>NW_022631042.1:8295145-8888982 GCF_010015895.1 Lontra canadensis
GGCTATTTTAAATTTTATTTGTATATGTAATCTCTTGATTCACATATTTCACATAAATGGTATGTAAGGAATCCAACATTCAGCCGAGCGACAAGAATTTTCATCACTGTACATTCCACTGGATAAGAAAATAGCTATCTGACTAAGCCAGTAAAAAATGACTATTTGACTAAACCAACAGGGTAAAGTTAAGTAAACACTTCAATAATGAATCATTAGCTGCTATACAACACTAGGGTGGTTAGATTTGATTCCTGCCTCAAAGTCTTACAATCTCCTTAGACAATATAACAAAAACACACTGTCAAAAGAAATAGAATAAAAGGACCATGCACCTAACTAAGTAGCCATCAACTTAAGCTCTGACTACTTCTTCCAAGGTCAAAAGAATTTTATAAAGTTCTGACAAGTAGAAAACAGAGCTTAAATAAAGTGTGACCAAGAAACAAGACGAAGAATGAAATCAAAATACAGAATCTAATATTGTTTCTTAAATAATATAAATTTTAACCAGTTATTTCATTACACATATGGTACTACAGCCTTTTCTTCTTAATGTAGAGATAATGGTTTATTAACACATAAATTCAGTGTCAAATTAATCAAGGTCATTGTGTTCTGATCTACAAATTCTCAATAGGGTCAGCTAATGAATTTGTTAGCTGTCTAGCAACCAAAGTGCCACTGACTCTTCTCTTGTTACCAGAGTGAATTTATAACTGTCCTTACTTGTATTTCTACCATACATATTCCCTGAAAAAGTTCAGATTTATTGATAGGATTTGTATTATTATCCAGCCACCGCCCCCACCATGTATAAACAGCAACTGAAAACAAATGTAACAATAGAGAAAAAACAGCAAACAAAAAGCGGATGTTCTTTAAGCCTGCAAGAAACTCACAGTAAAACAGTATACCTTCTAATTCAGCTCAGAGTAAAACATTCCCTCTGATACCAGACTATATGGTGATTACAGTCAAGTATTTTTAAGCTCACTTTCTTCTATCATCCCTACCATATTAAAACTGTTTTAGCCTTTTTAGATCTAAATATGGATAAAGACTAGTAATGCAAACACAGAATTAGATGACCTATATTTAAGGAACCTAAAAGCCTAACTTTTTCTGCTTTTTCATAACTCACTAATTAAATATACTAAAGACATTACTACACAGATTAAAACGCCCCACTATTACAAACCTTTCCATATTCTTACAATTAAAGTTTATTGTCAGCAAAATTCAGTGACAAACATTTCTTATTCAAATCACTAAGCCAGTAAGTAAACTGAGGAATATAATACAACTAAAATCACTGAATATGAACTTACTTTTCAGCAAAATTTTTACTTCTCCATTTTCTTTCTTGATCTCGTTCATTACTTTATGCTTTTTCTTCTCTCTCTCTTTTTCCTTATCTCGCTCTTTAATTTTGTCTTTGATTTTATCTGAAAGACAAAACAAAGGAAATATTTAAAACTACTTTGTAATTTTTTTCCCCAAAAACTACAGTGCAATTTCTAGAATACACCATGAAAAATCAAAATGAAAAACAAACATGCCTTTTGTTCTACCTCTCAGGTCTGGGAAAAGATTTCCAAATTTCCTGTCATGTATTAACATAAAACATATAATATATACATCATAAACTATCAAAATTTATCATTATACATTTCATTCTTGAGATTATTCTTTAATTCATGTCAACCATAATATTAAACTAACTTCAAGTCATGTAAAATAACTAACTTCAATCAAGACAGTAAACTACAATGGATAAAATGCTAGCTTTGAAATTGGCCATTATCTGGATTAATACCCTAACAATGGAAACATTACTCAATGGCAGTGTCTTAACCTATAAAATGGTAGTCGTTATCTTTCTCACAGGTTACCATTAGGATTAAATGAAAAAATATATAAAATGACTACTCAGAGCCTGGTAAACGTAAGACTAGATGTTAGTTCCCTTATCCTTACTCCTTTTAAAAAGGATATGACTGATCTGGCTAGCTGGTGATAGCACACTGAGTGTGGTACATAAACAATGAATCTTGGAACACTGAAAAAAATAAAAAAATAAGAAAAATAAATAAATACAGTAAAATAAAAGGCATAAGAACTCTAGGAATCACTGATTTGCATTCTAAAAATTTAAATTTGAGTTTATAAGATTATTTCATATCCAGTTCTTATTCAATCAAGCTACTATGTAGACAACAAAACAGAAGATGTAGAGAATTTCAAAATAGTAATGTAGCCTTTGCCCTAAAAAAAAAAAAAGCTTACAATTGATTACAAAGTCATGACTGAAGCACATAAAAACTATAAAATATCTTGTAATGTGACAGATTATATAGTGTACACACATACTGCAGAATTTAAAATCCTTCCATTTTTTAAGATTTTATTTATTTATTTGACAGACAGAGATCACAAGTAGGCATAGAGGCAGGCAGAGAGAGAGGGGAAGCAGGCTCCCCATGAGCAGAGAGGCTGATGGAGGGCTCTATCCCAGGACCCTGGGACCATGACCTGAGCCGAAGGCAGAGGCTTTAACCCACTGAGCCACCCAGGCGCCCCCTTACTTTCCTTCTATAAATACTACCCAAATTCAAGTCCTATATCACCTCATGATTAGATTACCATCTAGATCAGTATTGCCCAGTAGAAATACAATGCTTATCAGATATGTGAATTTGAATTTTCTAGGAGTCACATCGGAAACAAAACCCAACAGGTGACATTAAGTCTAATAATAAATTTTATTTAACCAACAGATCTAATAATTGTCATTTCAAAATGAAGCCAACACTAACAAATTATTAATGAGACATTTTACATGGTTTTTCACAATAAGACTTCAAAATCCAGTATATACTTTAACAGCACATCTCAATTCAAAGTGTTCAAGAGTCACATGACACTAGTGGCTACTACACTGAACAAATCAGGTCTACACTACTTAAACAGATAATTCTCAAAAAATTAAGTCATGTACTTAATAAACATTTTAAAACTTACACTCATTAATAATAAAAAAATACAAATTCAAATAAGATACTTTACCTATCAGATTGACAAAGTGCTTTTTTAAAGGTGGTAATACTCAACGCAGAAGAAAGGATAGTTGATGGCAGAGCAAACGAAAACAGGGACACACTGATTTAACAAATATGCATTGCTAAGTATAAGCAAAGGGTTAGGGATATAGAAGTGAATAAACAGGAAGTCTGTACATATATAACTTAAATTCTAGAAATAGATTAAGCTGTTCTCATGCTTCAGACTAGTTTGCTATTCTTCCTTCTTGATGTCTAAAGTCCTTGAAATCCTGTCACAGGCTATCATCCAGGCATAAAGTGTTACTCCAAATAGCTGGAGCTTAGACACATATATAAGTTGATATTTCCTAAGTAAACATACATTTTTTAATGAACTATTTACATATCCTTTAAAAATCACAACTGAAGAAAACAGTTACCTATCTCCACATTTCTTTTCCCAATCATCCCTATTAACATTATTAATTTTAAAGTGTTATTTCAGTAATTACTGAACTTTTTAAAGTTAATTAAGACATAATATAAATAGAAAAAAATAAAAGTATACAGCTCAATTTTTACAAAAATGAACAAACAGCACCCGGGCGCCTAGGTGGCTCAGTGGGTTAAAGCCTCTGCCTTCAGTTCAGGTCATGATCCCAGGCTCCTGCAATCAGCCCCGATCAGATATACACTGTATGTAAAAGTTAAGATATAAAAAATAAAACTGATTAAAATAACTTCAAATAAGATATAAAAGGGATTTTTCTATAATAATATAATAATATAACATTCTATTTATTTAGCAATATATTTCTATTGAGCACTTACATACAAAAGATAAAAATAAATAATAGTGGCGTACTAAAGAGTGTTACAATCAACAATATCATTTGATTCCTACTGTTGGTAAAGCTATGCAAAATCGGTTCTTAAATAACAAATAAATTGTTTTCATTTGGTTATAATAAAATTTACTAGTCTTCACCTGTATTAAAGTCATTATAATAAAACAGAGATGAAAGCACACACACACAAATATTAGATGAATCACTTCAGTAAGGAGAAAGTCAAACTTATAAAAAGCATTGTTAGAGAATCCTTTTAAGAGATTTTTTTTTTAATTCTTAAATTTTTTTAGAGAGAGTGAGGGGGAGAATAAGAGAGGGACACAGAGGAAGAATGAGACTCTTAAGCAGGCTGCACGCCCAGCATGGAGCCTGACTGGGGCTAGATCTCACAACCCTGAGATCATGACCTGAAATGAAATCAAGAGACAGACTTGCTGAACCAACTGAGCCACCCAGGCACCCCTTACGAGATTCATAATACAACAAAAATCCATTTATCTGAAATCTTAAGAATTAATTCATAGTTTTAAATAACAGAAGACTGCCACTATTTTTTAATAGTTCTAATAACTTTCAAAAATGTATTATATACTTCCCTGTTTAAAAAATCTAAGAAGGGGCGCCTGGGTGGCTCAGTGGGTTAAGCCGCTGCCTTGGGCTCAGGTCATGATCTCAGGGTCCTGGGATCGAGTCCCGCATCGGGCTCTCTGCTCGGCAGGGAGCCTGCTTCCCTCTCTCTCTCTCTCTCTCTGCCTGCCTCTCTGTCTACTTGTGATCTCTGTCAAATCAATAAATAAAATCTTAAAAAAAAAAAATCTAAGAAATATATTCTTTTCATTGTGACAAATATTTAAACTCATTATCATACTCATATTGATGAACACAAAAACAAAACAAAATTTACCTGTTTAAAACTAAAAAACAGTATTTGAGTATCATTTAATTTTTATTTTCTCAGGTATCATTTATCATTCCACATATAAGAGGTGACAGCTATAACTTCTGGCAGTCACCAACAAACAGGCTCATTCTCATCACTCTGTGCTACAAAATCAGACCAGGCCCATTAATACTATCCTGTATAATACAGTAGGCAGGTTATATCTAACCTTATTACAGCAAATTTCACACTGTATTCTTTCTGCTATAAATGTATCTTTCTCCTTATAAGCATTGTATCATATATGTTCTTTAAGTAGAGAAGGCTCTACCTCAATAAATGTTTGTTTGATTCATGAAACAGGTCACATAGTACGTGACATAGTAAGACATAGTAAGAAATTATTGTGTTATTTTCTACAGTACATCATGACTTTCTTTCTTTCCATGTGCTCTACACTGATATTTGTTAATTCTTCCTTCCTTTCCTTATCATACCACAGCAAGGAAGTAAATTCTTAGTCCTTACAGCCTTCCAGGAGCAGTTCCTCAAATTTGTATTTCCCTTTTCTAACTGCCCTGGTTGCTTTTAACAAAAAATCAGAAGATTTAATGAAACTACTCCTCCAAAAACATTAGGGATCCACAATTTTATTGTGTGTAAAGTCTCAATAATAAAAACAAATAATTTTCCTTATAAGACCATGTGGTAATTTCTTTTTTATATAGATCTCTTTTTATAGGAAAAATTCTTACAACATAGTATTTTTTTTTTTTAAGTAGAAAAAAAAAATTAGAAAAAATAACACTGCAGGAGTGCCTAAGTGTATCAGTTGGTTCAGCAACAGACTCTAGATTTTGGCTCAGGTCATGGTCTCAGAATCTTGAGAGGGAGCCCTGCTTCCTGCTCCGTGCCCAGCAGGAAGCCTGTTTGGGATTTTTCTCTTCTTCTCCCTCTGCCCCTCTCCCCACCCCCTGGGAGCATGGGCATTCACGTGCTCTTTTTCTCTCTAGTAAATAAATGAAGCTTAAAAAAAAAAAAAAAAGGTGCAAAGGACATAAAACAAATTCCAAAAACTCTTAATGTCAAATTAACATCAAAAAAAAGCTCAACCTGGAGCGCCTGGGTGGCTCAGTCGCTTAAGCATCTGCCTTCAACTCAGGTCATGATCCCAGAGTCCCAGCATCAAGCCCCCTCACCCCCCATGGGGATTCCTGCTCAGTGGGGAGTCTGCTTCTCCCTCTCCCAACCCCTTACTCTCTTTCTCTCAAAAATATAAAATTTTTTTTTAAAAAAAGTTCAACCTGGGACGCCTGGGTGGCTCAGTGGGTTAAAGCCTCTGCCTTCAGCTCAGGTCATGGTCCCAGGGTCCTGGAATCGAGCCCCACGTGGGGCTCTCTGCTCAGCGGGGAGCCTGTTTCCTCCTCTCTCTCTGCCTGCCTCTCTGCCTACTTGTGATCTCTGTCAAATAAATAAATAAAATCTTAAAAAAAAGAATCTTTAAAAAAAGTTCAACCTTGCACCTGGCGCCTGGGTGGCTCAGACTTGATTTTGGCTCAGGTTATGATCTCAGAGTCAACAGATGGAACCCTGTGACAGGCTCCGTTCTAGGCATGGAGCCTGTGTGAGAGTCTCTCTCTCTCCATCTCCCTCTTCCCCCTCTCTAAAAAACAAAAACAAAACAAAACAAAAGCCCGATCATTCTTATGATCCCAGAATTCCACTGCTAGTATTTAATAAAAAGGAAGTAAAAACCCAGCACAAATATACATATACAGGAGTCCTCATCTCATATTATTTACAATTACAAAAAACTGTAAATAACTTAAAGGCTTAATAAAGGGAGACTGATTAAGTAAATTTGGGTATATTCATTAATGGAAAACACAAAGCCATTAAAAATCATGACTGAATAATAGTTAATATTAGGAAGTAGGGATAATGTTCATGAAATGTTAGAAGAAAATGGCAATTTAACACATATAAATGTAAATCTATAAAATGATCCCACATCTGTCATATACACAGATCTGTGTAAGTACATGCAAACATATACACATATACATCTGTTGTATACACACCACACACAGGAGTCTTAATACAATCGAAATCATTTAAAAATTTATACAAAAAATAGTTGGACTTCCCAGTCTTCCAATCCTTGTCACAGAGAGTCAAGTAATCACTCAATCTCACTCCTTAAGGCAAACATCCACTTTTCCTTTTCAGGAGAAAAGGAACAGGCTTGAAACTCAGGTACCCCAGGCAAGGCAAAGGGTGGAGCTAAAAACAAGCTGACTGCACTTCTCTAAAGTGCTTACACTGAATTGAATTAGGAAAAAAGAACTTTTAGAATTTAAAAATAAAATAGCAAAACTGAAAAGCTCAAAAGTTAGAAGATAAAGTTGAGATAATCTTCCAAAGAAGAGCAACAAGACAAAGAAGTGGAAAACAGCAGAAAATAAGGTGACCTCAAGGACCAGATTCCCAAAAGATTCAGGAGATCCAATATCAAATTAACTGAAATTTCAGAAAAGGAAAACAGAATTTTATAGGGAAGAAAAATGCCAAAATAAATAAAGACATTTTCCCAGAAAAGATCAGACACCAAGATGATGATTCCATTAAGGGATGAGCACAAAGAATGGAATTCACAGTGGTAGCCCCCCTTCCCACACACACACACCAGGCACACCATCATGAAATTTCGGTACACCAGAGATGAAGAAAAGATCCTAAAAGTCTCCTAAGGAATTAAAACAACACAAAATAAAACAAAACAAAACCAGATCACATACAAAAGATCAGGTAACAGTGTGGAACTCTTGAACATGACAGAGGATGCTAGAAAGCAATACAACAAACAAGTGCCTCCAGAATGCTTTTTAACTTAGAATTTTTAACTTAGCATTCTTTCATCTGCCAAATTATCAAATATGAGGGAAGACATGATCGGACAAGCAAAAATTCAAACATTTTTACCACACATGATCCCCCTTTAGGATATGTTCAAGTAAATGAAGGAGTAAACAAAACAAATGAGACCAAGGAAATAGGAGACTGAGCACAGGCGGGCACACAAGGAGCTATCCGTATGAAAGCTGTGCAGCTGGCTTAAAGGGCAGCCAGTTCAGACTGAAGGACAGCAAGAGAGCACTGCAGAAAGTACCTCCAAGAATAAAGAGGAATTATCACACAACAAAGAACAGGACAGAAAATGAAGATGCAACAGATATAAACAGATCTTGCTTGACTTACAAGGGGATTTCATCTCAGTAAACCCATTCATTGTAAATTCAAAGTAACATTAACTCAAAAATGCATTTAATACACCTAACTTACTAAATGGGCTCAGAGCACTTACATTAGCCTACAGTTGGACAAAATCATCCAACACAAAGACTATTTAATATTAAAGTGTTGAATATCTTAAGTAATTTTTGAATATTTTACTAAAACTGAAAAACAAAACAGTTTTATGGGGATAGAATGGTTTTAAATGTTTGGGTTGTTGACTCTTGTGATCCCATGGTTGACTGGCATTATGGCTCACTGCCCCACCCAGCATCACCAGAGAATATCCTACAACATATTGGTAATTCAAAAAGCACAGTTCAAAATTCAAAAGTATGATTTCTAACTGAATTGCATCACTTTCCCACTATACTCAAGTCAAAAAATTGTAAGTCATTGTAAGGTGGGCACCATCTGTGTGTAAAGAGAGGTAATTTTTAAGTATTATGAAAACCCAGAAGGCTGTACAGAAACGGATCTCTGATCTGCACTCAAAAGTATTTGCCAAGTCATAATTAACACTGATTATTATGTTACAACTAAGTTTTATGAAATTCCTGGATAAGAAAGAAGCTAGGTTATAAAAATGCTAAATTATTTTTAATCTTAACACGGATGCAATATATGCCTAAAACTTTTAATCAAAAATCAAAAGGCTGTATGAACACTTTATTCAGAAATTTGGAATTAAGAGATGAGAACTAAAAGAGTTAACAGCTGGGGCCTAGGGCAGGGAATGGAAACAGGGCCATTTCTCATTATAAACATTTCAGTACTACTTGATTTTTTTAAAAAGATTTATTTTATTTATTTGAGAGAGAAAGAGCGTGTGCACATGTGTACAATTGGGGGGAAGGGTCAGAGGAAGAGACTTTTCAAGCGGACTCCCCGCTAACGGGGGCGGGGCCTTAATCAACCAGGACCCTTGAGATCATGACCTGAGCCAAAACGAAGAGGTGGACACTTAACTACCTGAGCCAGCCAAGCACCCCTTGATTTTTTTAAATTAAATTTTATTTTTAAAGTCATGGTCTTCCTCTCAAAAACCGGTAGCCCAATTTTAATCATGAGAAAAACATAAAACAAATCCCAATTGAGGAACATTTTACAAAATGCCTGATCAGTACTCCTCAAACCATCAAGGTAATCAAAAGCAAGAAAAGTCTGAGGAAACTGCCATAGTCAAGAAAAGCCTAGGTAGACATGATGACCAAATGTAATATAGTATCCTGGGTGGGATTCCTTGAACAGAAAAATAACACTAAGAAAACCTGAATTAAGTATGGTCTTTAGTTAATGATATTGTATCAATACTGATTAACTGTGACAAATGTACAATACAAATGTAAAATTTTAGTAAGAGAATGTACAAGATACAAAAAAAAAAGTACACAATACATGGGCACTCTGTACTCTCTAATTTTTCTTAAATTTAAAACTATTCTAAAATTAAGGAATTACCAAAATTTATAAAAATGTATAAAGGCAAAACTTGAAAGAAAGAAACATAATGCTTAATTCAGCAGCACATACACAAAAATTGGAATTGGAACCATACAGAGAAGATTAGCATGGCTCCTGAGCAAGAAATACATGCAAATTCATGAAGCCTTCCATATTTATGGAACAGATGGTGGCTGCACTTGTGCTGAGCATAGCATATGTATAAACTGTCAAATCACTATTTGGTATACCTGAGGCCAATGTGCTACTGTATGTCAACCACAGTCAAATAAATAAGTAAGAAATACATGCAGACAGTTTGTGTGCATGAGGCTAATGTGGCACTGTGTGTCAACTATACATACATACATACGTAACACAGACACACACAGTTTGTGTACATATGTGTATAAATTTCACTTTATGTAATGGACAGAGCTCCAAGACACACTGTTAAGTAAAATGAGCAAGTTCTAAAAAAATGCACATAGCATATTTAGGTTTTTAAAAATAGGCTACATACTCTTTTCTGTGTGTACATATATTTATATATATATATGTAAATGCACAGGAAAAAGTCTGGAAGGGAGAACACAAAACACCTACCAGGGTTTACTCCTGTAGAAGGAATAAGAGGAAGTCTTGATTTTTATTTCCTTTACTTCTAAATTATTTATATTTATTATTAATTGTAATCTCTATGACAGAAAGGGATTCATATTTATTGTTTATGTAATTGTTAGCCTACATCTCTTTCCTGGAGGAAGAATGGATAATTATGTTCAGACAAGTATTTTTTCAAAGATTTATCTTTAAATAAATTTATCTTTAAATAAATCACTTAATGTCTATCAGAAAAGGAAGAAAAAAGCACTTCAAAACATAACAATGAATTAACATATAACCTAATACACACACACACACAAGAAAATACTCTTCATTTTTACAAAGTCCTCCCTTTGTTACAATTGTTTAAGTGCATTTCTATCTCACTTTATATACATTGTCTCAAGATCATGATATAGTTAACAAAAAGAATGAAAGGAGAAAATATGATATAATTATATATGTATTCTGAATATGTACATAATACATACACTGTTTGTTAGACTTAATAGATTTTAAGGAAAAGACAGAAATCCCATACTATACCACGACTCATTAAACCAAAAATTTTTGTACAGAAAAGGATCCTTATACAGGTTCATTAGAATTTTTTTTTTTTTTTAAAGAAGTGTCATGGGGGCCTGGCTGGCTCAGTCAGTAAAGCAACTCTTGATCTCAGGGTCATGAGTTCAAGCCCCACATTGGGCAGAAAGCTTACACAAAAAAATAGTAATAAAAAAAAGTGTCATAAAAATCCACACTTACCTCTTAAGAAGTATTGGTAGAATTTCCTACTAAAGCTTTCAGCCACAATATATTCTTGCAGCACAAACCTCAAACAGGCTTTATGCTATCACAGTTTTGCCTGCTTTGGGTATGTGCCATGATTCACACTGTAATAATGCAGTCTATGAAATCAGTTAGTCTGAACAACAACACCGATCTTCCTGATCACCCTCCCCCGACAGGAGTAGGTATAGCTACAAAGAGATCTGAAAGCAAGCAGGAAAGAGGAGAAGATGAGAAATAATACAGAACTGAAGTGGGGAGGTAAAAGGAAAAGATTAAAGATATAGTAAAAAGAGGAGTAATGCCTTCTCAGCCTTTTTTTTAAAGATTTTATTTATTCTTCTGGTATACAAATATTTACTGAATTATCTGATCATATCATTGAGCCATTCTATGTATGATATAGAAGCAGTGTTTGGAACACTTGTTTTTATTTTTTTTTTAAGATTTTATTTATTTATTTGACAGAGAGAGATCACAAGTAGGCAGAGAGGCAGGCAGAGAGAGAGGAGGAAGCAGGCTTCCTGCCGAGCAGAGAGCCCGATGTGGGGCTCGACCCCAGGACCCTGGGATCATGACCCGAGCCGAAGGCAGAGGCTTTAATCCACTGAGCCACCCAGGCGCCCCTGGAACACTTGTTTTTAAAAAGACTTGCTTTAAGGCTATGTTGTCAGCACTCATTTATTTTTTTCCATCTTTTTATTTAATTCAAATAACCAACATATAATGAATTATTGGTTTCAGAAGTAGAGCTCAGTGATTCATCAGTCTTATAATACCAGTGCTCATTATATCATATGCCCTCCTTACTGTCCATCACCCAGTAACCCTATTCTCACACTCACCTCCCCTACAGCTACCCTCAGTTAGTTTCCTATGACTGAGTCTCTTATGGTTTATTTCGATCTCTGGTTGCATCTTGTTTTATTTTTTCCTCTCTTCCCCTATAATGCTTTGTTTTGTTTCTTAAATTCCACATATGAGTGTCATCATATGATAAGTGTCTTCTCTGATTGATATGTTTCACTTAGCCTTTTTTTTATTAGTCCTCACTGCAAGAGACATCACTAGCGTCTTACTCAAAACTTCTCCTAAGGTCAATGGCACTGCACTATCCTGACGACACCATAACTCAGGATCCTATCATAAAAACCTGCATATTCTCCTTAGGATTTTGTCTTAGGTGTACTTCTTTCTTCATTCTCTATACTTGTCTAAAAATGAATTCCTAAGATTTAAACTATAACCATTAGGCAAATGAATCCCCAAACTAGTATCTCAACCCAACATCTTGGCCAAACTTCACCATGTCATCTCCACAGGAGATATTTAACATCCTGGGGCACCTGGCTGCCTCAGTCAGCAGAGCGTGCAACTCTTGATCTCCAGGTAGTGAGTTCAAGCCCCACACTGGGTACAGAAACGACTTAAAAATTAAAAAAACTGGAGAGGCAAGATGTCGGAGGAGTAGCAGACTAAAATGACATCAAGTCGCAGGAGTTCAGCTAGATAGTTATCATTCTCAATGGGGACAAACTGAGAGCTTTTCCCCTAAGGTCAGGAACATGGCAGGGATGTCTGCTATCACCACTGCTATTCAACAAAGTACTAGAAGTCCTAGCCTCAGCAATCAGACAACAAAAAGAAATTAAAGGCATCCGAATCGGCAAAGAAGAAGTCAAACTCTCACTCTCTGCAGATATGATATTTTATGTGAAAAACCCAAAAGACTCCACTCCAAATCTGCTAGAACTTGTACAGGAATTCAGTAAAGTGTCAGGATATAAAATCAATGCACAGAAATCAGTTGCATTTCTCTAAACCAACAACAAAGAAGAAAGAGAAATTAAGGAGTCGATCCCATTTACAATTGCACCCAAAACAATAAGATACCTAGGAATAAACCTAACCAAAGAGGCAAAGAACTTGTACTCAGAAAACTATAAAGTACTCATGAGAGCAACTAGGAAGACACAATGAAATGGAAAAACGTTCCATGCTCAAGGACTGGAAGAACAAATATTGTGAAAATGTCTATGCTACCTAAAGCAATCTACACATTTAATGCAATCCCTATCAAAATCCCAACATTTTTTTTTCAAACAACTGGAACAAATAATCTTAAAATTATATGGAACCAGAAAAGACCCCGAAAAACCAAAGGAATGTTGGAAAAGAAAGCCAAAGTTGGTAGCATCACAATTCTAGACTTCAAGCTCTATTACAAAGCTGTCATCATCAAGACAGTATGGTACTGGCACAAAAACAGACACATAGATCAATGGAACAGAATAGAGCCCAGAAATAGACCCTCAACTCTATGGTCCACTAATCTTCGACAATGCAGAAAAGAATGTCCAATGGAAAAAAGACAGTCTCTTCAACAAATGGTATTGGGAAAGTTGGAGAGCCACATCCAGAAAAATGAAATTGGACCATTTCCTTACACCACACACGAAAATAGACTCAAAATGGATGAAAGACCTCAATGTGAGATAGGAATCCATCAAAATCCTTGAAGAGAACACAGGTGGCAACCTCTTCGACCTTAGCCGCAGCAACTTCTTCCTAGAAACATCGCCAAAGGTAAGGGATGCAAGGGCAAAAATGAGCTATTGGCACTTCATGAAGACCAAAAGCTTTTGCACAGCAAAGGAAACAGTCAACAAAACCAAAAGACAGCTGACAGTATGGGAGAAGATATTCACAAATGACTTATCAGATAAAGGGCTAGTATCCAAAATCTATAAAAAAACTTATCAAACTCAACACCCAAAGAACAAATAATCCAATCAAAATATGGGCAGAGGACATGAACAGAACATGAAAAAATGCTCAACATCACTCAGCATAAAATACAAATCAAAACCACAATGAGATACCACCTCACACCAGTCAGAATGGCTAAAATTAACAAGTCAGGAAATGACAGATGCTGGCGAGGATGCGGAGAAAGGAGAACCCTCCTACACTGTTGGTGGAAATGCAAGCTGGTACAGCCACTCTGGAAAATAGCATGGAGGTTCCTCAAAAAGTTGACAACAGAGCTACCCTACATCCCAGCAATCGCACTACTGGGTATTTACCCTAAAGATACAAATGTAGTGATCCTAAGGGGCACGTGCATCCGAATGTTTATAGCAGCAATATCCACAGTAGCCAAAGAACCTAGATGTCCATCCACAGATGAATGGATAAAGATGATGTGGTATATATATTTATTTTACACACACACACACACACACACACACACACACACACACACACAGGAATACTATGCAGCCATCAAAAGAAATGAAAACTTGCCATTTGCAACGACATGGATGGAACTAGAGGGTATTAGGCTGAGCGAAATAAGTCAATCAGAGAAAAACAATTATCATATGATCTCCCTGATATGAGGAATTTGAGAGGCAGAGTGGGAGGTTTGGGAAGTAGGGAAAGAAAAAATGAAACAAGATGAGATTGGGAGGGAGGGGGGTATGGAAAGGGTGGTTGGTTATGGACACTGGGGAGGGTATGTGAAATGGTGAGTGCTGTGAAGTGTGTAAGCCTGACTATTCACAGACCTGTACCTCTGGGGCAAATAATACATTATATGTCAATAAAAATAATAAATAAATTTTTAAAGAATAAAAAATGAAAAATAATTTTAATTAAAAAGAAATATTTAACACCAAAATTATCATCTTTCTTATATAAATAAGATTCAAGCCTTTCTTTTAATTCCATTAATATCCCCCAACATCCAAATTCAAAATTCTGAAAACCTTTATACTCCCCTCTTCAGTTTTTCCCTAACATTAAAGCACTTGCTTAGTTCAGTCTACTGAAATATGTCCATCTTCCTTTCCCTTTCCACAACTATCACCATAATTGATTAATTCTCTTTTGAAAGAAGTGATCTTCCTACTTACCATTTCTCTTCTCTCCACCAATCCCAGCAGTGGCCAAAAAATATTCCTTGAAATTACAGTTTATCATGTCACTCTCTTCCACTTTAAACAAATGAATACACCTTTTGTAAAAAAAAGAAAATGCCCACACTATGCCATTTAAGAATCTGTATAATGAAGACTCATACATGAATCCTTTCTTCTACTATCCAACCATATATATATGTACACAAGATTCCAGATTTTTTGATTCATTACTACTCAAATCTTACTCTCTTTAGTTAGAAGGCCTTTGCCCATCCCAACTCTTGCAGACCAAAATCCTACACATCCTGCAAGATTCAGCTGAATTTCAGCTTTTCATTAAGGACTCCTTGATCCCTACAACTAGAAATGACCACTGCTTCCCCCTCCCTCTCTTATGATTTGAATTCTGCTTCTCTGTGTACCTGTTCTAGTAGCAGCACTACGTCTAGCTCTTCTGCACCAAAACTTCCCCAGTAGGAAGTTGTATTATAGGGGAAGGAAGGACACAGAAATGGGTTCCAGAAACTTGGAAGGCTAAGAAGAAAATCATCCACTCTGAGGGCAAATGCTGAAACGGTTAAAGGTCCTTACGGACTTAACTGTAAAAACTGCTCGTGTTAAGAACCCTGAGCTATGAAAGACCTGTGCAGTTCCAGGAACTAAGAACATTAAGGACTTGTGAACTGCAGAACTGAGGGAGCGTTAGGGAGCTTCTGCTGCTTGTACTTGTAAAACTCCGGGGCTTATGCTAACTGATCTCTGATGAATCTTTCTCAGCTAGTATTTTATGATTCTTTCTTTCTGCTTTTCTTAAAGAAAGGGAAAAATTTAGTATGACTCCTACAGCAACAACGTCCTATGCTTTATACAGTAATGCAAAAAACATTTCTGCCTGAAGACAATATGAGATGTTCAAATAATACAATACTTTCCTCTCTTACTATTCAGGAATAAGCAGGTTGCTCTGGCTAACATATTGAGACCAAAAAAACAAGGAAGAGAACATTGAAAATGATGTAGTTTAAGACAGCTGGGTATTAAGACATTCTAAACATACTGTAATACACTGGAAATAACTCTGGCTTTGTAATTAGACATACTTAATTTCCAGCTGCTCCTGCCACCAAGTGACACAAAACACATTACTTATTAACTGTATTGTGCCTCAGTATTCTCATCTGTCAAACACAGTAGCACTTATCTTTTAGATTTTTATGATTAAAGGCAACATATGCATTATTTCCAACACTGTGCCCAGTATATATCACAGGCACTTATCATTATTAAATAGAAACAGTAGAATCACATTAAGAAATCATCTAGGAAAACACACATAGAGTGACAAAACAGTATAGTTACAGTAGCCACAAAAACACAGAATCACTAAAAGGAAAACAAAAAATAAAGATATATGTAGCTACATGGAAGCCAAGCCAGGCATAACAAGAAATAGTGGTCGGGGCTCCCTCTCCTACTGTAATCAAAAAGTTCAGGTCAGGCTTATTTCACTGACCTACCACGAAAGATCTGCCTCCAAAACAGAAGTACAATTAGTTTTTCTCCTCTCAAAATATTGTAAAAGCAAGACATAAAAGTATTGAGGCATTATACTCGGTATCTAGATAACAAACTTAAAACACTCTGGTCACTGAATTTTATACTACAGCTATTATATAAAATGTGATTCACACACAAACTGGGGCATTCTAAACCTCTAAAGTCAACATTATACAATTAGATTATTTAATTACTATTATACTCTATAATGCAAACAGTAAATCATACAGTTTTCAGTTAATAATAACAGCATATGTGGGAACCACTACTCTTACTATGCACTCTTAATTATGTTTTTCATACGATGAATTAAAGTTCTAAATTTTAAAAAGTTATATATTAATATCATTAAATAATGTTCCTATAGGTGTTTTATCTATTTTCAATTTAGAATGTACTCTAAAAGAAATTTTATAAAACAAATATACCTATTATATTATATATTACAAATTTTTATTTTATTTAAATTATTTTAATATATTATAATTTGTAATACATTACAAATATTAATGCCTTAATGTGTGTACAGGGAGGAAATGATTCAGACTTCCAAAGCTAGGTTATAAGAAGCCTTGCTGTTTCCACTCAGGTCTCTTGGAGTCCTAAGCTGCCATGTAAGAAATACAGCTATCCTGATGAGATTATGTGGAAAGGCCCCAAGATGACACAGACAGAGAGGGGCTCAGCTTAGCCTCTAGTTATCAGAGGGATGAGAAAACACCCAAGTGAGTAAAGCCATCTTGGGACCTACTAAAAAAGACCAGCCACTAACTGAGCACCGCTGAGCAACCCAAGTCAACCCCGCATGAAGCAAAATCGCCTAGTAAATCCTGCTGGAATTTCTGACACATAAAATCATCAAATATAATAAAATGGTTGTATTTTAGGCCACCAAGTTTTAAGTTTGTTACACAGCAATAGATAATATATCCTTCACAAAGTCTTAGAGTCAATGAAGACATTGTTTGGGGTAAGTTATATATGTACAAAACTTGCACTGACTTCAGAACAGAATTTGTCTTATAAAACACACTGATATTTTAAAATCAGAAGCGAAGGGCTAGGATAAAGATGCTTAGCAATATATAATGTCAGAACTATAATTAAACATCTCAAAATTATTTTCTTCCTTTAGCTTTTATGGCATTGCATCACTGTTTTCCTATCAAGTTTCATGAATGTTACACTTCAAATAATGCTCTCTACCTAGAATTCCTTCATTTTTTTTTGTTTTTTTTTAAAGATTATATTTATTTATCTGACAGACAGAGATCACAAGTAGGCAGAGAGGCAGGCAGAGAGAGAGAGAGAGGAGGAAGCAGGCTCCCCGCCGAGCAGAGGGAACGACGCGGGGCTCGATCCCAGAACCCCGGGATCACGACCGGAACCAAAGGCAGAGGCTTTAACCCACTGAGCCACCCAGGCGCCCCTCCTTCATTTTTTTTTTTTTTTAAAGATTTTATGTATTTATTTGACAGAGAGAGAGAGAAAGTATGCACAAATAGGGGAGTGACAGGCAGAGGGTGAAGCAGCCTCCCTACTGAGTAAGGAGCCAGAAAACCTGAGCTGAAGGCAAACACTAACCGACTGAGCCGCCCAGGGGTCCCAATTCCTTCATTTCTTTACTGAAATCCTACCATACTGTCCTTCAAAGGTTCTCTCAAACGTCCCCTCCTCCCTCGTGCACCCCTTCTCCCTTTCTTAATATCTGCCTACTCCCATTTCCACTAGTACCAATACTACTTCCCATCTGTCTTGTGGTGTTTAACTTATAGCATTAAATATTATAATTACTTTTTCTAGTATCCTGCTAGATTGCTTAAGGTTCTTTAAGGCAGAAACGTTGTACTGTTGATTTTGTAATTTTTACTAAAATCTACCACAGCACCTAAGCACTAAAAATGTTTGTCAAGCTCAACAATTATACTCTGCTAACAGAGATCTCAGATTTCAAAGACAAACAATGCTCCAAGTATCACAAAGAAATTATTTCCTGAATATTACAAAGTACCTTATTGTGATTCAATCTGTTCCTTGGGGCCCCTGGTTGGCTCAGTCAGTAGAGCATGTGATTATCAATCTCAGGGTCATTAGTTCAAGCCCCACACTGGGAATAGAGGCTACTTAAAAAAAAAAAAAAGAAAGAAAGGAAAGAAAGAAAAGAAACCCATTCCTGATTATGAAGAAATGAAAACCTTTCACTACTATATACTTACATACCCAATTATCAAGTATATGCAGAAAAAACAAAAGCTTTCTTATATACCTGTAACAATCTGGACAAAAAAAAAAAAAAACTCCCCAAAATGAAACAAAATACCAGAAGAAAACTCATAATCTATATTAAATATCGATAAATTTGGGGCACCTGGGTGGCTGAATGGGTTAAAGCCTCTGCCTTCAGCTCAGGTCATGATCCAGGGTCCTGGGATAGAGTCCCCATCGGGCTCTCTGCTGAGCAGAGAGCCCGCTTCCCCGCCCCCCCCCCGCCTGCCTCTCTGCCTACTTGTGATCTCTGTCAAATAAATAAATAAAATCTTAATAAATTAATAAATAAATAGTTTTTTAAAATTATCGATAAATTTTATGAAGATATAAAAGAATATAAGAATAGGTAAAGCATACATGTAGCTTTTAATTATAAAGTAATCAATAAATTTAATGAAAACTCCTAGGTGATTGGGGTGGGAGTGGGGGCGGGGCAGGAGAGTGGACTTCACAAAATAATTTCAATTTAATCAACAAGGAAAAACAAGAGTAAGGGAACTGTGATCCAAACCTCAAATACAAAAATTTTCAAAATGTACTACAGTGCTAAAGGTAAAAACCTAAAACTATAAAGTATCTAAAAGAAAACATAAGAGAAAACCTGTGTAACCCTGGGTTAGGCAAAGCTCTCTCAGTTAAGACACAAAAAGCAGGAACCATAAAAGAAATTATGAAGTGGACTTCACCAAAATTAAATTTTTCTGCTATGAGAAAGTGTGAAGGACAATATTAAGGGAATGCAAAGCCACAGAATGGGAGACTACATTTGTGAAATATGTATCTGATAAAGAACTTGTACACAGAATATGTAAAGAATGATTGCAATTTAAAAATTAAAATAACACATAATCTGAACAGACACTTCACCAAAGAAGAGACAGGAATGGAAGATAAGCACATAAAATGATGCTCAACAGCAGAAGTCATTAGGGAATTGCAAATTAAAACCATAAGGAAATACTACTACATATCCACTAAGATGACGAAGATTTAGTAGACAATAACAGTATCAAGGGCTGGCGGGAACAAAAAAAGTACAGCCACTTTAGAAAAGTATAGAAATTTCTTAGAAGTTAAATATAAACTTAACCATACAACCCAGTGGTTCCACTTCTGGGTATGTGCTCAAGAGAATGAAAGCATGTGTCCGGGGCGACTGGGTGGCTCAGTGGGTTAAAGCCTCTGCCTTCGGCTCAGGTCATGATCCCAGAGTCCTGGGGATCGAGCCCCGCATCAGGCTCTCTGCTCTGTGGGGAGCCTGCTTCCTCCTCTCTCTCTCTGCCTGCCTCTCTGCCTACTTGTGATCTCTGTCTGTCAAATAAATAAACAAAATCTTAAAAAAAAAAAAAAAAAGAAAAGAAAGCATGTGTCCACCACAAGATTTATCTGTGAATGACTATAGCAGGCTTATTCATAACCATCAAAAACCAGAACCAATCCAAATGTCATCAACTGGAGAATGAAAAAACAAATTGTAATATCTCTATGCAATGAATTACTACTGAGAAATAAAAGGAATAAACTGATTAATGCAACAATACTGACTAATCTTCAAAGCAATATACTAAGTGAAAGAAGCCAAACATAAAAAAGACAGATTAAGATTCAACTTACATCACATTCTGGAAAAGGCAAAACTATTGGGACAAAAGACAAATCACCCCCGGGATTGGAGGTAAGAGCAATAAGTGGCAAAATGGAACATTGTGAATTAAGAGAAAATATCATGACTGTGCTGGTGGCTACAATGTACACTTATTAAAACTCACTGAACTCAGGGCACCTAAGGGGCTCAGTGGGTGAAGCCTTTGCCTTCAGCTCTAGTCATGATCTCAGGGTCCTGGGATGGAGTCCCACATCGCGCATCGGGAGTTCTGCTCAGCAGGAAGCCTGCTTTCCCTCTCTGCCTGCCTCTCTACCTACTAGTGATCTCTGTCTGTCAAATAAATAAATAAAATCTTAAAAAAAAAAAAAAAAACTCACTGAACCATATACCTTAAACGGATAAATCTTATCTTACGTAAATTATACCTCAATAAGCCTGATATTTTAAAAAGCCAAGAAAATTCTGAAAAAGAGTTTGGAAGCAGGGGGGCCTTGCCCTATAGATACCAAATCTACTCTAAAGATACAGTAAAGATGAGAGTGTTACTTGAGCGGAAATGAACTGGTAAATGTTAGAACTGGGAAGCTAAAAGACCCAAGGGGGCAGCTGGTGCTCAGTCAGTAGAGCATGCATCTGTTGATCTCTGGGTTGTGATTTCCAGTCCTACAAAGGGTGCAGAGATTACTTAAAAATAAAAAAATCTTTAAATAAATAAATAGATAAATAAATAATTTAGAAAATAATAGATCCAAGCACACATGATTTTAGTATAGGATAAAAACTGGCATTATACATCAGAGTGCAAAGAATGAACTACTCAATAAATGATGTTAAAATGGTATTAAAAACTATCTGTTGGAACAAAATTAATCTTAATTTCTATCTATTTTATGTCTAAATAAATTACAATTCCATTTATAATGTTATGGGTTTTTTAAATATATGCAGATTAAAAGCAAAATTTCCTTTTTGCATAATGTAGTGATAAGCTTCATTTTTTTGAGATTGGAGTGTACAAAATGGCAATTCTGATAATTTAGGGTGAGTCAAACACAATACAATTATTATTATCCACACAGTGACTTTCCTTCCTAGTTCTCATGCCATTAATATCTACCTCTTGTGTTCACCTGACAATTTAACCATTGTCTGTGAGCTGCTGATCAACTTCTCATCCCATTATCACTTTTCTGTTCTTTCTTTGAAATACCTACCAAAATTTTCCTGAATAACCACCAGATATCTCTTCGCAGCAGGCAGAAAGGGCTGAAATGCAGTATAACTTGTTCATTTCCCAAACAGTTTTTGACTACCCAGAGGACCCTGACGTAAAACAAGATAACCACAGCCCCCAGATTTCACAGGCTCTGTGTCTAGTGAAGAGGACAACTAAGAAGTGATTAAAATGAAGTGAATAAAGGCAGGATGGAATCAGTGCAAGGTGACATGGGAAGAAACAGCAAGGGGACCTAACCTCATCTAGGAAATAGCAAAGGCCTCCCTTTCAAGTGGAGTCCTAAAATATGAGTAGACATTAGCTAAGTGCAGTAGAAACGTGGGACTAGGGATAATGGGTAAACAAAGTTCTAGGCAGCAAGGAGCACCGAGGAGAAGCTAAAGAGCTAAACAAGAGCCTTGGAGGACATTTTTAGGAATTTAAACGTCATCTCATAAAGAGAAAAGTGATATAATCAAATATGTGATCAGATCTCTAGCTATCACTTAGGCTGTAGCATGAAAAATGAAATGAAACATCACGGATCTGAAGTAGGGAGCCCAATAAGGAGGCAGTTATACAATAATTTAGGCTAGAAATGATGGTAATTTGAACTAAGTAAGACTAGTGGAAAGGACAGGGAAAGGAGACAGATATAAAAAATGGTGACTGGCACTAACAAGATTTGGCTACAGGTTGGATGAAGGTAAAGTGCAGAATCTAGTTTTCAAGCACTGAGATAAGGAACATACACAACAAGACAAATTTGAGTAACGAAGGCTGAGTTTTGAACATGTTAATTTTACAGTTCTGTGAAACCTCTAATAGTGACTATGTCAAAGAGGCAGCTGAATATAAGGATCTAAAACTCTAAACTAAGATTTGGTAAGTGCTAATGAGAGACACTAGAAAACCAACAGGTGATTAGCAAAGCCAGAGAGAAGAGTACTGTAAAAAGGTCCCAAACTGAACTAAAGGCTGAAGAAGTAGTAGGAACGATAAGACAATGATGAGGGAGGCCAGGAGAGGGAAGACAAATGGAAGGTAAATTGCTAAATTGTTAGGACAGAGTAAAGGTTAAGGAACCATGCATAATCTTGATTTTTTTGAGACCTTTAAAAGGCTGTTAACAGCTGGCTACCTAAGAGAGGATCTGAGGTTATTGCTCCCCACAGAAAAAGCAGTATTTGTTGCCTGCCATTATGAAACTTTTTTTTTTTAAAGATTTTATTTATTAATTGACAGAGATCACAAGTAGGCAGAGAGGCAGGCAGAGAGAGAGGAGGAAACAGGCTCCCTGCTGAGCAGAGAGCCCCGATGATGCGATGCGGGGCTCTATCCCAGGACCCTGGGATCATGACCTGAGCCGAAGGCAGAGGCTTAACCCACTGAGCCACCCAGGCGCCCCTGATAACAGAACTCTTAACATAAAGGTACTTGCCTGTATCTCAAACTCATATCCATCTTTTTCAACTAGTTCTCCTGCAGACCCACCAACATTTTATTCCCTCCATCTGAGACTATAAAATTAAATATAAAAATTCCTCCTTTCTTGCTACATATTTGATAATCATGAAGCTCTATCATACATTCCCTCTCAAAATCTTTTCTTTTCCATGTCCAGGAGTACCAATCATTTTACCACTAAAATCACTCCATTTTATTACTACAGTAGTCTCCAATATCCCTGTCTAATTTTTCTCTCAGCCAATTCATCCTACACAATGCTAACGAATTAGTATTCCTAAAATACCAATTTGAATAAATTAATCTATTAAAAAAAAAAAACAAAAAAAACTATGCCTTGCTGTTGCCCACAGAATGAAGTCCAAACTCCCTATCCTGGCAAATAGCAGGCATATTGTGGCAAACTTTCAACTGGCATGAGGTGCTTTTTCCCAACTTTGTACAAGATCACCAATCCCAGCTGAATGGTTCTAGTCAGAGACCACAGAACATGGCAACGTACACTCCTATCTCTACAATCTTGCTCACACCATTTCCCCTAACAAGTCCGTCTCCATCATCTCCACTTACCTAAGTCCTACTCTTCCTCCAAAGTCTGGTTCGTTTATTTGGCAAACTAGCTCATACTGTAAGGTACAATTCTGAATGAAGGAGATTTAAAAACATTAACACAGTTTGCACAATAGTTTAGAGCTGGAGCTCCTAAGTCAAACTACATAATGATCTAAAACTTTGACTGACTACGTACTTAACATCCTTGGGCAAGTTACTTAAATTTTCTGAGCTTCCATTCAGTACTTACAAGAGGCTAATATCTAACTAAATTTTAAGAAAATGTAAAAATTAAATAAAAATACAAAGTGCTGAGTACAGTTCTGTGTTAATTACTGTTATTGTTGTTATTATTTATTGTTGTTTCTGTCCTCAAGAAACATAAATTCTAGCTCAAGTTGTACTCACTACATCAACTTTTGGCCCAACTCAAAAAAGCCTGACAGAATTTACTAATTTTGATATTTTCATCATCCTCAAAGGAGAAAAATGAAAATTGGTGATTACTTACTCCTTTAAGGTATAAAGTTCATCAGTGATTCAGCCAGAAAATGAATGCCCTGGGACATCAGCTTTCCAGAATATGGTTCCACATGTCAAACCACTGAAAGTGGTTCTGAATTAAATAATATCTAAAGAAAATGTATACCCTTTCTCTAAAAAAACTAACAAGAGTAGTTACTTAAATTTCTAGTGCAAAGAGAACAGATAGAATTAATTTATTAATAAAAAATATTTTTTTCTTCAAATCAATTACTGAGTACATGGCAAAGATCATAAAATGATGACTAAAATGATGCATGCTCTGAAGGAAGTCATATAATCTATTTAATGGGAATTCGTATAGGTATATAGTTAATTTATATTAGTCAACAGAGAACATTAGTAACTAGTAACATTATGTTACTAGTATTATAACCGATAACTATTGTTATATATATATAACTATTGTAACTGGACTACTACACTCAATCTTTAACGAAAAGCATTCTGCAAGTAGCTTTCCAAAATTCAAACTGTGATGAATTAAGAATACAAGAAAAGTGTTTACCATAAGATTCTAATCATACCAATGAACGTATTTACTCTGGTACCCAAAATCAAAATAGACTGCCAAATTTTAATCTAAATACAAGAGTAACAAATTATTTTGAATTCTCCATTCCCAAATCTAATTCCCTTTTTATTTAGAAATAGTTTGGCATCATTCTTTAAGCATGAAAAGAATGGGTGACTCAGGCAAAAATCATTAACTGATACTGAAGCCATCGCATAAAAAATTGCTAGGAAATTGGATATTCATAAATCATCAACACACAGATTACAAACTAAATGTAAACAGAAAAATGAACTAGTGTAATGGGGATTATGGTCACCTCAACTAATTTACTAATGGCACAATCTTAATATTATATGCCTCCCAAGGGGATGCAATATGAAGTACACCTATGAAATATTCTTACCAAAACTTTTTAATCTGGATTAATCAGGCTTGATCTTGATACCTAATTTCTAGCTATAATAAATACAAAGAATCAAGCTAAATACCACAACACTGATGTAGAAATTACTTGAAAATAAAATCTTTAAGGGTACCCCGGGGTGGCTCAATGGTTTAAGCAGCTGCCTCAGGCTCAGGTCAGCATCTCAAGGTCCTGGGATCCAGTCCCATGTTGTTCTTCCTGCTCAGCGTGGAGTCTACTTATCTCTATCCCTCTCCCTCTGCCCTTCCCACTGCTCAAGCTCGCTCTCTCACACACTCTCTCACAAATAAATAAAACCTTTATGAGAAATAAAATAAAAAATAAATAAAATCTTTAAAAAAATAAATAACATGATAAAATAAATGTTTAGAAATTATGAGTATAAAAAAAACCTACAAGATAAGAAGGTATGTTGAACTAGTACCTTCCAAAAGTCAATGTCATATAAAGGAAAAAGGGAGCAGGACAGTTCCAGATTAAAAACAGAGGTAAAGGGGCGTCTGGGTGGCTCAGTGGGTTAAAGCCTCTGCCTTTGGCTCAGGTCATGATCCCAGGGTCTGGGATTGAACCCGCCATCGCATCGGGCTATCTGCTCATCAGGGAGCCTGCTTCCTCCTCTCTCTCTGCCTGCCTCTCTGCCTACTTGTGATCTCTGTCAAATAAATAAATAAATAATCTTTAAAAAAAAAATTGTATTTAAAAAAAAAAGAGATAAAAATTAAAAAAAAAAAAGAAAAAAGAAAGTATCGCTCAAGTAAATGGTATTATAAAAATAGCTAACTAAACAAACATGTAGTGTGTTTGGAATGCAACGGGGGAAACTGGGGGTTATTGGAAGACTAAACACGTACTGGTTATACAATTATTTTCTTAAATGTTTTAAAGTTAATGTAATTATGTGGTTACTTTTAGAAAATGAAGGCTGAAATATTTAAGAATGAAGTATCATGGGACACCTGGGTGGGTCAGTATGAAGCATCTGTCTTTGGCTCAGGTCATGATCCCGGAGTCCCAGGATGGAGCCCCACATTGGGCTCCCTGCTCAGTGGGGATCCTGCTTCTCCTTCTTCCTCTCCCACTACCTGCTGCTCACTCTGCTCATGCTCTTTCTCTCTCTGTCAAATAAAATTAAAAAAAAAAAAGAGTCAAGTATCATGATGTCTATAGTTTACTTTTAAATGACTCATTGCATCTGCCTCTGCCTCTGTCTCTCATGAATTAAAAAAAAGGGTTGGGGGGCACCTGGGTGCCTCAGTCAGTTAAGCGTCTGCCTTCAGCTCAGGTCATGATCCCAGAGTCCTGGGATGAAGTTCTGCTTCGGCTCTCTGCTCCACAGGGAGCCCACTTCTCCCTCTGCCTCTCTGTTTCTCATGAATTTAAGAAAAAAAATCTTTCAAATGATTCACTGCATATATAACATAAAATATTAACAGCTGTTGAATCTACGAGGAAATCTATATAAGATCATTGTATTATTCTTTCAGCTTTTCTGTATGCTTAAAATTTTTAATAATAAAAAGTTAGGAAAAAAGAAATAACTTGGAAAAAGTGTTAAAGTTCATCTTCTGGGGCGCCTGGGTGGCTCAGTGGGCTAAAGCCTCTGCCTTCCGCTCAGGTCATGATCAGCAGGGAGCCTGCTTCCTCCTCTCTCTCTGCCTGCCTCTCTGCCTACTTGTAATCTGTCTGTCAAATAAATAAATAAATAAATAAATAAATAAATCTTAAAAAAAAAAAAAGAAAGAAAAAAAGTTCATCTTCTCTTTCTTCTTCCTGTTTATCACAGCCTAAAGGGAAAAAATTAACTGTAGCGTTGTGTAGTTAGGCTCACACTCTTCCAGAGACGGGGCTGATCCAAATTCTTTACACATTAGCTATGCAATTCTGAGTGAGCTAAGAAAAACTCAAGAGTTTTAATCTAAAAATATTGAGATAATACCATGGCTTATGACAAGCACTCAATAAATGCCTTTTTTTTCTTCCACCAAACCCCCAAATTTTATTTCCTAAGCTGTTGTGGCTGACCGCACCCTGACTTCATAAGTACCTGCTCCAAATAAATGTTACTGAGAGTTTTTTGTCTGCGTACTTAGATTCACTTTTCTGATACTAAATAGTTAACCCAACACTTGCGCACAGCTGGTGGCAATGTAAAATGGTGCAACTGCTATGGAAAACAGTTAGGGAAAACAGTATGGCAGTTCCTTAAATTAAATGATTACCATATGATCCAGCAGTTCTATTTCAGGGCATATATCCAAAAGAACTGAAAGCAGGGACTCAAATAGATATCTGTTCACCCATGTTCACAGCAGCATTATTCACAACAGCCAAAAGGTAGAAGAATCCGAATGTACATCAAGGGATGAATGTACAAACAAAATGTGGTACATACATATAATGGAACATTATTCAGCCTTAAAAAGGAAATTCTGACACATGCTGCAACATGAGAGAGAGAGGGAGAGTGAATGTGTGTACGTGTGTGTGGGAGGGGTGGGGTTGATTCTGCCCTCTTGCCTCTTTCAGTACCTCCAATTTCAAAGCCCCTCTAGGGGTACTGCAGAGTAAATAGGATTTTTTGAAACTATCTCTGTAGGGACTTACACTAACCTTCTATTATGCTTGCTTCCCCACCCCCGGCCCCGTTCACTCGCCCTGACAGGAATGAGGTAATGATCTTGAGCAAAACTGAATCAGAATGGCTCCAAGCTCAGGTGCATCCCACACAGAAAAAGCAAGAAGTGAAATGTTGATGGGTAAACAGGGAAACTAAGTGAAAATTTAGAAACTGAATAGTGAAATTTATAGCTTCCTTCCTCCACCAAGCACTAGAGCCCCACCATCTAAACTCATTACCTCTGCAAATCCCCTCCTCTCCATTATTCCAGTTATACAGACAAACAAAAAAATAAAGGATCTTTATCTGAAGAAACTGAAAACCCTCTCAACCCACTACCCAGAGGAAAAAAGTAAAGATAAAATATGGGAGGGGCAACCAGCTGCCCTGTTGATGTGATTCTTGATCTTGGAGTTAAAAGTTTGAACACCACGTTGGGTGTAGAGATTACTTAAAAATAAAATCTTTAAAAAAAAAAAAAAAGGTAAAACATCAGAGTTTATTAGTCACTAAGCCATGCTCATGCATGCCCAGTGAGCTTTCAGTCAGCTTTGAACATTCCTTGAATATGAAGGAACTGCTAAGGATCACAGAGATCTGAAGAAAGCCTCCAACAAGACCAAAATCAACAACAACAAAAAGTTTTAGAGGAACCAAAAACCATGCAAGAAATGAAAAAACTATAATTAATATCCTTGAAGAGATAACAGAAGATGCTGCACCCATGAAAAAAGTACAAGATTTTATAATACGGGAACAAAAAACAAAAGTTCATAAAACACTATTTTAAAAGAGAGCTAAAATTTAAAAACTTTGTCAAAAAAGGGTTGAAATCTTCCAGATTGTGGAAAAAAGACAACTTTTGGAGATCAAATTTCTCAACATCAATACTGGAAGCCAGGCAATATGGGAACACCTCCAAACTTTTGAGGGAAAATGACTTCCAATATAGAAATCTCTCAACAGCCCAACAGTCTAGCATGAGTGTAAAAATAAATTAAAAAAAAAACCTGTTTTTCCAATACACACGATCACAGTAATAATTGGGGAAACCAAAATGAAGGAATAAACCAAAAGAAGGCATAGGGTCCAGAAAAAAGGGACTCAGCAAAAGTGAAAGAAACTCCCAGAATGTCAGCTAAGGGAAGTCCCAAGATGACAGCTTTGCAGCAGGCCTAAAAAGAAAACAATCCAGACTAAAGCAGGAAGAAAGACAGCTACAGAAGAGATGACTACAGGAACAAATAGAACTGATAAGTTTATCTGACAGATTTGACCATGTGGAAAATTGTACTGAGAAGCATTTTATGCAGCTGCTGGAGGGTATAGAAAGACTTTGCCAGACAAAACTAAGCAAATGAAAAAACGAGGCATGAACAACAAAGATTATAAAAGAAAATGAAATCACAGTAAACTATTTCAGCAGTGACAAAGATATCAAAATGACGAAACCTCTGAGTATGAATTTTTTTTTAAGATTTTTATTATTTATTTTATTTGACAAATAGAAATCACAACTAGGCAGAGAGGCAGGCAGAGAGAGAGAAAGGAGGAAGCAGGCTCCCTGCCGAGCAGAGAGCCCAATGCGGGGCTTGATCCCAGAATCCTGGGATCATGACCTGAGCCAAAGGCAGAGGCTTTAACCCAATGAGCCACCCAGGCGCCCCTCTGAGTATGAATTTAACCTAAAATTGTGGAATTAACATTAGAAAGATAGGGAAAAGTCTATTTGAAAAGTCTTCCAATACCTATCCCTTTAAACCACTGACATTTACATACCTTAAATTATTCACTTCTAACAGGCTCTTAACTATACAGAACAAACCAAAGGCTCCCAGTGGGTGGGGGATGGGTTAAATAGGTGATGGGGTTTAAGGAGTGCACTTGTGATGAGCATCTGGTGATAGATGGAACTGTTGAAATCACCGTATGGTACAATGCATCTGAAACGAATATAACACCGTATACTAACTGGAATTAAAATAGAAACAAAAATAATTATTATTCAATTCTAAAAAAAGCCTCTATTTTCATTACAGTTAAATTCTGTAACTGTGTAGTTAAACATTCTGTGAAATGCCCTGGTTTTATCTTGGGATACTTCACAGGATCATCCTAAAGAAAAAAATAAGTTAATAAATGCAAAGCAAAAGCACTAACAAAAATAAGAAGATCTACACAAGTTTTATTGGTTACTGTAATCCTTATGGCACTTTTATCTAATAATATGTTTGTTCTGCTGTTTGCCATAACATAATTCTAAATGTCGAACACCTTCAGTACATGTCCACTATTACCTTCCACATTTACCAATTCAAAAATTTATTCAATCTTACAGAAAAATTGGCTGTGAACTCTTAAGTAGATTACCTCCCTAACCACTAAATCTGGTTATTTTCTCGTTTTAAAATCTAAAAAGTTTTGCACATTTTCTTTTTATAAAAAATAAATTTAACAAAAATTTAAAAAATAAAAATAAAAATAAAAAAATAGATTTAACTTTTACATGATGACTCAGACTATCATGGAAGTCAGCTACACTATGACTAGATGACCTCACAGGTTTTTGGTGTGTTAAGGCACAAACTCTTATGCTAAAAGGGCTTAGACTGCTATCCTTTTGTAATTCTGTTATCACTCTTAACTTTCAGATCTGTCAATGATCCTTACTCTATCTGGACTGATGCACTTTTTAATTTATTATGAGGTTAAAAAACAAATCATCACGTTTCTGACTCAAATGACGTTTACTAAATGGCCTGCCAACCCTTTTCATACACAGTTTCATTTACTACAAGTAATTCCTGTTAGGATAGTAGCCAATGTAAAAATTTAGGCAGTTCTCACTAAAGACAAACAAACAAACAAAAACACAAAACAAAACAAAACAAAACAAAATCCTACTACCATACAGGAACTCAACTGGTTAATGGAATTTGGAGCTTGATTTTTTGAATGTCTGTTTGCCTTTTGAGGGAAGGATCTACTTTCTTTGCTTAGGTGTCTTTATAGCTCACTTCCTGTTCTGATTCAGCTTGTTCAATCAGCCAGGGATGGGATAACTTCCATCACTGTGCTATCCATGAACTAAGTATCGAACTTCGAGCAACATTAGAAAGAATTATATATTTAAAACAAAAGACATTCACCGCGTAAGATTTTTTTTTTTTTTTAAGTTAAAGCTAAACCCAGGGTGGGGCTCGAACTCACTGACCCGAGATCAAGAGCTGCATGCTCCAGTGACTGAGGCAGCCAGATGCCCCAACCACTCACTAAGATTCTTACATAAAGCCCAGAGAAACAGACTGTATTACAAATTAGAATTTTCCTATTTGTAATTATGCTTATATTGAATTAATGTATATAATTTTCTATTTTAATAACACTGTTGCTGAAGAATTTTCTTAAATGATTAAAACAGAACCTCAATTTAGTTAAACCTGAACTTTAGGAGGTGAATACTTTTTTTTTTTTAAGATTTTATTTATTTATTTGACAGAGATCACTAGTAGGCAGAGAGGCAGGCAGAAAGGGGGAGGGGGAAGGCTCCCTGCTGAGCAGAGAGCCCGATGTGGGGCTCGATCCCAGAACCCTGGGATCACGACCTGAGCCGAAGGCAGAGGCTTTAACCCACTGAGCCACCCAGGCGCTCCTAGGAGGAGAATACTTCTTAAAATTTTCACCATTATCATTAAGACAATGAAAAATCCTTCTCTTTGATTTTTAGTTTTTCTTCAGTAAAATAGAAGCATTTCTCTCAAAAAAATGAAAATCTTACAATGGTGTTTGTATCTCGTCACTACTCAAAAAACCCTACAGAGGTCATGGAAAAACACGTTCCCCACATCCTAACGTAGAAGCTATCACTCCTCATATTAAGGCTTCGTAAGATAAGCTGCAGCCTTCGAAAGAAGGATTCTAAATGAAATTTTAAAAACTGGAGAAATCTCTCTTGAACAGCCATTTCACATTAAGGGCCATCTTTACGCTCCACATTTTAAGTCAGACTTGTGAAAGAATGCTTATTTCTTTTCAGCCACTCCTACCCTGACAATGTTACACCCCACATTCACTTCCTCATTCAAAGAACTTAGAAGAACAAATACACTGCTTACACATCACAAATAAGACTAATACCAAGCTGCAAACGCACAGACTTTCAGGCACTTTTAAGTTTTAAAGGTGAGCATTATGACAAAATAGCTTTAAAATAACTAACCACCTAAAATTCCAGACTAAAAGTAGTGTAAGTTCCATCCTCAAAACCACTTTCCTAGAAGCAAAACTCTAAAACTGAGAGAACTTTACCCTGTGCGGGAGTACCTGGAGGCTATGCTTAGTTGTCCAAGCTTTTCTACCTCAAACCAGCAGGGAAGAAGTAACCCTGCTAACTATATACTCCTGTGCAGCATTTTAAAAAATTGCAAAAACAGCCATTCTAATTCAAACATATAGAGAATTATTCACGATTTAAGCTACAGTTAGAACGGCAATACTAAAACTCCTTGACATGTCATTTTTCCTCAAAAACAAAAATACTCTCATAATACATTCTCAGTGTATATATTAAAGGTCATCACGTGCTTTAGGCTTTTGATCACATCAATATCTAATTTTCAACCACTCTCCATGTTGTACCACCGTCAGATCACCGTGTATCAATAACTAAATAAGTAGGACGATCTATTTTAAATAAATACTTTCTGCAAATTATACAGCTAGCCTACAGTTTAAAAGAGAACTGCCTAGCCCTGTCTGAAAAGGACGCTTATGAATTTGCCATTTTCTGATGCTAAAACATTTTGCAGTCACTTGATCTGGCCAAAAAACGTCAACGCTCCTGATTTTATAACTTGCTGCAGGAAAAAAGAATATGGCTGAAAATTCTTTCTGAAGGGTGGTGGTATTCCAAACAGGACCACTCAGAACACTTGAGAATACGAAACGGTGCGGAGGCTGCAGGACGGGTACCTTATGAAACAGCACACACACTTCGGGCCCTGCACTCTACCTCATTTCCCTAATAGGGATGAAAGCTCAGGCCTCTGGTAGCTTCCAGCTGACGCCAATGCTCTCCACACCCCCCTTTTTTTTTTTTTTTTTTTGACAGGATTTTCTGGTGTTGGAGCCTGTGTCACAAATACGAATTCTGTGATCACCTCTAAACCGTCTAATAATGAATCAAGCACCTTTTAGAAGACCAAGCCCTTGGCGATCCCATTTCCTCCCATCTCCCTCCGAAGCCCAGCACACCTACCGGATACTCTAGACCATATTCTATAAATCTTGCAGCGCATTAACTGGGAGATAGAAACAATATAAAAAATAAGAGTTTCGGCCATTCCCCTCGCTGTAACCGAAATTACAGGCTCCATTTCCTGTCCCCAAGGGGACTGCAAAATCGCCTGCTGAGAACGGGACGCCTCCCGCCCCCTCCAGGCTGGCGCCCGCGGCCCCCGCGCTCCCCCTGCCCGGGCCCCGCGGGCTCGAGGAGGCGGCGGGGACCCGGGGCGCCCTCCCCTCCCCCTCCCAGCTCCGGCACCCACCTCGCGGCAGCGGCTTCACCTCCCCGTTCTCCTCCCGGGCGGCCCCGCCGGCCTCGCCTGCCCCGCCGAGGCCGTGCCTCCTCCTTTCCTTCTCTCGCTTCTCCTTAGGTCGCCGCGGCTTGGCGTTGGCCGAGGAGGCGGCGGCCGGCAGCAAGAGATGGTGAGGCTGAGCGTGCAGCAGCGTAGGAGGGACCAGCAGTTTGCGCGGCACCGGCTGAGACGAGGAAGCGGAGGCTGAGGAAGGGACCGCGGAGCCAGCGGAAAAAGAGAAACTGCTCCGAGCAGAGGACGAGGAGGGGACAGCAGACAGCCCGGGAAAGCTCCAAGACGCGGGGCTGCCATAGCTCTGAGGCGAAGGTGCCGCCAGCGGCTGCAGCTGCCTGCTGTTCCCGCCGCTGCCCCCCTCTCCGTTCAGTCTCCGTGGCGCCTTCTTCTCCTCAGTCCGGACCTTCTTGGCCGACAGAGGACCCGGTGGGTCCCGGAAGGAGGGCTGCAATTTGCCAAACGGTTCTTTCTCCGAGGCGACAGCGGCTGCGGCGGCGGAAGCAGCGCCGTCCACTGGGCTCGGCGGGTCCGCCATTTTGCACTCCTGTTGTATTTACTCTCCTCCGCTCCCGGGCGCGGGGCAGGGGCGGGCCCTCAGCGAGGGGCGGGGGAGGGGTGGAGCGGCCCGGCCATCGGCAGAGCTCTCTATTGGGCGAGCCATGCTGAGGGATCCCTCTGGGAACCAACCAAAGGCGTCAATCTGGAGCCGAAGAGGCGGTATCGCCAAGCGGACCAGTTTTGGAGGTCAAAGCTCCGCGGGGCGCGGTTAGTGGCGGAGCGAGTTCTGAGGGGAGGGTCTTCCACTTGTCGCCAGCGTGAACTCTGGTGCCCCGGGAGTGTCCGGAATGAACCCCCAACTCCGGACCCTCAAGTCTGCCCCCACCCAGGCGCGCTCATCTGTGGTTCGACTTTTGCATGTATCACTTTCTCTTCCTTTTCTCCCCCCGGGGTCCTTTTGGTCCCTCCCCGTCTCTTCGCGCTCAGAAAGCCGAATTTCGCTGATGCTCAGTCAGAGGAGAAAATTTTATGCGGAATTCAGCCCTTCCTTCTGAAAGGCAACAGCCGTTGGACGGGAGGGACTAAAAATCACTTGGTGTCCTGACAAGATTTGTTACTGTTGCTAAGATCGTCAACTCTAAAGCTTTAAGGGAGATAACTTCCTGCAAACCCAGAATTTTCGGATTACTTCTAAACTTGAAGGTAAGATTCCCTGGAGAATTTTTCTTTTAAACTTTAGTGATATACTGTTAAAGATCTTAATTTTATTGCAATTATTGTAACAGACTTGCTGAGAAAAATCCATTGGCGATATTTATTGGTTTGAAAAGAAGGATTTTTTAAAGTGTAAAATAGTGGTTAGCGCCCTGAATGTTCGATGTTTTATAAGCGTGCATTTTCATTTCTAGTTTAGAAGATGAGGAATTGGGGGGCGGGGTGGGTTACAGTAACAGGTTGCAACCAAAGCAAGAAGCATGATTTTAATTCAACTCGGGTCTCACATAAGATTAACAAGTCAAAGAGATTGATGTAAAAATAAAAAGTAGACAAATAAGGAAATGAGCAGTAGGAGAATATTCTAAGTTCTAAAAGGAGTCCTATGTTTCCTGTAACTTTTTGGAAAACAATTAAAAAGTAACTCTCCGGGGCCCCTGGGTGGCTCAGTGGGTTAAAGCCTCTGCTTTCAGCTCAGGTCATGATCCCAGGATCCTGGGATTGAGCCCCGGGGTCGGACTCTCTGCTCAGCAGGGAGCCTGCTTTCCTTCCTCTCTCTCTACCTGCCTCTCTGCCTACTCATGATCTCTGTCAAATAAATTTAAAAAAAAAAAATTTTTTTTTTTAAAGTAACTGTCCAGGATTACCAATTCTTGTGACCTCAGGATGTTGGAATTTTTTGTTTTCCCTTTTTTGTTTGTTTAGGTTACTTTGGAGTCAAAATTTAACAATAGACTTTTTTTTAGGTGCCTCAAATTTTTAAAGGAATGAAAGTATTTACCTTTAATACATACCGATGAAAAGTGAAAACTTTGTGGTTGGAATTGACAGTCAGCATGTGTCTTCATGAAAAGTAGCATTGTTGGAAGAGTGGACAGAGGATGGGGCTGGAAATCACTGCCTAGTAACCAGCTTTGTAACCTCAGTCACAGTGTTTCATCTGTCGGAACCTCTGTTTTATTTTAATAAATTCAGTTACATGATCACTAAGGTCTCTTACATGCTCTTAACTTCTGCCATATCCAAGGAGCTTTTCAGAATCACAATGAAACCATTAGAATTAAAATAGCCTCTTAATTGTTGACCTTCCAGATACATAAATGTGTCTCATATATGTTAATATAGTACCTGGAAACTTGCACCATTTATTTTCTCATCTCTCACATAGAAGCCTGGAAAATCCAATTTGGTAAGGCCCCAGCTAAAGTGTACTCTCATCCTTATGAATTTGTTTCTGCTTGCACTATATATAGTCTTTTATACTGTTAAACACCCTTATCAGTCCTAACCCTAAATTTGCAGAGCCTGGGCAAGAGTATGGTTTGGAGGCTCACATACCATGTGTCTAAATATTTAAGTTATAAATCAAGATAACAAACTACTATAAAATTATTTAAAAAAATGTATTTTGGGGCACCTGTTGGGCTCAGTCAGTGGAGCATGTGACTCTTGATCTCGAGGTTGTGAGTTTGAGTTCCACATTGGGTGCAGAGATTACTTAAAAGAAAAAATTGGGGGGCACCTGGGTGGGTCAGTGGGTTAAGCCTCTGCCTTCGGCTCAGGTCATGGTCTCAGGGTCTTGGGATCCAGCCACGCATCCCATTCTCTGCTCAGCAGGGAGCCTGCTTCCTCCTCTCTCTCTCCCTGCCTCTCTGCCTATTGATCTCTGTCCAATAAATAAATAAAATCTTAAAAAAAAAAAAAAATCTTAAAAAAATTTGAAAATGTATTCTGCTCTACCACCTTGACTGAAATAATGATCTGGAAGGCCAGGTTTAAATTTATAATTCTCAGACTTTTAGTGTTCTTAGCCAGTCCCTGTTCTCTTCCTATTCCCAGCTTCTTCACCCACCACGCCAGAAGGGACCATGCGTGTATGCACCTAACACGTCCAAGCTTATGTCCACTCCCCTTCTTGCAAATACTGATGTGTAATCAGCAGCTCTCCGCCCTCTGATCTAGGCAGACTTGTCCCCTTGATCTCATAGACTTCTTGCTCTTTGCAATAAGAGGAAGATCCTTCCAGGTCTGAGGGCAATTCATTTATCGGTTATCAGTGCTTGATGATCTGTTTTCTCTCCTGAGTAATCAGCCATCCCCTTTCAATTAGGTCAATCCTCATGACTTTGAACTAGGAGAGAATTCCCACCACTATCACCAATTCCTGTTGGCTTCATCTCTGCTACCACGAAAACCATCCACTTTTCTCCATGCCCATTGTTGGCACCCTATTCAAAGTACTATCTCTTCTCCCCAGGATGACTACACTGGCCTTTTTTGCCATTTCTTTATATTCTTGTTTTCTCAAATCTGTTCTCCATTCTACCCAGAATGCTCTTTTTAAACACCTTAAATTTGATCGTATCACTTCCCTAGCTTCAGACATGCCAATGATCATATCACTTCCCTTGCTTCAGACATGCCAGTGGCTTTCCTTGCTCTTAGAATAAAGTACAAATCCTTAATATGACCTACTTGACGCATCATGAACTAGTCTCTTCTTCTGTATCAAGGTGAAAGTTCTTTAGTGTCTAGATTGCACTGTGCTATCTTTCAGCGCAAGAATATTGCCTATGTTGGGATGCCTGGGTGGCTCAGTGGGTTAAGTGGCTGCCTTCCACTGAGTTCATGATCCCAGCGTCCTGGGATCGAGCCCCGCATCAGGCTCCCTGCTTAGCAGAGCACCTGCTTCTCCCTCAACCTCTGTCTGGTGCTCTGCCTACTTGTGCTCTCCTCTCTGTCAAATAAATAAATAAAATCTTAGGAAAAAAAAAAAAAAGAAGAATATTGCATGGATTGTTTCCACTGCCTGGAATGCTTTTTACCTGATGCTTATATGATGGTTTGCATAATGGAGGCAGATACCATGAATGCCTCCTATATTTCTAACCCGCATGCCTTAATGGACAGTCATACCATTCACTGCACTAGGAAACATTGGGGAAGAGTGACAAGTTTGGGCTACTCCTTGACCTTGGACCTGATGAACATGAGGTGCCTATGAGAAATCACATCCTTTGGATCTCAGCTCAAGCCAGGTCTCAGTTGTTTAGAAAAGCCTACCTTTTCTTACCCATCAAGACTAGATTCATATCTTATCTGTTCCTGCTCTCTTTATCCCCATTTCTTTTGCTTTTGGTTGTTGTTGTCAACTCACTGATAATCTCTGCCTTTCCATTCCCTTTTCAATAATGACAGCTCTTTTGGAAACATACTACTGTATATTCTGCTTCTCAATCTTGTTTGAAACTCTGAGGACAGTCTGTACATTTGAAAGTTGTTCTCACTAAGCTGGGGATCACTTCCCCAATTCTACATCACTGAATTTCAAGTTATTATTACTCTTTCAATATCATGCCAAAAGCCCTCCCTTCTATCAGATTTTTGTAGTATGGCTGTACCATCCTCCACCAACTTCCTGGTGATTTTGCCACACTTAATGAAGACTTTGATACTTTTTTCATGTTCATCCCCTCTACTCTTCTGCCAGCATTTTAACCTCAGTGTCCATGCTAATGAGCTTTGCAATATTCTTGCCTCTGTTTCTTCTTGGAGTTGAATTTCCATTCCATTTCAGTCACAAATTGCAGTGGACCTTCCTTGATCCTTTTCATTGCCCTTCCATCTCTGAAATCCTAAACTACAATGTTTTAATATTCAGGGTCCTTACTCCTCTATACCATGCCCTTGTCCTTTGACCTAAGGAGAACTCCAGACGCTAGATCTTTCTTTTTCACCTAATTATGATTGCCAAATAAAATATAGGACTCCCAGTTAAATTTGAATATCATATAAACAATGAATAAATTTTTAGTATGAGTCCCGTACAGTATTTGGGACATATTTATGCTAAAATATCTATTTACATTTATATATTTATGTATATAAATATATATATATATATATATATTCTTTGTTTATCTGAAATTCAAATTTAGGGGCTCAGTTGGTTAAGCATCTGCCTTCAGCTCAGGTCGTGATCCTTGGGGTCCTGGGCTCAAGCCCTGGGTGGGGCTCCCTGCTCAGCAGAGAGCCTGCTTCTCCCTTTCCCTCTGTCCCTTCCCCCCCTCCCCGCCCCCACTTTGTGCTTTCTCTCTCAAATAAATAAAATCTTTAAAAAAAAAGAAAGAAAGAAATTCAAATTTAACCGGGTGTCCCTTCTTAATTTTCTCAACATATCTGACAGCCCTACACTAATCTATCCTTTCTGCACTTTATTCACTATCGGACCTAGAGCCTATGGTATGTAACTGGTACCAAATACTTGCTAGTGCCGCAGTTCCTCACACTGTGATTTTCTTCACCTCTATGCTCCTGGTAACCCCTCTACCTGCTCTTCATATCCAGGCTCCTGAGCATTGCTGCCTTTTTTCCATTTAAGTGTTGGTGATTCTTAGGTGTATGTCACTGCTCTTGATCTCACTTTGCACACTTCTGTGTGATATTATGCATCACAGTGTCTTCTGATAGCTCATAAATGCTGACTCTTCCCACATTCCCTCCTGCTTTAACCTTGCACCTGATTACTGACTCTTTTCCAGATGCCAGGTGGATGTAACCACAGGCACCTCAGTTCATGCCACCCATGCCCATCCTCCCGTGTGTCATCTGCTACATTCCTTATCATTCAACCTACAAACTGGGAATCTTCTTTGACTTCTTTTTTTCCCACATCCTCCACATTCAATTAGTTACTATCTCTAGTCAGTTTCTCTTCATTCTTGCGGCTGCTTCTTGCCTTCAGGCCTCAGGTCGCTTGAGCTTTGTCGATGATTTCCTTACTCACTGGTCTCTCTGCCTTCAGTCTTCCATCTTCTGAACTGTCCTCCATGCTGCTACCAGAATTGTATTTCTAAAATGTAAACCTGACTAAGCTTCAGTCTCTTCAGTAGTTCCCTTTTTCATATGGAATAAAAGTCACTTTTTGGTGTAGATATAAGCCATTCTTGATATATAACCCCAGCACTCCTATCTTTCTTACTCTCCTACAGCTTCCGTCTCTTTCATCCATTCTGAACCATTGTAATTCCCAAAAGAGTTGTACTCTGTGTAGCTGTGTGCATTCTCTGTTCTCTGTCTGGAATATAATACTAAAGTCTACTTAACCTTCAAGATTTAGTTCAAAAATCTCCCTTGTGTGGTGCTCCTGACTTCTCAATCAAAATCTAGTCATGCCTTTGTGCCATCATCATTCTGCATAGGATCATTTAACACGTTGGTCTCTGCTTCTAGCCTGTGAGCTCCTCTACAGCAGGGATAATACTGTGTTTATATTTATGTGCACCATATTTGGTATATGGTCACTGCTCAATAAATGTATGTTGAAAAGAAGTATATAAAGTGCAGGTTTGTAATCCTTACAGTAAAACGGGGACCCACAGTTACAAATTTGAATGCCAAATGGTCTTGAAAGGCTAAAAAGTAATAAAAATAAGGCAGGATAAATGTAATAATAGAAAGTGGTGATGACTGGAAAACTGGGAATACTTGCTTTACCTACAAGATACATTTGCTTCTCAGCTCTAGCTGATTGTTCTATATGAAAATGAAGTGGACCAGCCTGCTAACTATCTAGATTTTTTTAATGGAAGTTTCCTAAGAAGCTGTGTAAGCCAAACAAAACTTATCTGTGGGTCATGTAACCCAGTCTGACTTCTGATCTAGAAAACAATAGCTTAGTTTGGGTCAGGTGCCTTTTGAGGGTTTTGTTCGTTTGTTAGTCCACAACCCTACCTTTGTCAGTTGCTGGAATAGATGCTAAGTAAATAAAAATGGTCCTTGAGCAACACAGTCGTCAACTCCATTGGTCCACTCATATGTGGATTTTTTTCCATAAATACGGTGAAGTACTATAAATGTATTTTCTCTATCTTATGATTTTCTTCATAACAGTTTCTTTTTTCTAGCTTACTTTTTTATAAGAATACAATATATAATACATACAATATACAAAGTATGTGTTAGTTGACTGTTAGCGTTAAAGGCTTCTAGTCAACAGTAGACTATTAGTAGTTAAGTTTGGGGGGAGTCAAAGGTTGTATGCAGATTTTTGACTGCATTGTTCGGGGGTCGACTTATACTCAGACTTCCATCCATAATAAATGTTTGTTAGCAGTGTTTTGAGCTGACCTCTACAAGTCTTAGAATCTGCTTTCTCTAAACATGATGGTGTCCAATATTCCTGAGCTGAACTACATTTTCACTCTGTTTCACTCTACAGGTATACTATCCCCTGGCCTTGTCCATGTTCCTGACACCCTTGGATAAAGGTCCTTGTGCTCTATAAAACCCTGTATGAACCTTAAAGACATCTCTTTTACCCATCTGGTTCAGACATCTCAAAGTCCTGCCTCTATCACATTGACCGGCTTATCTTTATGTATATTTCTGACTTGAGTTATAGCTTATAAAGGGTGGTTCTGTGTTTTGGGAAAGCCTGACCTTTTTAGCTACTGTGTTGTCAGTTCTAATTTCGTCTACATCTAGTACAGGGGCCAGCAAACTTGATTTTTTTTTTTTAATTTTATTTTTTATAAACATATTTTTTTTTCCCCAGGGGTACAGGTCTGTGAATCTCCAGGTTTACACACTTTACAGCACTCACCATAGCACATACCCTACCCAATGTCCATAACCCCAGCCCCCTCTCCCAACCCCCCTCCCCCCAGCAACCCTCAGTTTGTTTTGTGAGATTAAGAGTCACTTATGAGCAAACTTGATTTTAAAGGGTTAGGTAGTAAATATTTTAGGCTTTGCAGACCACATGGTCTTCCTAGTAACTACTGCTTGTTGCAGAAAAGCAGCCATAGACAGCATGTAAACAAATGGGGTGACTGGGAGAGAATTATCTGTTAAATTCAACTGCCACTTTCATTTCAATTGGATGTCTCAAAAAACACTTTCAGATTTATCATATACTTTCTTCTCACAATATTTTATAGGTTCCTCCCCTCCTCAGGCATTATTAAATGGTAGAAACCCTCAAGTTTCAGGGCTCCTGGGTGGCTCAGTGGGTTAAAGCCTCTGCCTTCAGCTCAGGTCATGATCCCAGGGTCCTAGGATCGAACCCGCATCGGGCTGTCTGCTAGGTAGGGAGCCTACTTCCCCCATTCTCTCCTTGCCTCTCTGCCTACTTGTGATCTCTGTCAAATAAGTAAATAAAATCTTGGGGGAAAAAAAAACAACAACCCTCAAGTCTCAATTCAAGGACCCTTTTTTTGTGCCTCACATTATTCTTTTTCCTGGTCAACCTCAAAAATGCCATAACTTTAATAGATCTGTTTTATAATAACAACTCCCCAATGGACACCTCTAAAGCTGACTGCTCCTCTATGTTTGTGACGTGACTACTCTGCATCTTCCACATTTATGTGAAAAACACCTCAGATGCAACATGTCTGTGGCAGAGATGGCTAATGTATGTTTGCCCTCCTTCTTCCTTACTATCTGAACCTTTATTTTATTTAGTTTGCTATGTGCCTAGTTTAAATTAAAAAAAAAAAAAATAGCCTGCCCAACCTCCCTTACTCTTGAAGATGCCAGTGATGTGGTGGGAGTCTTTGAGTAAGGTTTTCAGGAAGCTCCTTTAGGGGTGGGAAGAGGCACTTGGCCTATTTTCCCTTCCCCCTTTCTCTCCTGCCTGGAATTTGGATAAGGGAAAAAAAAAAGAAAGGGCAGTAACTGGTCAAGATTGAAAACTCTCAGCCTATAGATACTTTTTTTTTTTTTGATTCAACACTTTAGGTGAGTTGAATTCTCACCTCTTAACCAGTAATATTGTTTTCCAATAAATATGAGCCAGCCACTTGCTCAACCACAATCTTCTTTCCAGCTTGAGTATCTACTCAAGCTTAGCAGAAGGAGAGCAAAGTAGGGGAAAGAAGTTGAAAATTGCAAGGGAGGGAGTGGCGCACAGTTTAAAGGCTTCATTGAAGAGCCAGGAGGAACCACAAAGCAGGAAGAAGATATGAGTATAGGGGGCCAAATAGAGTAAATAGAAAACATCCATAAATGTCTCTTCTGGAATTAATTTTGTTGCCAGAACTTTTATATGGAAGGACATCAGATCATTTTAGAAGGGGATAGGAAGCCTATAAAATGTATGACAGGAGCTTTATTCAATGCTCTAAAAAGAAAATCATATTTTGTTGTTCTATTCAGTTCTCTAGGAAGAAGGAGCTATTTTAACTAATAAGTGGTGGGTAGAGGGTAAAGTATATTATAACTTTGAAACCTAGGTGTGGCAAAGAGGTATAAAGAAAAATGATAAACTCATAGAATGTCTGGATTGAAAAACCAACCTGTACCCAATTTGTGAACTTTCTTTACCACATACCCTTTCCTTTCTTCTTGAACAGGAGCACTTTGCCTCCAGAATAACTGTTCTCTGCTTCATAGTTTCAGCCACACCATCAGACCATTACTGTGGGTAGAAATATAATATTTACTGAGTGCCTTATATAAAAGCCTCATGTTTGTGGACATTTCACTTCATCCCATGCTTTGAAAAGTTTTCCAAGGCACTTTTCAAAACTGAATTGGAATTCCACATTCATTCTGAACCTCAAACCAGTCTGTCTTTCTTTCTTTCTTTTTTCTTTCTTTCTTTTTTTTAATTTTATTTTTTATAAACATATAATGTATTTTTATCCCCAGGGGTACAGGTCTGTGAATTGCCAAGTTTACACACTTCACAGCACTCACCCCAGCACATACCCTCCCCAATGTCCATAACCCCACCCCCCTCTCCCACCCCCCCTCCCCCCAGCAACCCTCAGTTTGTTTTGTGAGATTAAGAGTCACTTATAAACCAGTTTTCTTTCTAATGTGTCCTATCTTGCAAGGGGAAGCAGAAGTCTAAAGCATCAAAATTTTAAATTCAAACATTCACCGGGCCTTTTTAGAGGTTTCAGTTAATTTAATTGCTATATTCAGAAAACAGGCATTCCAAAAAGATTCTTAGGGCACTGGTGCTTTTGAATAGACCAAGATTACTTCTAGGGGAAGGAGTGAGAGTGGGAGAGTATCCCACTCTCCCACTATACTCTCCCACTATACACCTATAGACACAGTGGCCTCAGCTTCCAGAGACACTTTATAATTCAGATGCCCAGAAAAACTCTGGGTAACCTGAACATCCTGAAGCAGATCTGACAGATTCGAAGGGTGAGGGGGGTGGACCCACAGTTAGAAGAAAACAGTTTTGTGCAAATACTGCACCTAGAGCCAGAAAATTATAAAGCTATGACTGTCACGAAGTTATTTTTTCATTATTTTAGTTTCACAGATTTTACTTTGAAAAGCTCTTCTGTATTATTTATTTATTTATTTATTTATTTTTAAAAGATTTTATTTATTTATTTGACACAGAGAAAGAGATCACAAGTAGGCAGAGCAGCACACAGAGAGCGAGCACGGGGGAAGCAGGCTCCCTACTCAGCTGTGGGGCTCGATCCCAGGACCCTGAGATCATGACCTGAGCTGAAGGTAGAGGCTTAACCCACTGAGCCACCCAGGCGCCCCTGTATAATTTATTTACAGGGCCATGAAATAATACATATCTTGCCTTAGATTCACGTGCTGGCTCTTCTTGATTCCCCTCAGATGTATAAGTATTTATATCTTTGATTGAAAAATAGATGTAACATTAAACAGCTAAAGAACCATCAAATAGGGGCACCTGAGTGGCTCAGTGGGTTAAGCCTCTGCCTTCGGCACGGGTCATGATCTCAGGGTCCTGGGATCGAGCCCCGCATCGGGCTTTCTGCTAGGCAGGGAGCCTGCTTCCGCCTCTCTCTCTCTCTCTCTCTCTCTGCCTGCCTCTCTGCCTACTTCTGATCTCTCTCTCTGTCAAATAAATAAAAAATAAATCTTTAAAAAAAAAAAAGAACCATCAAATAAATCACCGCTTCCTAAGTTAACTTTCAAATCTAACTCAAGCTATGATTAAATCTGCTTACATTGTAATGCCTGTTCTTTTTTTTTTTTTTTTTTAAGATTTTATTTTTAACTAATCTCCACATCCAACATGGGGCTCGAACTCACAACCACAAGACCATGACTGGCAGGCTCCACCATCTGAGCCAGCCAGATGCCTCTGTAATTCCTATTCTTAGGATTTGAATCCTGATCTTTCCCTATATTTAATTTTAATGCGTGAAAAATTCTAAGTTCTATATTATTGTTACGGGGAGTTTTACATCTGTTAGATAAAGCAGACAGAAAAAGGAAGGTACAGATCTAGTCCCTGGAAACCTTGAATACCAAGGCACGAAACCTGGGATCAAAGTTTGCTATATCCAACCTTGCCAACATAGATGTATAAGTCCAAGTGCCAAAGAGGAGAAACTCTCTTTTTGTAAAGTTGTTGTAACTTGGGTGGAGTTTGCCTTAAGGCGTAATCTTGCCACCCGAGTTCACAAATACCAGCAGTGTCCCTTGTTCATCACCTTGATCTAGGTCAAAAGTATGAGGAGTACGGACGTTCAGTCTCCTCACCTTCTTCACGGTGAACTGTCAATACAGAGGCACAGGTACTAGAGTTTCATACCAAGGGAAGTGCTTCCGAGATGATCACAGGAAAATAAGTCCAAAGTAATGCAACACCAATGTAAACAACAGGTATATGGTCATAATGTGTGGTGCTCATAAATGAATAAATAACTTAGTTGAGATTCAGTACTACTTCTGATACTTCAGTTAGAGGTATTAAACAGAAAAAGACAAACATATTAGTGGCAAATGATATAGATTTGTTTGAAGATATGAAGGACATCATTATTTTTATTTCTATTGGCATACTAATAATGTCTTTTATCCCTCTATAACTAAAAATATAAATCCTACTTATATCAACTCACATTGCCTCTTCTGCCCCCCAGAATAATCTCTCATGTTTATGATGATGTGTTTAGTAATTTTAAAAAAAAGGTTTTTTCTGCTGATCATTGATATTATTTTCTGCAGTTTCTTTATTCCTTGGTCTACTACCACTTAAACTAGAGGCGCTTCTCTTACTACGTTTTATGGATTCCCTTTTTCAGTTTATTTTCAAATAATTATTAGTCCGTTTTTTCTTATTTTCCATGTACATTGTGTTCAGTTAGCAAATGCTTATTTTTTTAAGTTTTTATTTACTTAAGTAATTTCTATATCCAATGTGGGGCTCAAACTCACAACCCCAAGATTGAATTGCCAGGAACCCCGAGTTAGCAAATACTTATTAAGCATGATCCCAGACAGTAGGCTAAGTTCTGGAAATACAGCAGTAGACAAGGCAGACATGGTCCCTGTCCTCATGTAGCAGACCTTCCTTTCTAGTCACAAGATACGTTTCCAATAAGCCTTTCATTGGTGCTTCGTTATTCAAGACTGTCGTCTCATTTGTTACTCATTTATTCATACAACAAACAGTATTGAGTATCTCTGTGTAGCCAGCATAGCATGACAATATAATTAAGAAAACAAACATAACAGGGGCACCTGGGTGGCATCAGACTCTTGACTTCGGCTCAGTTCATGATCATAGGGTCATGAGACTGACCCTCACATGGGGCTCTGTGCTCAGGGCAGAGTTTGCTTGTCCCTCTCCCACATCTCCCTTCTCCTCCCACCACTCATGTGTGCGCTCGCTCTCTCGCTCTCTCTCTCTCTCTCTGACTCTAAATTAAAAAAAGAAAGAAAGAGAGGCATAACAGGTAAATTCTAGCACTGTGGTTAAAATAATGCAGTGGTAGCATGAACTATGTACGTGGAAGATAGAAAAGGTAGATTAACAGCTCTAGCTGGAGAAACAGAAAAGAGCATCCTGGAGAAGATAATATTCAAGCCGATTAAAGATTAGTAGACAAAGAAGATGGAGAAGGACTTTTGAGGCTGAGGAAAGAACATTTGGAAGAAGATAAGGAACCATATGTTAAATGTGATACTCTCTATATAACATCATAGTTCAAGTATAAAGGACATGAACCATCATAAAAGGAAAGGAGCTTCTCAAATGGGCTAAGGCCAGATTGTGAAAGGTGTTGTTTGTGACTACCTTAGCATGCTGAAGAGTCAGTGAACATATCTTACTAATTTAAGGGCTTTAATGAGGAAGAGTGAAAAATGTTCATGTAACTGTGTTTCACTTCCTGCTAATTGCTCATGGTTTCACCATGTACTGCTTCCTGACTTTAGCTGAATAGTCTGCTTGCCATATAAGACTCGTTTACCTTTTGACTATCTGTGTGATACTTAAACACCATTCCAGTTATCACAGCTTTTTTATTATTATTATTCATTTAGAGAGAGGGATGGGGAGGGGCAGAGGGAGTGGCAGTGAGAAAATTCCAAGCAGACTCAGCGACCAGCGTGGACGGATGGAGCTCGCTGCAAAGCTGGTCTCATGACCCGGAGATCATGACCTGAGCTGAAACCAAGAGTCAGATGCTTAACAGACTGAGCCACCCAGGCATCCCTCACAGCTTTTTGCAAACCAAATAATAATAGGAAAAAATTGAAATTCTGAAATTAGATTTATTTTTGCTCTTACTAAAAAACTGTTGGAAAAAAAAAAACTTGGAATTTAAAGCGTCATATTCACTTTACACAACTAATGTCTTTGTTTAGCTGCCTTATTTATATTCCTATTTATGACTACTTTTTTTATTTGAAAGCATAATAATACTTGGAAAGTAAAATCATTAAATACTTTGACATTGGTTGTAAAATAGTATTTAGGTAGCTTCTTCTTTCTTTTACTCTATTTTTAAAAGTTAAAAGTCTATTTTGAAGAGATATTTGCCACACACATAGATGCCAAAGGGGGGAAAATGGGTTAAAATACTGTTAAACTAAAGCCAATGAAATGTAAACCAATGTTTATACTTATAGGAGGGATCAAGTCAATACTTAACCCACTCTCGAAAAGGAAAATCTGAAAGAGGACTGTTTGTGGTGTTAAAGTAAGACTTTCCTTTATTTCAAAGAAGCATGTATTAAGCACTTTGTACCAAACTCCATTTTAGCCACTGGAAATACAAATATGAGTAAAACACAGTTCCCTCTCAGTAGACTTGTTGTCCAGTGAAATGTTAAGTTGAACCACCTGAATTTGCTTTGGTTTTTTATTAGGTCAAAATGGTCAAATACCAGCACAGCCTACCACGTGTAGGGGAACAGAGATTTGCCATGATAGAGACAGGAACAAGGTACTATATGCACCAAGGAAGTCCTTCATCCTACCCAGAACACTCAGTGAAAGCTTCCCAAAGGAAATGACATTTGAGCTGAGTTTTAGAAAATGATTGGGAGTTCACTGTGCGTTTACAGGAAGCAAAGAGAATGAGGGCATTCCAGAAATAGGAAACAGCATGTGCAGAGTCGTTGAACCGAGAATGAGCCTTGCACATGTGGGAATCTGCAAATAGTTCAGACAGGTTGGAATGCCAGATACGTTGGGGGTGACAGGAGACGAGGCAGGTGAAGTATCAGAGGGCAGAGGGTTTGGTGTGTTAAGCCAAAGAGCTTGATTTTATCCTTGAGATGGGTGACTTATGTGTAAGCCAGAGAGGCTGCAAGACTTAATCTGTCAGGGTTCAGAAAGAAAATATTACCACTTATATATTAACCTTTGCCTTATCTTTTTAAATTTTCCAATTAAACAGGGGTTATTATGTATGTAATTCCTAATGCAGTAGTGGATGTAAATAATTTATGAATAAGTAAATACACACACGTCTTATGGTGTGTTATGGGTTGAATTTTGTCCCTCCACAATTCATGTTGAAGTCCTAACCCCTAGTCTCTCAGAATATGACTTTTTTTTTTTTTGAAAGATTTTAGTTATTTATTTGACAGAGAGGGAACACAAGCAGAGTGAGTGGGAGAGGGAGAGCAGGCTTCCTGCTGAGCAGGGAGCCCAATGCGGGGCTCCATCCCAGGACTCTGGGATCATGACCTGACCCAAAGGCAGATGCTAATGACTGAGCCACGCAGGCGTCCCTCAGAATATGACATTATTTAGAAATAGGGTCCTTGCAGATGTAAGTAGTTAAGATGACATCACACCAGAGTAGTGTGGGCCCCTAACCCAATACAGTTGGTGTCCTTATAAAATAGAGCATATGGCATATGAAGATGAAGGCAGAGATTGGATTAATGCTTCTACAAATCAAGGAAGTCCAAGATGGCCAACGTACCGTCAGAAGCTATGGGAGAAGCATAAAACAGATCTTTCTCTCACAGCCGTCAGAAGGAACCATTCATGCTGATACCATGGTCATGGATTCTAGCCTCCAAAATCGTGAGATGCTTTTCTGTCGTTTAAGCCATCCAGTTTATGGTACTTTGTTATGGCGGCCTTTGGAAACTAACACATGGTGCATGGTCAGAAAGTTTGGAGACCCCAGTTACAGAATGAGAGCCATTGAAGAGTTGGTTTATGTTTAAGAGTCCACATTATATATGTCCTGTCTTTATGTAGTCTCTGTATTTAATAATTTATTTTAACTTAAAGAGATTTCTTAGCTTCTCAGTACTTTATTTCTTAAACGCAGTATAGTTGGAAAACCATCTGTTCACATTTGTGTTTGGTGTAGTTTTTGTTAGAGGAATTGGGAAATATTTGACCTTTAGTTCAAAACAGGGTGGTGATATGCGACAGTTTTAGGGGGGAAAATTTATGTTTAAGAACCCCATTAGGCAGAAGCGGAGCCAAAATCAGAAACAGGGTCCTACCAACAGAATTCATAGCTGTGTAAAGGCTGATCGTCGGTGCAGGGAGGACTGTAGCCAATGCATGTATTATTCTGGCTGTGTTAATCTTCAAGTGCTAAAGACAAGCAGTCTTTTTGTAAAAGTTACACATTAGTTATGTGCCTGAGGTTCCAAAATAGTATAACTGAGACAGTGATCAAGGCCAGAGGTAACACCTTAAACTCAGTGTATGTCTTTGGAACCTGTGTGTGGCTCCGCAAAATCCAGAAGTCAGCAGTACGTTAATTAGTATATTACTTAATATTAACTAATATATTAATATAAAACCAGGTCAGTAATATATTAATTAACATATTAATAAATTATTGTGTTTATATATTAACACAAAATATATTTACATATTAATACAATTAACGTATATAAATACTTTTGTATATTTTTGTTATTTTAGGTCTTTGTAGGGTATGGAATATCTGATCATTTCTGGCCTTATTTATGCAAGTCAACTAAAGCATTTTGAAGTACTAATACTTTTCTGAAAATTCAGATGTATTTGTAATAGCTCTGTCATCCTTTAGACAATTAGCTCCTGGAATTTTTAAAGTAATAGAACCCTTTCTTAAAATAAACTTTTATGTGGAACCCCAGTATGCTATAACTGCATTAGCAGTTTACCCATTGTAGAGGACTGGCCATTTGTAAAAGCATACCCTAATGTTTTAAATCTTTTTTCTTACATCTAGTCTGGAAGTTCTATATTTTGTGGATATATTTTCAATATTCACTGTAATTTGCTAGCAGAATGAGAAGAAATTTATGTAGGAGAGAATAATAAATATGCTACTGACCTCTGATCATAGAGCTTGTGCTTGGCATAGCTTTCCAGTAGTGGAACTACATTTATAAGGACCCATCCGGGGCACCTGGGTGGCTCAGTGGGTTAAAGCCTCTGCTTTCGGCTCAGGTCATGATCCCAGGGTCCTGGGATCGAGCCCCACATCGGGCTCTCTGCTCAGCGGGGAGCCTGCTTTCCTTCCTCTCTCTCTGCCTGCCTCTCTGCCTAATTGTGATCTCTGTCTGTCGAATAAATTTAAAAAAAAAAATTTATAAGGACCCATCCATCATCTCTAATTTGGTCCCCTTTGTAACCAACACACGCAGTCTGTGACCTACAGCTACTTGGTCTAGAATATAGTATCTACTGTCCCATAGAAGCACATTTCTCATAAGGGACTTTCTTTTCCAGCTTCCACCACTGTTCTTTTAACAGTTTTTTATTTTGCTCTATTCATTTTAACTACACTTTTGCCACCTTTGGACTCTAATAGACTCAAAAACCTGTTTGTCCGGTTGAGCACATGGGTGTTTTTTTTTCCTCACTTATGACTAATAATCATATTGCTGTAGGCTGATAAATATTTGGAACTATATATACTTTTTATATGTTTAGATTGTTATAAAAGCTAGCACCATATGGAGAAGTTGAGGATAGCAATGGAGTCTTTCAGAATTAGAGTTTTAGCCTTCATGGTATTTATCAAATAGCTCATTTTTTTTTAAGAACAAGATAGGTCAGGTAGCCAGTCTGACTGCCAGTAAATTACAATTCAGACTTTTCTACCTTTTTCTAAAATGTACATATAAAAGGATAGAGATAATAGGCGATATGGTCATCAGTGAATCTTTTCAATAAAATATACCCAGAGTCTTTATTCTTTTGTTGTTGTTGTTGTTGTTGAAGTATAATCAACATACAGGGTTATATTAGTTTCAGGTGTACACTATACAGGTGTATATAGATTTAACAATTCTATGTATTACTACCCAGAGTCTAGTATCAAATGTTTTTTGAGGCCCTACCATATGCTCATTATGCTAAATTTTAAGTATACAGTGATAGACTAAATGAACATAATCTTAGCCTCATGGGATAGATATATTACAAACACAGACATAGCACACTATACACACACACACACACACACACACACATTTATTTATTTATTTACATACAGACATAGCATACTATATATGTATACACACATTTATTTATCATATTACATATATGTTATATATATGATATATAACATATATGTAATATGGATAAAATACAATAATACAATGCTCTGATACAAGTTACGAGGAAAATAAACAGTTCTTCAGTGGAGGAAAAGAAGCTACTTTAAATAGAACAGTCAGAAAAGGAATGAGAAGTGAAAAGAAAACATTCTAGGCAAAAAAAAAAAAAAAAAAAGCGCTTGTTCAAAGGCCCTGAAGTTCCCAGAGGAAAAGATTTTTTTCTTTTGTCTAGAACAGTGTTATGTTACATAATAATCACTATAGAAATATTTGTTTACAACTGAATGAATATCTCTATACTTAGGATTTAGTGAGTACAAGTTGAGGTTGAAGAAGTAGGAAAGGACCAGACCATGCCAAGCCCTGGGATCTAATTTACATTTTATAAAAATCATTTACAACTGTGTAAGGAATTGTTTGGTAGAAGAAGGGAAACCCTTCTTCTCAGAAACTCAGGTTCGTGATGCTGTGAAGGTAGAGACAGGTGGACCAAAGAAATGAGTAAATAACTGAATGTTAGAGCCAAGGTCAATGGGTTTAACTTCCTGCCAGCTTCACCTCTTCAGCAACTTAGCAAAGTGACTGTATCTGGTATATATCTTTGTACCCCTAGAACTCCCACAGCCCTTCAACCCCCAGACCAAGCCTGGAAAGAAATTAACCTTTGGCTGAGAATTTAATCAAGCCCTGAAAAAAGTAATTTCGGAGTGTCTCCTGAGTCTTTGTATAACTAAGGGAGTTCCTTTCTTAAAGGAAATCACAAGGAAGATCAAGAATGTAGATGACTCTACATAACTGACTTGGTTTATGTCCAATGAGTATTTCTTTTGAAGAGATTTTACCACACATACGGAGGCAAAAGCAAGGGAAAAGTCTTTTTTTTTTTTTTTTAATATTGCTAAGCTCTTGCTAACCATGATACTAAACTAATGGTTATTCTTACAGAAGGCTTACCCCTCTCACACCTCCTCCGGCAATGTTGCAAGTAAATAGTTCTTTTCATAGAGACTCTACCAGTCATTCTGTGCAGTGACCAGCAGAATTGAGCCTAGGGACTGGCGAAGAAGTGTCTGGAATACTAAGGAGCAACTGCATGGTGGATAACTAAGAACATTAAGACAAAGTCTCATGGGGCTCCTGGTTCACTCAGTTGGTGGAGCGTGCAACTCTTGATCTCAAGATCTTATGAGTTTAAGCCCCATGTTGGGCGTGGAGACTACTTAAGTAATAAAGTAAAAATAAGGGGTGCCCTGGTGGTGCAGTCAGTTAAGTGGTGGCCTCTCAGTTTCAGCCCAGATCATGATCTCAGGGTCATGGGATCAAGCCCGGCCTTGGGCTTCGTGCTCCGTGCTCAGCAGGGAGTCACTTGAGATTCTCTCTCTCCCTCTCCCCCTACCCCTTCCCACCACGCACTTCTCTTTTTCTAAAATAAATAAATCTTTAAAAAAAAAAATAAAAGGACAAAGTCTGTCTTCTCCTATCATATACTAAAAATAACATTGACTGGGGCTATGAGGCTGACGGTTGTTTTATAACCCTGATTAGCCTGCTCATAGGTTCTCAGTGAATCGGGATTTGCTACATCACAAGGTAATCTGTCCCATTTTTGTCCTGCCCTCGTATTTAGACAGTTATTTCTTTCACTGAGCCAAGTATCCCCCCCAATTCCTACCCGTTGTATATAGTTTAACTTTCTGGAACCTCCATAAATAAAGCTAATCCCTTTTGTTGGAATTCTAAGATTTTATTTTGGAATGGCTACCTGGGCTACTTTTAATCTTTTGCAAGAGAAAATGAAGCAGGGCAGGAGTTAAACTTAGAAGATGCAGAGGACAAAGTGCCCCATGTGAAGGCAGGTTTTGTCTCAAGATCGCCTTTTCAGTGAGGCCACTCAGTCTGCACCTGCATGATGCCGCAGTATTCTCCGGGATCTTAACGCAACCTCAGTTCCAGGTGGGCAGGGCTCTGCTAGAAGAAGAAGAAGAATAGCCAAAATAATTGAAAAGCAGACCACTGCCCCCTTTTCTTCCCCCTCTCCATTCTTAAGTCACTTACGGAACTGGTAGAAAGTTATCTACTTTGAGTTCTAGGATACCCATCTTCTCATTGCCTTGACCTTGATAGGACCTGATGCTTCCCAATCCTGAGACACTCCGGGCCTCTGCAGAGCAGAGCGGCTGTCCTTTTGGCTGTTTCTCCCTCAGCATATTCTGTACTATACTGTCTCTTGCCCTCTTTCTTCAGGAGCTGTTCCTCTCTTCCAGAAATGTAAGTTCTGTGCCATACTCTTCATGGAGTTTTACACCTTTTTTAAAAAATTCCTTTAGGGGCCCGTGGGTGGCACATTCATTGAGGTGTCTGACTCTTGGTTTCAGCTCAGGTCATGATCTCAAGGTTGTGGGATGGAGATAGGGGTTGGGCTCTGTGCCCAGTAGAGAATCTGCTCATCCTTTTTCCTCTGCTCTGCCACACCCTGCTGTGTGTGCATGCTGTCTCTCTTAAATAAATAAAATCTTTTTTAAAAAATAAGAAATGCGGGACGCCTGGGTGGCTCAGTTGGTTAAGCGGCTGCCTTCGGCTCGCGTCATGATGCCAGCGTCCTGGGATCGAGTCCCACATCGGGCTCCTTGCTCAGCGGGGAGCCTGCTTCCCCCTCTGCCTCTGCCTGCCTCTCTGCCTGCTTGTGATCTCTCTCTCTCTCTCTCTCTCTCTGACAAATAAATAAATAAAATCTTAAAAAAAAAATAAGAAATGCCTTTATTATCATTGTATTGGGGCCTTCTCAGAGGAGAAGGGCTAAATATACACTATCAGTGAGCCAGCTCGTACCAGAAACAGTAACACAACATGTATAATCATTTGTACAAGCATATCACATTTGGAAAACAGGAAAGTAAACATCTATAATTGTACCACACGAACACAAACCCACTGATCCATTTTTTTATACACTTATTCATTCCTGCAAGTCACCACATTATTTACTGACTACCTATTTTAGTAGTAATCACCCGGCTTTCTAGGGAATTAAGATCTAACAAGGGAATTGTGACTCAGTAGAAATAACCATGAAAATACCACTATTTTGGTATATTTTTATTGGATCCTAATCTCATTATGTCTTTTTAGTACATTGCAATTATACGGTCTATTCGATCTTACATGCTTTGTTTTACTTTTAATTTACCTCACAGTAGTAGTGACAAGAGAGGTGCAAAACTGTTTATTCTTGCCTGTGAGGAATGAGATTCTGTTATCTATTTTTTTTAATATATTTTTTAAAAGTTTTATCTATTTATGGCAGAGAGAGATAGCAAGAGAAGGAACACAAGTCCAGGGGAGCTGGAGAGGGAGAAGCAGGCTCCCCACTAAGCAGGGAGCCCGATATGAAGCTCCATATGGGTTTCAGACCCAGGACACGAGGATCGAGACCCAAGCCGAAGGCAGATACCTAACTACTGAGCCACCCAGGTGCCCCAGGATTCTGTTATCTTTAACCTGAGTCTGTAGTTCACATAGCAGGCTCTGTTCCTTTTCTCCTTCACAGCGCCTATCCCTAGCTGCACTGTTTGTCTGCCTTACAACTGGGTCATCAACTGTGGGCAGACAGGCACTTCTTACTGCCCAGTAGTCTTCAGTGAAGGTGTCAGTAGAGCTCACTCTTACCAAATTGGGGGCTGGGGCAGAAAAGGCATCAGTCTGGGAAAAGGATCAGCCCTGGTCTATCTACTTCAGTTCCTTACAGATAAGCATGCAAACAGATGACAGAGGTCTCCGGACTTAAGCTATAAGACAGTGATCCTGTGGGCATTTCCTCATTTTCTCACTTGATTCTTCTTGCCTTATTCCTCCCTCCCCTCCCTCCCTCCCTTCCTTCCACAGTCTTATTCTTTTACCTCTTCTCCTCCCAGATTTTCACAAAAGACTGTTTTTTGTTTTGTTTTTGTTTTTGTTTTTTTTCTTCCTGAAATGCCACCTCTCGCCATGGAAAAAGTAAAGGCCTAGTTCATTTGATCCCTTCCTGTGTCTTCCAGATTTCATAGACTCTGGGCCGCCTGGGTGGCTCAGGTGGTTAAGTGTCTGCCTTTGGCTCAGGTCATGATCCCAGGGTCCTGGGATGGAGCCCTGCATTGGGCTCCCTGCTCAGCAGAGAGCCTGCTTCTCCCTCTCCCTTTCTTGCTTCCCCTGCTTGTGCATGCTCTCTCTGTGAAATAAATAAAAGCTTAAAAACAAACAAATTTCATAGTGTCAGGTATCCATTTGAGGTCTAGAGCTTTAGCCCTCACCTGGTTTCTGCTCTCTGTGTAGTTACAATCATTTTTATTTTATTTTATTTTTTAAAAGATTTTATTTATTTATTTGACAGAGAAAGAGACAGCGAGAGAGGGAACACAGCGGGGGAGTGGGAGAGGGAGAAGCAGGCCTCCTGCTGAGCAATGAGTCCAATATGGGGCTCAATCCCAGGACCCTGAGATCATGACCTAAGCCAAAGGCAGACGTTTAACAACTGAGCCACCCAGGCGCCCCACAATCATATTTTAATATAACTAAATCACACCCCAGTATTTTTTTTTTATGATTCAGTGGTATTTAGCATATTCACAAAGTTGTATGACTGCTACCACAATCTAATTTCAGAACTTTTTCATCACCCCAGATAGAAACCATACACCCATCAGCAGTAACTCCTTATTTCCCCTACTCTTCTGCCAGCCCTAGTTAACTACTCATCTACTCTCCGTCTCTGTAGATGTCATTCCTACTGTTTGCAGAGAGGCCAGGTACAGATGGGGAGAAAAGTGAGCCCTGGTTCGGAAGTGAGCTCCTACTTCTGTTCTCTGATTCTCCGCCATCCCCACAACTTGAAGTTAAACTTCTTGCCCCTTTGAAGATGTTCTTCCAAAGATTTCCACCTGATCTCCAAAAGATAATCATATATATGTAAATATAAATGTATTCCTAAATTTAATCTTATTTCATAACTTTAATCTTTTTTCCTATGAATGAGTCATCTAGTGCATACACATGCACACACACTCCCTGGCCCTGACTTATATTTCACAGCCTTCTTGTCTGACCAGGCAGTGAAGGACATCGTGCCTCCAACACTGTGCCCTAATTCTTTGAAGAACACCTAGGTTCTTCATAGCAGGCTGCCATACCTCATTCTGGCTGATTTTAGGTGAGATGATTTCAAAACTACTAGGTAACAGTAAAGAGTGGGAGCCAGTCGAATGAACCATGGGGAATGACTTGGGGAAAGCACCCCTCTCTGTCATGTGTACAACCAGAATTGACCTGGGAGAGACAAAGAGGAGTGGCAGGTTGGAGTAAGGCGGCTTCTTAGCCCTTGCCTTTTCCAGCTATAGGATCTTAGTCCCTGCCTCCCCACCCCTTGGGAGTGGACCTTTGTGATGTCTAAGCTCCCTGGGGCCACCATTGGCTGTGGTGAGTGCCCTGCTGACCAAACAAAGCTGAGAGGGCGTGAACCCTCATTGTCCCCGGAGAGGTATATATACAGAGGACGGGACTCCTGGAGTAGACACCAGAGAAGCTGCAACATGGCGAAAGTGGTAGAGAAATCATGGGAGTCACAAACCACAAACACCAAGCGGTGGAGGAAGAGGAAGAACCAGTCTCGATCCAGATCAAGAGGCGCTAGCAAGGTCAGATGATTCTGCCCAAGCTTCTCTTCTCCCTCTTTTATCTTCTCTCCCCGCTCCATCCCCTCCCCAGATAATCTCCCTCTCCTCCTTAGCCCCCCACTTTCCACCCAGCCTCCATTCCCTCCTCCACCTCAGTGCCCTCTGGGCTCACCTTGTTGCCTTACCAGGTGCTAAAGATCTACAAGAAGGTAAAAAGATCATTTCACATGAGTTCAAGAAAAAAATACTCTCCTAAAGTTATGACCACTTCCAGAAGAAAGAAGAGGGCGAGAAGGGCCAACAAGTTTCAGCCGTTGCCGTAGGCTGAGAGCCAAAAGCAGCCAGGCCAGACCCAGCAGACGCTATGGAGCAACACCACTCCAAGACCATGCAAACAGCCCCTACCGAGCGAGCTTCTGAGACCTCAGACAGTCTGCATTTAGGATCCTGGCTGCGGGGAAATGGCCAGCTGCAGAGAGACCTACTCGGATCCTAATGTGGAACACAGAACACAAATGGGAGGTGATCAAAATAAAATCAACAGGGTGGGAGAAGCTCCTCCAAAAAATAAAATTAGGCGCTCTGCACAGCAATGAGTCGTGCTGCGTTACTGCTTGAGATCGTTCCTCAGAATGAGAGCGTGGAATGACAGAGAAGCTTAGCATCTTTGCTGTAAACCAAGTCCCTGGTCCCATGACATCTACCTGAGAACATGTGCATACACCTTCCCAGGGGTGGAAAAATGTCTTTCCACCACATTCTCTGTCTCTGGCAGATGGGTTTAACAACTCCCTTACTTGGTAGTCAACATTCACTTTAAATGTGGGTGAAACTGGGAGAACACGGCAATGCCTGTGCTCACTCTAAGAGGCTGAAAGGCAATGGGGAAGGGAAAGGGGGACAAAGAGAAGGAAAGCCACCATGTCCCCAGGAGGCTCTGACTGTCAGTCTTGATGCAGAACTGAACTGCTCTGGTCACTCGGGAATGATTCAGTTGGATGTTGAAGGTCCCTAGGCTTCATTGGCTGCCTCATCCTCTGTTAACTAGTGGTGAGTTATAACAAAGGACAGGAGCACCAGGCGCAGCCACCAGGAGAGGGTACTCATGTGGCCACATCACACAGGGGCATCACAGATCCCCAGCTCAGTTCTGAATCTGCCTACCTCCCCTCGCCCCCGCCATTAGTCGTTCATCCCCTCTGATGCCCAGAATGGAGCACTCACTCTGTGTGCCCTGCGGAGGCAGAAACGGTCGGGATTCAATATTTATAGGTTAAAACAATGACCCTCAAAAAATCGTGACTCCCTCCAAGAGAATATGGAAAAACTGTACACCTTTTTATACAATTTTAAGTTGACATCCCCCAATTTTTACCATGAGTTTAAATATTTACTGAGGATATAATTTCTAACTTATTATAAATACTGATATTTAAAATAAAACTTGTTACATTAGACTTTTTAATTTAGTCTGATGGATATTATTGTATATTATGTATTTATGTATATTACTGAAAAAATTCGCTTTCATATTGCATGTTAAGGAATGGTTTCACCAGCTGCTTGTTGAAATATTTTAGCAGATCCAGAGTTGGTTTTTTTTGTTGTTTGTTTTTAAAGATTTTATTTGACAGAGAGATCATAAGTAGGCAGAGAGGCAGGCAGAGAGAGAGGGGGAAGCAGGCTCCCCGCTGAACGGAGAGCCTGATGCGGGGCTCGATCCCAGACCCTGAGATCATGACCTGAGCCGAAGGCAGAGGCTTAACCCACTGAGCCACCCAGGTGCCCCACCACTTTTTATTTTTTAAAAATGAAGGGATTAGTACAGTGAACCACTCTGTAAACACTCTTAACCTGGATCTCACCAGTAGTTAAATATGTTACAGATACCGTACTTGCTTTATCACTGATCTGTTTAGGCCCAACAGACACGGGTGCTGTCTGGGACTTTGTTTGATCTTGTTAACAGCCTCCTCACAATGTCCTGACAGGACTTGGCCCTGTGAAACCCTGCAACGTATTGTTCTATCACCAGAGCTGGTGGGGGGAGGGGTGGTATCCTCAAAGATAGTGCACATCTGCGGATGTTGCCTGATTTTACAACTTGGATCTGGGTCCTTTTGTGATATAATCAGCAGAATTCTGCATTAACTGAATTGATCACTAACTTGTCAGGTGTCTTGTAGGGAGGTCCTGTGGAACTGGCATAAGGGAAGGAAAGAATCAGAGCTCCTTGGAGGTGTCCTAGCCATTTAAAATAAACCGGTGATCCAGTAAGTAATGTTTCTCCTCATGTGAGCCACTCTAGCAAATTAATCGAATCCAGTGACGGGGCTGTGGGAACTTCTAGGTGAGAGCTCATCGGTCAGAAGCCCACGAAACAACCTGGACTTACGATTGACTCTGAATGGGGGGCAGTCTTGCCAGTCAGAATCTTTAACTGGGATGGGAAGCTATCCCAGGTAGGTAGAGTCAGAATGAAGTTGAACTAACTGCAGGACACCCAGCTGGGGTCTGAGAATTACTTAGTGTGGGGAAAACATACACACATTGTGATTGGTGTTGGAATCGTAGTAACCAGAGGGTTCAAGTGGCAAACACAGAGAGGGAACTAGAACACTTAAGTGAGACTATCGTTAGATTATATTTCTAAGTTGAAAAACATTATCATCAGGCTAATAGAACCGCTTTAAAGTAAAAGATGGTGTACACTTTGTGGTTTCATCTTTCTCCCCTGCATTTAAGGGGTAAAGAGTATGAACTGGAGAGTAAATATTTGTCTACATGCCGTGCCCAATAAGATTGCCAAAAAGCAGAAGATACTTCAGAGAGAGAACTATTTCCCCTGGACAAACAATAATTTAATAGCTCACGACCACTCTGGAGAGAATCACTGTGTCATGGGGAGGATTCCTGGTAAACCTCCCCTTCCCCAGGAGGCCAGAGAAACTGCTCACCACGCTGCCTCCCCACCACGCAGAGGAACTACCCTTAGGCGCACAAAGACTTACTCTCAGAGCTCCTTTCCGTTCTTGTTATCCTGGATCCTAAAGAAGACCGCCAGATACATTTTTTCCTTAAAAATATTCCTCATACTTGAGCTGATGATTTTTACTTTCTTTTAATTGACGTAGAATTGACATACAACAATACCCTGTTAGTTTTACATGTATATCGTAGTGATTCAGTATTTTTGTACATTGTGAAATGATCCCTATGATAAATCTCGTTACCATCTGTCGCCATACACAGTTACTGCAATACTTTTGACTATATTTCCTGTGCTATACATTACACCATCCTGACTGACTTATTTTACAACTGGAAGTTTGTATCTCTTAATTTCCTTCACCTATTTTGCTTGGCACCCCTCCAGTCTCTCCCAGCTCTGGTAACTAACAGTATGTTTCCTGTATCTATGATCTGTTTCTGTTTTGTTTTGTTCATTTGTTTTATTTTTTTTAGGTTCCACATGTAAGTGAAATCTTGAGATTTGTCCTTCTCTGTCTGACTTATGTCACTCAGAGATTTTTACTTTTTAATGCTATCCATTGGATGCTTTCTCTATTTTCTAAATTATTTACTTTTTTATTTTATTATTTTTAAAAGATTTTATTTATTTATTTGAGAGAGTGAGTGAGAGAGAGAACACAAGCAGGGGGAGTGGCACAGGGAGCGGGGGAGACAGGCTCCCTGCTGAGCAAGGAGCCCGATTGGGGGCTTGATCCCAGGCCAGGAGGATCATGACCTGAGCCTAAATAAAGGCAAACACCCAACCAACCAAGCCACCCAGGCGCCCTCTAAATTATTTCTATTTAACTAAGTACAACATTGAATTGTTTTCATAATCATTTTTGCAGAAGTTCAAACTATAGATTGCTCCATTCATCAGTTTCTTAAAAGTTTTTTAGTTTGTTCTTACAATATTTAGTTTCTAACTTCCCTTGTTCTGGTTTTTGTTTTGTGTTCTTAATCCTATGATTTAACTTTCTGTTTAACCTAAACCTCAGGCTTGGGAACCATCTCTTTACATACTTGTAGGTAATTGTTCATCCTGCCTGAATGTCTTGCATTTGACTGAACATGCCCACTTCTCACAATTTCTCATAGGTCTAATTTTACAAACCTTTAATCAGTTGCTGCTCTCCTCTGAACACTCTCCAAGTTTTTTCTCTTTATACGGCATGACATGAAAATTAAATACAGTTTGTTCCAGCCAAAGCCTGCCCAATGCCAAATAAAGCAAAAATAATTGCTTCTTTTTTTTCACACCTAAGCCTTCATACAGTCTTATAAAGCATTTGTCTCCTGTTTCAACACAGAGAAGACTCATCCAATTTAACATCAGCCATAATTGTTGGATCTCACTTGGCTTTGTTTCATCCACGGCTGTCTTAGCCAGTATTTCCACATGTTCGTTACAATTCATAGCATAATAAAAGCTAAATGTTAAGTCTATAAAATTATTTCTTCCACGTAGTTTTCCTTCAAAGATTGTCTTGTGAACAGTTGGTATAAATGAATTTAGTACAAGGGGGCTCAAGAACTAAGACTTGAATGATCCTGAGGGATTGTTTTTGTTTTTTGTGTTTTGCAACCTCAGTGACATAACACATTCGTGTGTTTTGATATGAAGTGATCACAAATAATTTAATAAGTCACCCAAGTTTTGAATTATGTATACACACATACACACAAACACACACGTTTATGAGTGATTTGAAAATCACTCTCTCAGGGAACCTGGGTGGTTCAGTCGGTCTGCCGTCAGCTCAGGTCATGATCCAAGGGTCGTGGGTCGAGCCCCGGATCAGGCTCCGTGCTCCATGGGGAGTCTCGTCCTCCCTCTCTCTCTACTTGCTGCTCCCCCTGCTTGTGCTCTCTCGCTCGCTCACTCTCTCACACACATATAAATAAAACCTTTAAAAAAAAAAAAAAATCACTCATATGCATTCCAGTACAAGTTCCTGAGAAAGAAAGGGTTAAAATTAGAGCTGACATGCAGGGAATTATACATAATCCACAGCCTATCTTTTAGCCATTTTGAATTATTTTCTTCTTTTTTTTTTAGATTTTATTTTTTTATTTGACAGAGATCACAAGTAGGCAGAGGCAGGCAGAGAGGGGAAGCAGGCTCCCTGCTGAGCAGAGAGCCCGATGCGGGGCTCGATCCCAGGACCCTGAGACCATGACCTGACCCGAAGGCAGAGGCTCTAACCCACTGAGCCACCCAGGCACCCATTTTGAATTACTTTCATGTTTTTGAGTCACTTTTCAAATTTTTGTTCATGACTAGATGACGAAATTACAAATGAATGCATCCAAATCTATAGTAACACAAAAATAAAATGTCTCTAAGCATTATTAGTTGAGACCTAATAGTTACAATGGCCAAAGAAGAACTCTCAAAATGATGTAAAAGTCCTTCTTTCATTGGTAATGAGGGGGTGAGGGTGCAATCTACCAATTTTATGTTTTTATTTTGCAATAAAATAAGGTTGATTTATGTGGTTTTCAATAGTATGAACTTGTTTTAATAATGTTAATGGAGGTTGGGGAGAACTGTGACATTTTCAAAAATACACAAGCAGTATCTTCTTGACTTTTAAATGGCTGATTTTATTTTATTTTTTAAAGATCTTACTTATTGGAGAGAGAGCACACACAAGTGGGGAGAAAGCAGAGGAAGAGAGAAGAAGCAGACACCCCACTGAGCAGGGAGGCCAGTGCTGGGCTTCATCCCAGGACCCCAAGACCCCAAGATCATGACCTGAGCCAAAGACAGATGCTTAACTCACTGAGCTATCCAGGCCCCCCTGATTTTATTATTATTGTATTCATAATATTATTAGATGAACATTTAACAAAGTATTTTGTAATGTAATTTTCTTCATTTATATACAAAATTGCTTGTTTTTTTTTTCTTTTTTTCTTTCTTTTTTGGTGGTTTTTTCGGTGGTGACCATGAATGTGACATAGGTAAATATCCATCCTCTGATAATGTGGCATAATGATTAAGAAACAATTCCATGCTCCTTAATACCCCCAAGGTCTTTCAGATAGTTCAGAAATCACTGAATATTGATAGAACTTTATAATTTTAAATTTCTTAGAGACAAAATCCAGGCTATTGTTGCAATACCATAAACATCTACAAACACATCATTCTGGTTACTAAGTAGCATCTTCCATTCTCTTCCTCTGTTGCAGTAGTGTTTGTGTAAGTGTGGTGCTGCCTCCTCTCGGTACCCAAGTCAAACTCATCAGTTCTTCAAAGTAACTGTACCAGTGCCAAGAAGTCTTTACACTTGCAATGACTCAACAAGGTTTTAGTGACATGGTCCCTTTAGTAGTTCTTCTTTTATCACAGCCCCCTTGGATTAGAACCCTGGCCTGAATCTCTAGGAGCAAGGATGGATGCGAGGCTACTATAACAGGCACTCGGAATGACGCTGTCCCTCAGACACTAGCCCAGTTGCCCATTTGAAGATAATTCTTCGTGAATTTGACATTTCTACACATGTGGTGTCTGTGGCCCTGACTGCCCTTTGTTCTGGGCGGTCTCTTCAATATGTTTGTTTGGCAAACACCCTTAGAAAACAGAAATAGTATCTCCTGGAGCAAAGAGCAAACAAGCTTATTGTCCATTATAAAAGGTTCAGGTTCCCTAAGCTGAAGGTTCCTCTCCCAGAATGCAACCCACTGCATGTGCAGGGTATTGGGACCCTACAAACAGGTGTCTTCCTCCTCCCAGGAAAGCTGATATTCTGGATACTCCTGTTTCTGTAATAAACTCTGCTTCATCTCTGACTCAAGAGTCTCATATCTTCTACCAACATTCATGTGGCAGGCTAACTTTTTAGCTTGCTGGTAGAGTAAAATCTCAGATCGCTTACAGTTGTTGACATTGCCTTAAACCAAATGCATGAGCTTTGACTCCTAAAAGCCTTTTTAGCCCCTCGCGCAAATATATCCTCAGGTACATTGGCTCCACAGTGGAGCCAATGTACCTGAGGATATTTCCTCCTGGGAGAGGAACCTTCATGGATAGACCTATCCATGGCTTAATCTCAGTGTGAACAGAGCATAGGCTCAACCCAGGACTCCTATAAAACTTACAAATATGAATTGTTATTGTAAGTCAGGCTCTTTTTTATATTATGCTATTTATTATGCTCATATAACTCTCCCTTGAAATAAACTTCTGCTCTATTCTGCCACATTCTATTCCATGTGTCTATGAAGCTTTTTCTGAGTATCCCTGCTGTGTTAGATCTTACCCTATTGCATTCAACAGAACTTGAACTCCTAATTAAGGACTAAGTATTAGCTAATGACTAATGAAGGATAGTCAGAAGAAAGGCAGGCAGGGACAAGGGGCCCCTGCCCTGAGAGGACACCACCCTTAAAATGATTTTACACCGCCCTGGAAGGAGCCTTCCACCGTTTTCCCATGTGAACAACTGCCTAATAGGGAGATGAGCCTGTGACAAAAACATGATTGTGCGGCTGGCGCACAGAGGGATCATCAGACTAAAACAGCCTGCCAGCAAGCCCATAAAAGCCCCTAGACTTAGGACCTCCAACAGCAACCCTCTCAGGTCCCCCCCCTCTTCCAGAGCTATATACAATCGCTCAGTAAACTTTGCTCCGCTGCCCACCACTTCGTCAGGTCAACCTCTCCATTCTTCAGAGCGGCGTGACCAGAAACCAGGGGCACTAAGGGAAAAGGAATCCTGTAACATGACCAACAGCCACCATGAACACATTCATTCCTTGGTCTGCTGATCCCTGTATTCTCAAAGCTCATTTCTTCGATTCAAAAAATTAACATTTCGTAAGTGTTGACTGAGCTTTCTTCCTGGCTTGAAATGAAAACTTATGAAGGTCAGACTTAAATGTAAAATGAAAACAGCTATTTACTAATAACCCAAATAGCATTCTTACCATTAGGATTCTGAAGAACAGGGGCGCCTGGATGGCTTAATGGGTTTAGCGTCTGCCTTCAGCTCAGGTCATGATCCCAGGGTCCTGGTGACTGGGCTCTGCATTGGGCTCCCTGCTCAGTGGGGAGCCTGTTTCTCCCTCTCCCTCTGCCTGCTCATCCTCTCTCAAATAAATAATAAAATCTTAAAAAAACAAAAACAAAATTCCTATGTTTAAGTCCTATATAACCTCTGGAACCTCAGAATGTGACTATAGGGGCTAGCGTCTTTAGAGGGGTGATTAAGTTAAAATCATGTCATTAGTGGGGCCCTAATCCAGTATGACTGGTGTCCTTATAAGAAGAGGAAGAACACAGAGAGAAAGAACATCATGTGAACATAAAGATGGCCATCTATAAGCCAAGGAGGGGGGCCTCAGAAGAATCCAAGCCTGCCAACACCTTGATTTTGGACTTCTAGCCTCCAGATCTGTGAGAAAATAGATTTCTGATTTCTGATTTTGTAAGCCACCCAGTTTGTGTAGCAGCCCTACATCGCTCTTTGCATCCTACCCTTCCCTGGGATCTTCTGTTTCCTTTGAGCCCCCATTTCAATAGTCGATTCAGCAGATCCTTTAAATTACAAATTATTTCTTTGAGAGTTACAGTGAATCAATTTTCTTGATGATTCAATTTCCAGCAGATTACCCCATCATACCACTTGAAGTTGTTAGCATTAGCAGATAAATCAACACCGCCCTTGTCTAGCAAGAATGGTTTTCTGTCCCTGTCTTTAAAAATAAGGAGGGGGCGTGCAACTGGGTGGCTCAGTGGGTTAAGCCTCTGCCTTCAGCTCAGGTCATGATCCCAGGGTCCTGGGATCGAGCCCCGCATCGGGCTCTCTGCTCAGCAGGGAGCCTGCTTCCCCCTCTTTCTGCCTGCCTCTCTGCCTACTTGTGATCTCTCTGTCCAATAAATAAATAAAATCTTTTTAAAAAATCATCTTTCTAGAAAAAATAAATAAGGAGAGAGACACCTGAGTGGCTCAGTTGGCTAAGTGTACAACTCTTGATTTCGACTCAGGTCATGATCTCAGGGTCATGAGATTGAGCCCCACATTGGGCTCCACCACACCGGGCCCTTTCTCTAACCTGTTATGACAGCGATTATCTCTCAAAAATAATAATAATAATAAAAATTTAATTTAAAAAAAATTAGAATTTTTCTGGAAGTTTCCAGCAATGCTCTCCTGGGATTGAATTAACCAGCACTGGATTATTTGCCTATTATTAGCAGGAAGAAATAGATAAATATAGTTGGCTTAGTCCATTTAGAGACTGTCCCTGGAGCTGGGAATTTGACTAACATCTGTAAATCTAATGGGCTACAAGGGCAAGGGATAGGTACCTGGAAAGGATCTGTTAAGAAGGGGAAAGAGAAAAAGGGACAGTCAGTGGGCAAACAACTTTGTCCATTGTGCCCGAAATACTGTTCTGACAAACTGATAATAAAAAAGCAATATAGCACTGCTATGCATTATATGTATTATCTCATAAACAGTCCTTTAATAGATACCTTTAGTGTTCTTTCTTAAATAATTATGTTTATTTAAGTAATCTCTATACCCAATGTGGAGCTAGAACTCACGACCACAGCATGCATTTTCGACTGAGCCAGCCAGGGGCCCCTTTTATTAACTTCAGTTTATTTAAACAAACAAAAACCATTTAACCATTTCTCCCACCCTCCCATGCTTGCCTCTGGCAACCACCAATCAATTCTCTGTATCTATATATTTGTCTGACTTGTTTCACTTAGTATATTGCCCTCAAGGTCCATCCATCAATATTGCCATTAATGGCAAGATTTCATTCCTTTTAATGGTTGAATAATATTCGTGTGTGTGTGGGGTGTGTGTGTGTGTGTGTGTGTGTGTGTGTGTGTGTATGACACATATTCTTTGTCCATTCATCCACTGATAGAAACAGGTTATTTCCATATCTTGGTTATTGTAAATAATGCTGCAATAAACATAGGGGTGCATGTATCTTTTAGAATAAATGTTTTTGTTTTCTTTGGACAAATATCTAGAAATAGAAATGCTGGATCATATGGTAGTTCGATTTTTAATTTTTTGAGGGAGCTCCACAGTGTTTTCCACAGTAGCTGCACCAATTTACATTTCTACCAGTATTGCACAAGGGTTTCCTCTTCTCCACATTCTTGCCCACACTTGCTATGTCTTGTCTTTTTGATAATAGTCATTCTAACAGGTATGACATGATATTTCATTGTGGTTTTTATCTGCATTTCCTTGATGATTACTGATGTTGAACATGTACCTGTTGGCCATCTCTGTCTTTGAAAAAATGTCTTTTCAGATTTTCTGTTTTTAATCAGATTGTTATGTTGCTATGAATTTGTATGAGTTGTTTATTTTGGACCTTGGCCCCTTCTGAGATATCTGATTTGTCAGTATTTTCACCCATTCAGCAGGTTGCCTTTTCACTTTGTTGATAGTTTCCTTTGCTGTGCAGAAGCTTTTTAGTTTGGGGTAGTCCCACTTGTTTATTTTTGCTTTTGTTGTTTGCTTTTGGTATCTATTCTTATTCTACAAGTGATGAAACTGAGAACATTTAAGTGACTTGCATTGATACTGCAAAAAGATGAATTACTGACAGCTTTATGGTAATTTTATTAGCACAGTTCATTTATTTGGGGGTGATGGGATGTGAAACCAAGAGTCAGTTCTTATTTGATTTTATGCCTTGTATATAAGATCCTCACAAAAGTAATAAAATATAATTTAAAAATTAATTCAACTATAGGCACCTGGGTAGCAGGGTCAGTTAAGCATCTGACTCGATTTCAGCTCAGGTCATGATCTCAGTCTAATGAGGTTGGGCCCGAGTCAGGCTCTGTGCTTAGCATGGCATCTGCTTGAGATTCTCCCTCTTGAGATTCTCTGCCCCTCCCCCTGCTCACAAATGTACCCTCTCTTGCAACTAGATAAATAAATAATTGAAGTAATTTATTCAGAATATGTAATGTGACATAGCCAAAAGGTGGAAACAGCATAAGTTCCCATTGATAAGTAATGGTTAAACAAAATGTGGTATATCCACACACAGGAATATTACTGGTCTTAAAAAGGAGTAAAACTCTGACACATGCTACAACATGGATAGACTTTGGAAACTTTAAGCTAAGTGAAATAAGCCAGACTCCAAGGACACTGTATGATTATATGATTTTGTATACATTTTGTGTATATATTATGTACATATTACACATATTTGTATAATACATTGTATGTTGTATGATTTCATTTATATGAGATGCCTAGATTAGTCAAATTCACACAGAAGAAAATAGAAAGGAAGTTGTCAGGGTCTCCAGTTACTGTTTAATAGGTAGAGAGTTTGGGGGGCACCTGTCTGGCTCAGTGGGTAGAACATGTGACTCTTGATCTCACAATCATGAGTTTGAGCTCCATGTTATGTGTAGAGATTATTTAAATAAAAATCTTAATTTTTTTTTTTTTTTTTTAAGTAGGTAGAGAGTTTTAGTTCAGGTGATGAAAAAGTTTGGGAGATGGATGGTGGTGATGGCTGTACAACAATGTGAAGGCACATGATGTCACTGAACTATACCCTTCAAAATGGTTAAATGGTAAATTTTATGTTAAGGATATTTTACCACAATTAAAAAAAAAATGTAACATGGCAGAGACTATTATGATCTCTGAGTATCCATTCTTCCAAGACTCTCCCCACCACCCACTGAATGAGAGGTGAGCGCATGACTGCCTACATAGAGACATTTCCCAGCTTCCCTGGCAGCTCAATGTGGCCATGTAAAATAGGTTTTGACTAGTAAACATAAGTAGAAATAATAGGTGTAATTTCTACTTCAGTGTCCTTAAAAATGAAATGCTTACTCTTCACACATTCTTTTTCCTTAACCATGGGCCAGATTCCAGACCTGATTACTGGTGAGCTACCTCAGGGCATGAGGATGAGGACACCCGAGGGGCCCCTGGCTGGTTCAGTCAGAGGAGTATGTGACTCTTAATCTCAGAGTCATGAGTTCATGCCCCACACTGCATCTAGGGTTTACTTAAAAAAAGAAAAAAAAAAAAAAACTGAAATAGTTGCTTTTTTTCTTTGTTAAGATGTATTTACTTATCCGAGACAAAGAATAGGGGGAGGGGTAGAGGAAGAGAATCCTCAAGTAGACTTCCTGCTGAGCATGGAGCCTGAGGCCTCGTGGGGCTCCATCACATGACCCATAAGATCCTGACCTGAGCCACATAGGTGCCCCTGAAGCACTTGCTTTTTACTCAGATGTGGACTGAGTCAGCCATATACTGAGGCTGATAGAGACACATTGTCAGCTGGGTCCTTGAATGAGCTCATGGAGCAGTCTGTCTTCCTTTGCCAGACTGTTACAAGAGGGAGAAAGAAACATATTTTATTTTAAAACAATGTATTTTGGGGTCTTTGTTATAGCACCTTACTTAGCCTAGACATTAATACAGCTACGGGTAAATATGCACTTATGTGTTAGTCAGTATATTTAGCTCCTTATATGGATTATCGGATTTAATCCTCACAACAGCCCTATGATCTAGACACTATTATTATCCCACTTCTATGAATAAGGAAATTGAGGCACAGAGTAGGTTAAGTAATTTGACCAAGATAATGTAGCTAGTGAATGGCAGAACTAGGAATTAAGTGTAGGCAGTTCGCTTTAGAAACTATCTTTTATCAGTTAATTTTTCTCTATCCCTTGAGAGAATTTGAGATGCTTGTGGGAGACAAGAATTCCTGTCCTACCTCAATAGTTTTCAGTTTGTTTAGTTTCATGCCCAATACCTGCATAGGAAAAATGAATTCATAAAATTGTTGATTATTTATGTTTTGCATTATAGAATCCTAATTTGGGAGAGACGTTTTAGACTTTCTAGGCATTCGACTTTTAGGTAAAGTAAAATTTCCAAAATAACTTCGGCTACTAGCATGGATGATACTTTAATTTTTGCCAAGGTAAGTGTCATGGGAAAAGGAAAAAAAAAAACAAAAACTATCATCCATTACCACTATTCATAAAAGGACATCTTAACACCAAAATACATGGAAAAATCATTACAGAAAAGAAAAAAAGAAAAATATTTTAGAAGATTTTATGTATTTATTTGATAGAGAGAGAACACGAACAGGGGGAGTGGCCGCCAGAGGTAGAGGCTGAAGCAGATTCCCCACTGAACAGGGAGCGCGATGTGGGGCTCCATCCCAGGACCCTGGGATCATGATCTGAGCCAAAGGCAGAGGCTTAATCAACCGGGCCACCAGGTGCCCCCAAAATAAAATTTAATTTAATTGGATAAATTTACCATTATGAAAATGTCATCACCACATGTTTTTTATTTTGGGGGCTGTACCCATCACTGGTGGCGACTTTGACGTAGAGAAGCAGTGTTCTGAGAAAGAACAAATGAATATTTGCTCCCAGTCAGCCACCTTCTGCCTATAACCAGTGCTGGGTCTCTTTCCACCACGTGGCAGGTAGCCTCTTCTGGCTCATCTGGAATAGTGGATTTTCTCTAGGCTTACTTTAACAACAGGCATTACTGGGCCATTTGAAAGTCTTTAGGGACTACACAACAACACAACATCCTTTTGTGAGAGGGCAGCACTAGCTGTAGTAAGAGACATTTGAAAGTCTTTAGGGATTACACAACAACACAACATCCTTTTGTGAGAGGGCAGCACTAGCTGTAGTAAGAGATTGCTGGCACCTCTAACTTTTTATAGCTTGAGTCCTAAAATTCCTTCAAATACCTATTTTGAGAAGAAAATACAAGGTGATTTTATGGTTTTTAAATCTCACAATTCTCTCTCTTGATTCCCACATGTGATCTCTAACAGGAAAACTGATTGATTTGAAATGATTATTTATGTTCTCTATACAGTCACAATCAAAAACAATTTGTGTCTCGTTCTTCTGTAAAGACAAAATATTTATTAAAAAATCCATAGTAGGGGCGCCTGGGTGGCTCAGTGGGTTAAAGCCTCTGCCTTCGGCTCAGGTCATGATCCCAGGGTCCTGGGATCAAGCCCCACATCTCAGGGTCCTGGGATGGAACCCTGCATGGGGCTCTCTGCTCGGCAGAGAGCCTGCTTCCCCCACCCCCTCTCTGCCTGCAGCTCTGCCTACTTGTGATCTCTGTCAAATAAATAAATAAATAAAATCTTCAAAAAAAAAATCCATAGTAGCTGTTGAGATATGTGCTAACTTGATGAACTTGTGCTGAATATGGAAATGCCCTTCCAGGCCAAGGAAGAACCAAAGAAAATTATCACGTTATAAGGGGTAGTTTAAAAATGACAATGGAGGGGCACCTGGCTGGCTCAGTCAGTAGCGCACGGGATCTCGGGGTGGAAAGCTCAAGCCCCAGTTGGGAGGAGAGCTTGCTTTAAAAAAAAAAAATTGCAAAGCACCTTAACTTCCTCAGGTATCACCAGTCTGAAGGTACAAAAGGGGAAGAACTTTGGCACTAATGGTTCGAATTCCACTGACTCCGGCCTCTACTGATTCACAGATGGCATCAGTCCTATTTCGGAATCTCGCATTAATTTCAGGGACGCCCCAGGACAGGTCTGAAAAGCAACTGTGTGCCCTCCCCCAACGGAGCTTTCCTTTGGCCCTGACAGCCCTGCTTCTGCCCAGCCTTAGGACTCTGCGGGACCTGCCCCAGCAGAGTCGGCTGCACCCCAGGGGGATGCAAACATAGGTTTATGACGAATTACTGAAGTGTGTATGGAAAACATGGTTGTTTCTGCTCAGTTGCAGGCCCGGCGAGAGGATAACCCAGCGATGCGGTTATTTTTATATTAAGGCTTATTGTCGTTTATAAAAGAAAGACTCGCATCTTTGGTTAGTGATGACATTAAATGTGTGAAGATTATATTTGGCATCAAGCACTGGCCTTCCCTCATTCCCGCAGTAATTTTATTGAGCACTAGTATATGCTGGGCAGTGGTCCCCATGGGTGGGTGGGTCGGGGTGGGCGGGTAAGTTACGAAAGCAGACAGCCCCTGATTTTGTGGAGAGTTCTCAGTCAGCCAGTTAATTGGAGTCCATGATACCAGCTCATCTCCTCAAATATAGCATCCTGATTTCCATCAAGTTTTCTGAGATTCCGAGCTAAAGAAAAGCTAGCTACCAGGAGAGCATAAATCATGTGTTGGGGAGAGGGGGTCTACTGTGTGTTTTCTCTTCTATAATGAAAGTTCCTGTAAAAAGAGGAGAGTAAAGATAAAAGGTACTGTGACCCCTGGCTAGATTTCAGACTGAGTCTTTAACTCCGATTGATGCCGCTTATACTCCATGCAATCCCTTCCAGAGACCTTCTGATACTGTAGGATGCTATAGACTGACTGACTTCCTGATGCATTTGATGGCATTTGGAAGCCCTCCAGTGCCCAAATACTAAACCTTAAAAAAAAAAAAAAAAAAAAAAAAAAAATCCTTTTGCTGTGCTGAAGGGTTTAGGTGTGAAAAATATTCGTGTTTGCAATTTACTTTAAAATATATCCAAAAAAATAACATGAATTAATGTATGAAGAGATAAACAGATCTCACCATAGATGATTAGATCTGATAAAAAAAAATAACAATGCTAATTGTAGAATCCAGGTGACAGGTATATGGGTCACTGTATAATCTTTCAATTTCTCTGTGTTGGAACATTATATAAAATATTGAATAAAAACCTCTTGGCTAGACTCTGAAGATTTATGCCTTGTATTTGACATTACTGTATTAAAATTTTTAGACATTTAAAACATTTAGACAATTTCAGTAAAATGGTCTTTGTTAATGGACATGGATTAATTTTCCTTAACATGATTAATTTCTAAATGTTTAAAAAGCACTTAAGGGACGCCTGGGTGGCTCAGTTGGTTGAGCGGCTGCCTTCGGCTCGGGTCATGATCCCGTCGTCCTGGGATCGAGTCCCACATCGGGCTCCTTGCTCAGCAGGAAGCCTGCTTCTCCCTCTGCCTCTGGCCTGCCTCTCTGTCTGACTGTGCTCACTCTCTCTGACAAAAAAAAAAAAAAAAAAAAAAGCACTTAAGAAAGTTTATACAGTGAGACTATGAAATAGTTAAATGATTTTTTTTAGGTTTATCGTAACTGCAATGAGATACACACCTCACACTGTCAGAATGGCTAAAATCAAAAACTCTGGAAACAAATGTTGCAGAGGATGTGGGAAAAAAGGAAATTCCATGCACTGTTGGTGGAAATGCAAACTGGAAACTGGAAAACGGTATGGAGTTTCCTCAAAAAAATTTTAAGGGGCACCTGGGTGGCTCAGTGGGTTAAAGCCTCTGCTTTCAGCTCAGGTCATGATCCCAGGGTCCTAGGATTGAGCCCCAAATCGGGCTCTCTGCTCAGCAGGGAGACTGCTTCCCTTTCTCTCTCCCTCTCTCTCTGCCTGCCTCTTTGCCTACTTGTGATCTCACTCTCTGTCAAATAAATAAATAAAATCTTTAAAAGAAAAAAAAAAGTACACTTACGGTGATGAGCACTGAGTAACATATAGAATTGTTGCATCACTAGATTGTACACCTGAAACTAATACAACACTGTACATTACACACTGGAATTTTAAAAATAAATAAATGTTTATCTTCCTAGAATATCTATTTTACAAACTGGGGCAATTGTTAGCAAGTTAACTAGATTCTTTTTTTTTTTTTTTTTTTAAAGATTTATTTATTTATTTGACAGACAGAGATCACAAGCAGGCAGAGAGGCAGGCACAGAGAGGGGGGAAGCAGGCTCCCTGCTGAGCAGAGAGCCCCATGCGGGGCTCGATCCCAGGACCCTGAGACCATGACCTGAGTGGAAGGCAGAGGCTTAACCCACTGAGCCACCCAGGCGCCCCAATTCTTTTTTTTTTTTTTTTTAATCAGAAAAACAGTTGTTTGACAATTTCTGACAATTAGTCAGGCTTCAATGCAGAGAACAAAATCCACCCTTAAGTAATTTAAGCTCAAAGGGATTTATTGCCTGGTATATTACAAATGGCAGGGCTGTAACCTGAGCTTCAGGAGTGACTCACAAATCCATGCTTTAGGACTGGGCTGTCAAAGGACCGCTGCTCATGTCATAATGAGGGAGCCACCTGCTGAACAGGGAAGCCGCCCTTATAGCCACTGCTACAGTCGCATCACCTTCACTGTAATATGCCCCATTGAGGAGGATGCCTCAGAACCTGGCCTTCCCCCCTGCAATTCTAGATTTTTCACAGTACACGAGTGCCTCTAGGGGGTGGAATTTAAATTATATCCATAACTCAGCTGCAAGGGAGTTTGAGAAATACATTTTTAGCCTTCCTGATGCTAAAGCCTAGGAAAGCCTGTAAAGAGGAAGATGGCATGAGATGAAAGGCTGTTGGAAACTTGAGTGAACAGATCACAACAAACAGGCTGACAGTACCCGAACACACTGATCAGCATTACCCCTAAGACTTAGACATTATGACCCTTCTGACGCAAGTAGTAAGTAGGTAGCAGCATCTATGAAGCATTCTTGCCTCAAAACAGCAAACCTGAGAGCCTCCAGATCCAAACACCAAGTTTACAAGAAATAGAGGGATAGAGGCACACGTTAACACCACCACAGGGTTGCAGCTGGTGCAGCCTGCAGTGTGGGAAACTCTACAGGACAAATGACCCAGATTCCTCAATGAATACATGGCAAGAAAAAAGGGCAGGGGAGCGAAAATTAAAGGATTTAAAAGACATAGCAAGTAAATGCAGCATGGGGCTTGATTCAAACAAACCAGTTGTCAAAAACATTTTATGAGACTCAGAAATTTGAACACATACTTGAATAATTGGTCACAATAAAGAATTGTAAAGATTGTTAATTTTTTATTTTAAATTATTATTATTATTTTTAAAGATTTTATTTATTTATTTGACAGAGAGAGATCACAAGTAGATGGAGAGGCAGGCAGAGAGAGAGAGAGAGAGGGAAGCAGGCTCCCTGCTGAGCAGAGAGCTCGATGCGGGGCTCGATCCCAGGACCCTGAGACCATAACCCGAGCTGAAGGCAGCGGCTTAACCCACTGAGCCACCCAGGCGCCCCTTAAATTATTATTTTTTAAGATGTAATTTATTTGACAGAAAGAGAGAGCACAAGAATGGGGAGCAGCAGGCAGAGGCAGAGGCAAAAGTAGGCTCTCCACTGAGCTGAGAGCCCGACTCAGGGCTTGATCCCAGGACCCTGGGATCATGACCCAAAGGCAGATGCCTAACCAATGAGCCACTGAGGTGTCCCTAGAATGGTTGTTAATTTTTAATTTTTAATTTTTTTAAAGATTTTATTTATTTATTTGACGAGAGAGAGATCACAAGTAGGCAGAGAGGCAGGCAAAGATGGGGAAGCAGGCTCCCTGCTGAGCAGAGAGCCTGATGTGGGGCTTGATCCCAGAACCCTGAGATCATGACCTGAGCCAAAGGTAGAAGCTTAACCCACTGAGCCACCCAGGCGCCCCAGTTGTTAATTTTTTAGATGCATAACGATATTACAGTTATGTCAATAATCACTCCAATCACTTTTACAAAAAGCTCTTTGTCTTTTCATATTGTTATACATTGTTTCTTTCATAATTAATTTATGGCTCTGTGTTTTATGCCAGAAAGTTTATTGTGCTATGCATTTTATGTATGTTAAATAACTTAATCCTTGTAGCAGTGCTTGTGAGGAAGGTAAATCATAGTGTTCATTAAAAGAAACATCACAGACTTTCTGGAAGTGGATAAAAATAATTGTGTATTTTAAAGTATACTTGGTATGTCTAGGAATGAAGAGGAAGGCAGGCAGCCTCTCCGAAGTAACACCACTAATTATATGGAAAGTAAATTTTCAGATAATATCTCTTTTTTTAAGACTTCCTAGTTTTTATAGAGTAAACATTAGATTTGATGTTTAAAATATTTTCTTACTGTTCTTTTCATCCCTGAAAGTTTGAGAGGGCACTTTGTCTCATTTTAAAGAGGAAGAATAGGGGCCCCTGGTGGCTCAGTCAGTTGGATATCTGCCTTTGGCCTGGGTCATGATCCCCGGGTCCTGGGATCAAGCCCCATGTCGGCCTCCCTGCTTGGTAGGAAGATCTGCTTCTCCCTCTCCCTCTGTGCCCACTACCCCCACCTCATGCTTGCTCCCTCTCTCTCTCTCAAATAAATAAAATAAAATCTTGAAAAAAATAAAAGGAGGAAGAACAACCCAAATCACACTCCCAGCCAGGTGAGATGAGTGTGAGAAGCACAATGAGAGCCTTGGTGTTATCAGATGCAGCCAAGGGGATGACACAGGGGCGATCTGTGCCTCCCAGAACTAGCTGGCTGCAATCTTAAACTTGTAATTCTGTTAATGGGCTTAGCCCATGCATTCTAAAATTCTGGCCTAGGGGGCAACAATGGTCTTAGACATTACAGTGGACTGTGCCCTTCCAAAGCTCAATAGGACCAACAAAATATTATTCCTACTTCTCTCACTAGGGAGAATTTTAATCTATATTTTCTCCTGTTTTTTTTTTGGGGGGGTGGGAATAAGGGACCGATAATAAGAAAAAGTTTCAAAGACACTGGCTTAGGCCAAAAGGTGTTTTATCTAGGATACGGTGATTATGTCCTTTCCCCCCAGATTCTGAATAGCTTACAAAATCAAAATGCTACCTTGTTTTTCTAAAATTAATCCCCCAAATGCCACTTTCTTCAAGGAAAATTGTGGCATCTCTGCCTAATGGAAAATTGGCGATTAGTTGGTTAAAGGGAGGTCTGAATAGTTCCCTTGGGGAACTGCAGCCCCAGTTAACTTGAGCTATTCTTTTTTTTATCTTTTATTTTTATTTATTTTTATTTTTTTTAAGATTTTATTTATTTATTTGACAGAGAGAGATCACAAGTAGACAGAGAGGCAGGCAGAGAGAGAGGGAGAGAGGGAAGCAGTCTCTCTGCTGAGCAGAGAGCCCCATGCGGGACTCGATCCCAGGATTCTGAGATCATGACCTGAGCCGAAGGCAGCGGCTTAACCCACTGAGCCACCCAAGTGTCCCAACTTGAGCTATTCTTACAGCGAGCTTATTAACTAGTGATCACTAGTCTCTACTAAACTTTGTGCTTTGTAAACAATCTTAAAACCTGTTAGTAGGTAACCATTTAGAGTTAGTGTCCTACACCTCTGGATTTCACTCCCTTGCTTATATGGAACAGCTAGAATTTTCTAGCTTGAACCGAAGACATGAATTTCCTATTCCTTACCCTTAAACCAACACTGCGCTGAGGTAATACCGGAAATGTCATTCTGCTTGTCTCTAAAATTTATATAACAGGATTTGAGCCTGAAAAAGATTTCCTCTTCCCCCTGACTGAATGCCACTTCTATTCACATGATTTTATTGCAACTAATGTGTTCACAATGTAGAGAGAAAACTGGGTTAGGCACTCAGGAGGTTTGCAAGATAACGCAGAAGATACATTTATAAAACAGCTCATTTTATTATATATGTTTTTTAAGATTTTATTTTTAAGTAATCTCTACACCCAATGTAGGGCTCGGACTCACAATCCCCCGAGATCAAGAGTGGCCTGCTCCATTGACAGAGCCAGCCAGGCTCCCCCTAAAACAGCTAATTTTAAATGATGTGGAAAAAAATTGCTTAGCATGCTAAAGCTAAGGAGACTTGATGGAAGAGCAGGTCACTGGGCCAGAAGTCAAGGCACTGATGCACTGAGAAGTAGGAAGGTTTATGAAGAGATGACCGCTGCTGGACTGTGAAAGGTAGGCAAGTGCACACTACTCTTGAAGAAGGTGGTGACGGTATTCCGCGCAGGGGCTGGGTGTTGAGGAGACCCAAAGAACAAAGCACAGAGGTGAAAAATTCCAAGGTATATGTGCGGGCTACATTTCTCTAGCTAAAGTGTAGGGTGGCGAGCCAGTGGTGGCAGGTGGAGCTAGAAAGCTTGGAGCCACATCGTGGATCTCAAATGACGCGCAAAGGCCTCCCTGCTCTCGTGGTTAGTTCCCAGGGTTACTGAAGGGGACTGTTATTTGAATACATAATGCCGCCTAACCCCATATCCGCCTCCCCCGCCACTGTCTTCATCCAGTAGAAAAAGACCAAAATTTTGGTGAGTGTGATCTTGGACAAGTTAGTTAACCTCTCTTTGTACCCTGACTTTCTCTTCTATAAAATGGAGATTAAAGACAGTGCTACCTCATTAAATGAGTCATTCACAATAGTATGTGGATATAGGAGGCATTATATGAGTGTTTGTTAAATAAGTTATTTATCAAAAGTTCTCAATCATTTTGAGGCATGAGGGGAAAAAAAAGGGACGGATTTTAGATCTGTGTTACCTCCCAACCATGGGCTTAAGACTTTTCTCATTAAAAATTATTATGTATTATGTAGCTTGAATGTAATACCTAAAAGGACTCCTAGGATGTCCTTTTAGAGCTCATGTAAATGGTTTTCCTGCCCTAAGATCTGCTTACAGAGGGTTATTAAATGGGTGTTACATTTCAGGGTAACTGACTGGCTGTTGGAATAGCATGAGACTCTTGATCTTGGCGTCATGAATTCAAGCCCTACACTGGGTATAGAGATTACTTGAAAATATATGTGTGTTGTGGATATATGTATATATATGGTGTGTGTGTGTGTGTGTGTGTGTATTTATATAAATATATAAATAAATATTTATATTTATTTATTTATATATACATATATATAAGTTGGGTACATTTCTAATTCCTTAAGGCGGGATTTAAAACTTTGGAAATTCCTTTGCTTTAAGCTACAGCCTTTTGACATTTTCACTGTGCATCAGCAACCATATTTGAGAAAAGGCAGTGAAAGGACACAAAGGTTATTTCATACACCTTTGAATAGTGGAAAAGTAACAGTAGACAGGAAAAAAGTCGAATCTACCTTAAGTATTCGTAAACTTGGGACATTTTTGGTTTTCCATTGTTGTCATTATTTCACTTATATTGACTTATATTCACTTATATATTGTTGCATAATAATAAACCACCGTAAAACATAGCAGTTTCAAGACACTTGAATATTTCTCACCGTTCTGGGGACAGGAAGTGTGAGGCGGGATGCTTCTCTCCCACGTGGTATTGGCTGGGGCTGATGCTCCACATAGTCTCTCAGGAGTGGTGTGGTTAACTTCTTTACATGCCAGCAGCAGGGCTCCAGGAGACGGGAGGAGTCTGACCTCTTAGGGTCTAGCAACAGAATCAGTCCAGAAATCAGTCCACATCTGCTGTGTTTTATTAGCCAAAGCAAGGTAGAAGGTCAGCCTAGGTACCAAGGGTAAGAAACCAGACTCCTGGGTGGCTCAGTGGGTTAAGCCGCTGCCTTCGGCTCAGGTCATGATCTCAGGGTCCTGGGATCGAGTCCCACATCGGGCTCTCTGCTCAGCAGGAAGCCTGCTTCCCTCTCTCTCTCTCTGCCTGCCTCTCTGTCTACTTGTGATCTCTGTCTGTCAAATAAATAAATAAAATCTCTAAAAAAAAAAAAAAAGAAACCAGACTCCACCCCCATGGGAGAAGCTGCAAAATACTGTGGCCATGATTTCCAGGCTTCATTGATGTTCAGGCCGTAGGTTTTAAAGCTTACAAATGACATTTGACCTAAGTAACTAGCCCCTTTTCTAGTCAGTTAACGAGCAAACATTTCTTGCCCGCTGAAGCCTACACCCCTAGCTTCTCTGAACAGAGGCATATAGTGAGGAGTTAAATCCATAAATTAAGGATTTAAGGATTGGGAATAGGAGCTAGGTTTATTTATTTATTTTTTTTTTAAGATTTTTTTTTTTATTTATTGATTTGACAGAGAGAGATCACAAGTAGACAGAGAGGCAGGCAGAGAGAGAGAGAGAGAGAGAGAGAGAGAGAGAGAGAAGCAGGCCTCCCGCTGAGCAGAGAGCCCGATGCGGGACTCGATCCCAGGACCCCGAGATCATGACCCGAGCCGAAGGCAGCGGCTTAACCCACTGAGCCACCCAGGCGCCCCAGGAGCTAGGTTTAAATTCTGGCTTTGCTTCTTTGTGCGACTTGAAATTACCTAAAGTCTGTGTTCTTCGGATTCATCCATTAAACAGGGATATTTACCTGGCAAGGTTTTTATAACAATTAAGCAAGGTAATATGTGTTCAGAGATTATCAGGGTGCCTGGCACCTGGTAAGCGTTTAGCAAAGTTAATTTTTATTAGATAAGTCTGAGTCTGCCTGAAGGCTACTGATGCCTTAAGATTTGCTCCTGCCTCTTGCAAAGTGGGACACTTGGTATTAGGGCCTTGATAAACATTCTCAAACAGTGAAGCCACTCACAGAAGCTTTCAGGCTGTTAGTTTTCTCAATTTTCTTGAGTGCCTTTCCTGACTTTTTTGGCTCCATCCATTTCCTCTTGGTTTGCTTTGCTGCCCCCTTCTGGTTGAATGGGGAAAGGTTCGATCATATTCCAATGCTTACAGCCACAGTAAAAGCTCTATTTGAAATCCTTTGTCAAGGAATCCAACTTTCAAAAAAATCTTTGATCCTAACTTCCTAAGTAAATTCAGATGAAAGTAACATCTAAAGATAAAGCTTGTACATATACATTTCAGTTTATTTCTGTTATGGGCAAATTGATAGTGACAGAGGGAACAGTAACGTTAAAATGGACAGTTCACTTTGGGTGGAAAAGATGGTAAAAATACTTTGTTATGCTGATTAGCAATAGGAAATTCCATAGAAACTGCATTTCACTTTTCTGAAACAAATGTGTATATAGAAAATTTTAATTTTAAAAATGTTTTTCTGGGCGCCTGGGTGGCTCAGTGGGTTGGGCCTCTGCCTTTGGCTCGGGTCGTGATCCCAGGGTCCTGGGATCGAGCCTCACGTCGGGCTCTCTGCTCAGCGGGGAGCCTGCTTCCTCCTCTCTCTCTCTGCCTGCCTCTCTGCCTACTTGTGATCTCTCTCTCTCTCTCTGTAAAAATGTTTTTCTAATGTTAATCTCAGCTAATCTGTACATCTTTCAAAGTGTGACATATGTAGTATCCCTAGATTGGTAGTTTCAATTTTTTGCATAGAAGCTGCATGAAAATGTTATTGTATGCTTACTTCAAATACAATAAGAGATGCTAAATACTTAGATTTTATATTTAAGCTCCCTGCTCAGAGGAGAGCCTGCTACTCCCTCTCCTCCCTACTCATGCTCTCTATTTCTGTCTCTCTCTCTCAAATAAATAAAATCTTAAAAAAAGTGAACATATTCTAATAAGTTATATATAAGTAGATAAAGCTACAATTTAGAAGGAACAGTACTTTAAAATATTACAGAGGTCTAGATAATCTGCATATTTGTGTACTTAATCCTACTGAAGAATTTTTCAATCAGAAAAAATGTAATATCGAGGGTCAAGGTAGGCAAAATGGGTGAAGTGGGTCAATCGTACAAACTTCCGGTTATAAAATAAGTCAGTCATGGATATGTAATGTACAATGACTGTAGTTAATACTGTATTGCATATTTGAGAGTTGCTAAGAGAGTGGATCTTTAAAGTTCTCATGGCAAAAAAAGAAAAAAAGATTAACTATGAAAAAAAAGAATTACTGATTTAAAAAAAATAGTATTTTAAGAAATTTAGAACTGTTTTCCCATTTCCTGCTTAGCTCTTTAGGCATAACTCTGTAGTAGCTAAGAGTATGTTCTTGTTGACATTTTGGCAAGCACATTTTCAAGTCACAAATGCTACTTTATTAAGTCATGATAGCAGTACATATGCCATGCTATCTCTAAAAAATGTAAAATGACCTGACTCTGGAATTCCCTTCCCCCACTAATTCAACAAAGCCCAGATTTGTTATAGTACAGAACAGAGACACACCTCCTGGAGCTACCCAAGCATCGCTGCTTTTTGCTGGTTTAATGATCTAAGTACTGGTCATTTGCAGTAATCCCATATATCTTAGGGGATTTGTGCACCTTAAAGACAAGTAACTGAGGAAACAGATTGCAGCAAATCTGTTAAGAAAATACAGTTTATATTCAAAACTACATCTGCTTTGCACTTTTAGGAAATACGCAAGGGCTTCTTATTGAGTGGATATGTGCCAAAATCTTAGTTTAATGTTTTTGCACTTCTCCATCTGCCAGAATGAAAATTTGAGCTTCAGGCCTTTAAGAGCTGTGTAACAAAGATCTAGTATTAGAGAATAGAAAATTTCAAATCAGAAATTAATTCACATTTCATTATTTGGAAAGCTATTAATAGGGTCTGGGGGCGCCTGGCTGGCTCAGTCAGTAAAGTGTACAACTTTTGATCTGGGGGTTGTGCCTTTAAGTGCCATGTTGGACACAGAGCTTACTTAAAAAAAATTTAAAAAGGAAAGCTATTAACAGAATTTTTGATATCCAATGTAACATCACTAAAAGCAGATATGAGGAGATATCTGTATAAAACAAAAGCAGCAAGAACTTTTCCCAAACTAGCATAATAGTGATTTAATTCAATTTAATCCTGTATTTAGATTTCATGGATTGCAATCCATGTACCAAATACGTACCAAATACATATTTCAAGAAAAATACTACAATCAGAACACATTATTGGGTTCAGTACAATAAGATGGCGTTCTTCCCTTGAGTTTCTCTCAAAAGCTTCAGATTGCAAATTGCAGTTATTCTTTGTATTGTGCTCCCTTTCACATTTAGCACAAAACAGTCTTTTTTTAGTTTAATTGTGAAAAAGTCCTTAATATTTATGTATACGGTCTTCAGAACAGAGCCAGCTATTCGGTTGTAAACTATGGATATATTCTTGGGAAAGTACTCACAGTTAGTGGGTCACGTTTTTGACCACTCCTACTTTTGAGCTGACTCCAGGAGCAGGGACAAGTATATAAACAACGTATTATTAAGCTTCACTCCCTGAGTGTATTTATGTGGGTGCTTGAAATCACATGTCAAAAGGTATGAAGTTGGAAAATACAAAAACTTAATAGAAGGGTGGTTGGGAATATAAACCAAAATCAGGTGTGGACTAACTATCTTAACACATGCTATGGACTTGGATTCAGTTCACCTAGTCAATGGACATTAATTTTTACTCTGTCAGGACATTGTTTAGGAAAATACATATATCTAAAATTAGTTCTACTTTGTACATTTAGATGTTTTCAAAGTATATACATATATACCAACATTTTCACTGAATATCATGTTCATTTCTCTCAAGGGGCTAGGTTAGTAGAGCAGGTCTAAGTACATTGACAGATAAATGCGGTACTAGATGACTAGTATGGGTAATGGGAGAATGAAGACACCATTCACCAAGGTGGGGGATAGTGCCCATGTTTAACCTAAATCAAGTTTCAACAAACAGAAACGTGAAGATTTACAATATTACTACAAAAATTCATTTAAATATCAATCTCCTGGGGTTTTTGTGCTCTCATGGTTTCATTCCTGGCTGGGTTAATTTCCTATGATTGATCTCTAGTCTGGACATGTCTTTTTTTAAGATTTTATTTATTTATTTGACAGAAAGAGGGAGATTACAGGTAGGCAAAGAGCCAGGCAGAGAGAGAGGGGGAAGCAGGCTCCCTGCTGAACAGAGAGCCTGGTGCGGGGCTCGATCCCAGGATCCTGAGATCATGACCTGAGCCGAAGGCAGACACTTAATCGACTGAGCCACCCAGGCGCCCCATAGTCTGGGCACTTCTTATTGAACTTCAAGTCTGCCTATGGACTAAACATCACCTCCTGGGTGCTCTGGGGGTTATCTCAAACTCAACATATTTCAAATTGAGATTTTCCCTTTCCCAACCAGAATTCTGGGAACCAAGATACCCTCCCTTTCCCTCATATCCATCTAGTTACTCAAATAGGAATAAGAACTTGATTCTCTACTTATTTGTAAATTCAGTCTGAGAAGATAAAAGGACAAACTGATATGCAGTAAACTCTTCACATTCAAGAATTTAACCTTCAGTTTCAACAACTTTAAGTGACCAGGGATTTAGAACACAGATTGTGATTTCCCTCCTGTCCCTCAGGACCTGATTTCCCTCAGGTCCTACCTGAGGCTGTTACACTTAAGTTACTTAGCTAAAGACTGAGGCTGGCTCAGAACGGACCTAGAACTATTGACTTTATTGCTGTTTATCAATATATAGAGAAAACATCCATAAAGTAGAAAGTACTAGAGTGAAATGTACTATTTATGAAAAATTGCTTCCAAAGGAAAGCTAACCTGATTATTATGGAAATAGAAAGATTTAAAGATTTAAAGGCCTTTGTAGCCTCAGCTATACAAGGTGTAAGTTTTAGATAAAGAGGCAGGATGAATTTGGCAGTGATTTAACTCAGATACAAAAGAATTACCAGGGGTGCCTGGGTGGCTCAGTCGTTAAGCGTCTGCCAGGTCATGATCCCAGGGTCCTGAGATCGAGCCCCGCATCGGGCTCTCTGCTCAGCGGGGAGCCTGCTTCCTCCCTCTCTCTCTGCCTGCTTCTCTGCCTACTTGTGATCTCTGTCTGTACAAAAAAAAAAAAAAAAAATTGTTCAGAGTAGCATAGTTTGTAATATTCCCAAACCAGGAATTACAAAATGTCTATTAATAGCAGAATGCGTACCCTGGGGTACATGCATACGATGCAAAGTTCTATAGCAATGAAAAATAAGTAACCGCTACTCACGGGACAACAAACAAATCTCGGAAGTCCAAGGGGAAAGCTTCTCAGTGGCTGATCCCATTCTGTTGCTCAACCTAGATGGTGGTCACACTCACACATGTGTGTAAACTTTGTGATGATTAATATGATTTTTGCACTCTTCTGAATACATGTTATTTTTCAATGAAGATGTTCCAAGCAACTGCTTCCTAACAAAAAAATGTTTGTGAATGATTTTAGTACCATATTACACAAATCATCCAGTGTATGGAGGAGCTAAATTTTTTTTTAAGTTACACTCTATTTCAGTTTAAAGATTTTTAGGAAAATGATATGCTACAGAGGTGTCTGTGTCTCGTGAATGTCAAGGGTCCACTGTATTCACATTTCCTTATGACCAAAATATACGGGGGAAATGGGAGATTCGAAGGAACGAACATGAAGACCATTGAGCTTAAAGAAAAACTGACAAGAAATTATAGTATTATTTTCTCTTCCACAGTAATCCTATTCATATAAGGTCACTCTGTCTCACTTTAGTCTCATAATTTCTTCTTTCTTTTATATACAGAGGGAAAATACAGACGTCCATTAACTTCAATTCCTGGTGTCAGAATTCAACCTTGAGACTTATGGATGGGAGCCATGCTCCATTGTGGAGTGGGAAGAAACCAGTTTCCCTTTCCTAGCCTCATGTCTCTTTGCTTGGTGTTTTATTTTATCTTAGTAGGCAATAACGAGAAGGCTGCCTAGGGCTGACTTAAGGATAAATATTAACATTAGTAGAAATATTAAAATGGTGAAGCCATGATTTTGCAGACGGTGCTCCCTACTCTTTACTTAAGTTTAAACCCCATTCACACTCATGACTTCAAGGCTGAGCCAGTAGGAAGGTGGATACTAACTCTAATTTCCTAGGAATGAGGAATGAAAAACCGAGACAAGTAGACACGGTAAAATTGTTTTTGCTTTTTTAATGCAGGTCAAATATCCTGAAACATACATGTATTTTGATATCAGTCTGCTAATCTCACTTGAGTTCAAATATTAAAGTAACACACACGAGCTAAGAGAATTCAATATTGTTCAAAGGCACTTACTGAATCTCCATGACTAGATGAAAACAAGGACAATTAGGAGGACAATTAGACAGTATATAATATAAAAATAACTTTTTGCTTACAATTTACAAAATGTATTATTATTACAATCTTTGATCTCTGATAACCTGCAAAGCTGGCTGCATGAATCCAGCAACTTTAAAATTCAGAAACTATTTTCTAAAACTTCAGGGCAAATAATTTACAAATAAGGTACACAAAGATTTAGACCATGCAGAATTTCTTACATCTTCTGTTAATAATATTTTATGACTGCAACTTTATCAAATTATATACCTACTTGCCCTGTACATATACAAAATAATGCATACATGATAAAACATTAGCAAAAGAGTAGTCCTTAAACTCAATTTATCATAAAAGTATTACTATATTAACATGTCTACAAGCAGCGTGTAACAGGGTTAAGAGACATTAAGGCAATAATACTTGAAGTTACAAAATAAACCATATGTAATACTTTTTCCTAAGTGTAGTATAAGGCAGGTAGATGGTCCCAGCAACAAAGAATACTAAGGTAACAATCTACACTGCTGTTAGTCCCACATTTTTAAGATGGAATACTATAAATCTGGCTTTCAGTGGCACCTGAATTTTCCAGTATAATTTAAAGTGTCTTTTAGCTCCCTGAATCATGTCCATTCTGAAGGTGGTTCTCTTGGTCCTTTGGGTTTCCCACAGCGATTACGAAAACCTGTAATCAAAACACCAGAGTAACTGGTCAGTGTCTGGAAATGTATTTTCATTTACTAAAAACTCTTAATTTGCTTTGGGTAGTTCGCTTAAGAACCTGAATGAATCATGGCAAAAAGTCTGATAAGCTTGGCCTTCAGGACAGCGTGACATGATGGCAAATAACCTTTTCTCATTTTTGCCAGCATTAACTAGAGAACTAAAGTTTTAAACTTATTTAGTAAACAAATTACCAATATCTGTGGCCTCTGTTGGACTTTCTGAAATTTGATCTTTCTTGTTACTGAAAATAGGTGGACATTCTGTACAAGCCTCTGTGTGAGCACCTCCTGCTGGATGACCTAGAATGCAAAATAAAGCCGTTGTTGATCACCATCATTTGCAGCATCGTATGTAGAATCCTCTAAGTGTTTTAATGTCTGTATTAATTTAAAAGAGCAAGTTTTCTCTCGAGTATCATAATTTCAGAGGCCCAGATACATACAAATGCAATGGTAGTGAACACAAGAAAATGTGTTACGGGTTCCTAGGGGTACACAGAAATCTTCTGTGAGTTGTTCTGCAACGTATGGATTCTCCTTACGCTCGTATTTAATAAATCTCAATCTTGCCATTTCATATTTCCTTAAGGTAGTTATACTATGTACCAATGTCTGAAGGCAAAAATTGCAAGTGAAATGCCTTATATGGAAATCAATGACAATCAAGTTCATAGTTAATTAATGAACTACTGGCTTTTTGTTTTTTTTTCTGGACTACTGGTTTCTAACCGTAATTATTTTCTTTGAAAGTTTTACAGCACTTAAATTTTAGTTTACTTATTTAATTACCAATGCCTAAGATTAATAACAAAAGAAATTTTGTTGAAGAAACTTTTACGGAAACCTGGGATACAGACTGAGGAATGTAAGTTCCTTGTCCTTAAGTGCTTATAGTTTAGACAAGAGTCACCAAACATTTTTTTTTTAAAGGGCTATAGAGAATAACTATTTTAGGCTTTGCAAGCCATGTACAGTCTCTGTCACATAGTCTTCATTTTTGCTTGTTTCTTTGTTTTTAAACAACTTGGTTTTTTTTTTTTTAAAGTAAGCTCTAAACCCGAAGTGGAGCTTGAATTCATGATCCTGAGATCAAGAGTCCCATGCTCTACCAGCTGAGCCAGCCAGAGACCCCTAAACAACTCTTCAAAAACCTAAGAATTAATTAATTCAGCTCAAGGTCAGAACAAAAACAAGCTGAGGCCTAGTCTAGTAGGAGACTGACAAGCACATTATCATTGTACTTGTGTGCTAAGTTGTTTTTTTTTTTAAATATTTTATTTATTTATTTAAGAGAGGGAGAGACCATGAGAGGAGAGATGTCAGTGGGAAAAGCAGACTCCCTGGTAAGCAGAGAGCCTGATGTGGGACTCGATCCCGCGACTCCGGGGTCATGACCTGAGCCGAAGGCAGTCACCCAACCAACTGAGCCACCCAGGCGCCCCTGGTGTGTTAAGTTTGATAGTAAAATGATGTACAGTGCAGTGGGGACAGAGAGGAGATGCATGGCGATGAAACCAGTGGTTTCAGGACTGACTTCTAGAAAGAAATGAGGATCTAGTCAAAAGGCCTCGATTTTCTCAGTGAAGTAAAAGGTCATCTATTGAGTAAGAGTAGGACTGATGATTTTATTTTATTTTATTTTATTTTTGGTGGGCAGCAAAGCAAAGTTTATTGAGGGATAGTACAAAGTTCCCGACGAGGGAGGGGACCTGAGAGGGTTGCCCAGAAGAAATTAAAGATTTAGAAAATTCAAGGAAAACAGAAAGGATACCAACCAGAACATGTAAGATAAAGCAAAGCTAAAGGCCCAACTATGGATGTAGATCCAGAACTGCAGGCTCAATCTGTAAAACGGAGTGGTGTTCCCCAGCAGCACTGAGGAGTTTCAAGGGATAAAATAAAATGGTATGGGAGTTAAGAGCAAGAAAGTGGAGGATAATTTAGAGTGTGACTAGAGTAATGGAGGACAGTGTCTAGATGGACTAGAGAATTCAGAAAGGAGTTAGCATACATTAAGAAATAAAGGACAAAGGGATCCAGCAATATCAGAAGTAACAGAATAAAGACAGTAACAGTAATAGCCTGGCTTCCGTTTGAGTGCCTATCCTGTGACAAGCACAGTGCTGATATTCCATGAATGTGATCGATTAACTTCCCACAACAATGCTCTCAGGTAGGTGCAATTATTACCTCCATTTCTCAGAGGAAAAACAACAACAACAACAAACAGGGCTAAGATGAGGTGACTTGGCCTAAGTCACACAGTAAGTAAAATGGTAAAAATGAAATTGCAAACCAGGTGAGGCTTGACTCTAAAGCTTCTGTTCTTTCCTTATGATATGTTGCCCCAGAAAAGGAGACAAAGAGTAATAAGAATTTATGAGAGGGAATGGAGCCCCATTAAGCAGAGATGCAGGGAGCGGCCAGCTAAAGCAGAAGGGAGGGCAAGGGCAGAGATGACTGATGAATTGGGGGAACTATACAGGCTAGGCTGTCTGATGAGCTGCTTTCATGGCACTGATTTATAGGAATTAATAATAATAACTTAATATATTTTACCATGATAATATAAGAAATATGGCAGAAAAATTTTCTAATTTGGGATTATAACATCGGGCTGAGCCTCATAATCTTACTGGTCTTCACGGATGCCAAGTGCTAAAAGGAAGAATTCCAAACAACTGATTTCTAGGGACCTCATTCAATAATCTAGATGAATTTGGGACATTTATTCAAATCACAGTCAGATCTAGATTCTAAGTGTTTTTATAAGCAAAAGAAATTAAAACATAGAAAAAATATTTTTAAAATAAAATTTTCTCCATTAGCCTGTAACTACCAATTATAAATGTTACTTTCCAGATTAATAATATCTGAGACAGTAATTAATTTAGAAGAATTATACTACATAGTTCAGGTTCAGTACACCATGAGACGTGCTATTTTATGAAGATTAATCTATATAATCTATAACAAAAAGGAACAAAATCTAACTTACCACATTTTTCAGTGCCAGAGGGTATCAAGCCCTAAAAGGAAGATATTTTAATAGCTATTACAATATATCCCTTTTATAACAAATAAGAAAAAATCTGGTCTGAGTATATATCCCAAGAAATCAAGATCTACTAAAATTCTCACTGTCAAAGGGAAAGAAAACAATGGTGTTTTCAATTAGGCTTAAAATTTTTAAATGTTATGGTATTTTATACTGAGATGAGAAAGACAGGGGAACTACTTTTTCCTTCTAGATGAAACGGAAAATGCAGGAGCTAATACACAAAGGACGATACAACTCCATTTTGCCAGTCCTCTACCATATTCATCAAATTATGATATCATAAGATATAACATCATTAATATAGGTTACCACTATTTTATGTGCCAAGTATATTATGTTTCTTAATCAACTGTAAGATGTACCCTAATTTGGGAGACATTATAATATGGGGGAAATATGGAAAATATTAATGTTGATGAAAAATGCTATTTCCCATGACTAATATATTTAGCTACCAAACATTTCCTGAATGTGAAAGGAAATGTCTTGTGACCAGACAAACCAAAGGATGGGACAACGTACTGGTGTTAGTGGGAGGGAACATCTAAGAAAGTATTAATGACCCTGAAAATGAACTCCTGTTCTAGTCACACCTCCAAAATGATTTAAAACATGGCATAATTTAGAAATTTCAGAAACAGTCTAGAAAATGACACTCTGAAGTCAGGATCAAAAATTATATTTAATGGTCTTAAGGTGACAGTTTCTGTAACAAACTAAGATAAAATAACAAAAGAACAAAAATACTGAGTAAGTAGCTGTTCCAATCCCAAAAGGACTCACTTCGGGTATTTTTTGTTCAGACTGTTCCTGACTTTGAAGTTCACTCCATTCCGATCTCACAGGTGTATCTGAGAAAAATGAAATCTTACAATTAACATGCTTAATTCTTAAATTTCTTGCACTAAAGACACAAATAGTCCCTCTATTTTAGAAACTCACTTCCATAAAATATTCTCTTATCTATTAATTCAAGAAAATCCCTTTAGGTTTCCTTTCTTAAAATTTAGTTAAAGGAATTCAGTCATCCGAGTTTATTATGTTACTATAAATAAGCTCATTGTAATCTACACATGTAACAGACTTAGATGAACTCATTTAGTAGTACTGAAGTATATGGCTTCAGGGTTTTTAACATTCTTGAAATCAGCTGAAATTAATAAAATATTGGTAAAATATAACTCAGATAAGACTCGGGAGGACCCCACTAAGCATGAGACACTGTAAACACATTAAAGCTGTTTCTGTACTCTTTTTTAAGAAGAGACAGAGGAGAAATATATTATCAAGGCTTTGAAATAGTATCACTTTCTCCCAGTTCTCACTAATACTCAGGTGGCCTAACATCTCCCTCAATTCACACCAACTGAACTGATGCCCACCTACAACCCAGTTTAAATATTTACTTACCTAAAATGGCACCCAGTGAGGCAATTAATGCCTTTTCATAAATAAGTGCTATATTTAGTGAATGAAAAGACACCAACTTGCAAATACAACTGTACTGAGTTTAACTAAATTTAAGTAACATTTTAGCAATCTTGCAAATTAAAAATATAATTTTCAAATATTTAAAAAAATAAAGTTTTTTTCATATAAGGAATTAAAAACATTTGTCAGTATCAATTCAATTCAAACCTCTTGAATTTTATTATGCAATTCAGCAGCAACTAGACTAAAATCAGCCATGTTTTTTGGATTTTATTATTATGGTATGAAGTATGTAAAAAGCAGAAAAGACACTCACTATGTTCACTTGCTAATACAAAAGATTCAGGAGTTCTTTCAGGTAGCGGAGGAGGTGAATCTTCACTAACATCAACATCTATATTAAATACATTAAGATTCAGACAATTATAAACTTGTTAAATAATATTAATTCATTAAAGAATCAATCTGTTATCTAAAAAAGAAAACTCTGACATGCTAAAAATCAATTCCACAAGTATCTAAGAAAGCCAGTTTTTAAAAAAGCAAAAAACAAACAAGAAATCCTTACTACCTGACTCGCTATCAAGAATTATGAAGCTTAATGAACAAAAGCTTAATGAACAAATGAACTCCCATCACTGCTGCACTCTCTCCTGACTTTTTGGACACCCTGCAGATGTTACTCACTCTGCCCTCTGAGTTGGAATGCAGTTTTCAGTAGAAAGCAAGGGTTTTCAGATGATGTTTTGGTTCCATGAAGGAAAGCTTTGGTCATTTGACTTAAGCCAGTGTTTCCCAAACTGGAATCAATTGCTTAATTCCTTTCACGAATTGTGCCATATTACATACCACCATCTGTCCTATTTACTTTTTAAATCCCACTCATTTTTAACTTAACTATGTCCTTTGGTCACATTTTATTAATTTTTCGGGTCATTTTTTTTTTAAAGATCTTATTTATTTATTTGACAGAGATCAGAAGTAGGCAGAGAGGCAGGCAGAGAGAGAGAGAGAGAGGAGGAAGCAGGCTCCCTGCAGAGCAGACAGCCCGATGTGGGGCTCGATCCCAGGACACTGGGATCATGACCCCAGCCGAAGGCAGAGGCTTTAACCCACTGAGCCACCCAGGTGCCCCTCGGGTCATATTTTAAACAGTAACGACAAATACCAAATTTGAAGTGTTATTTTTCTAATATACACAGAACTATTAAACTTTTTTGAATGTTCTTTTATTTAATGCCTAAAATCTTCTGAACAGTGGCATATGACCTACTCTGAGAATACTGACTGACATCATATTAAAGCTTTTCACCAATAAAAACAAAATCACTCTTGGAAAAGATAATGCACTAAGTGAGTCTCATCAGTTAACTTATAACATAGACTATATTAGATTTCTTTTTAAAAGATTTTATTTAGTTATTTGAGAAAGAGCACGTGCACACAATCGGGGGGGAGCAACAGGCAGAGGGAGAGGGAGAAGCAGGCTTCCAGCTGAGCAGAGAGCCGGACGTAGGCTTGATCCCAGGATTCTGGGATCATGGCCTGAGCTGAAGGCAGCCACTTAACCAACTGAGGCACCCAGGTGTCCCTGTATTAGATTTTTTGAGGTTTCACTGGAGGCAGAGAAAGGAAATGTGAGGATATAATTCTGTGTATGGATTCTCAGTTTAGAAAGGATGGAGTGAGGAAAGGGAAATATAAGAATCCTCTATTCTTTTGTCTGGGCCCAACAACTATTCTCTTTAAAAAATGAACAATCTTGCCATGGTACTTTGCTATTTAACCATATCTGACAGGCTTTGTATTAAAGAGACTGAAAAATCAGCAAAGGCTTTTCAAGTTTCAACTAGCATGAGCTAGGCAGGATTGCTCTTCTCCTTCCTACATTTATTTAACTAAAGACCAAAGAAAATACAGCTTCTGGATCCTGCTGAGAAAAGAATTCTAGCTCATTACTTTACACACAGTCCATCACTGGAACTAGAACTCTCTCCTGCATATAAAGTTAAGCCACTATAGAACAATCCACCTTATCCAGTGGTAATAATTAGAGCCATCACCATTCTTCCCTTGCCTTTATATTACTAAGAGCTCACAACTGAAGGGACGGCTGCTGGAAGAAAGGGATGCATAAACTCGCATTGTGCCATTTCATAATAAAGTGAATAAATCAGGAAGAGTAGTCTTGCTTAGTTTACATCAAATATCAGGTATCTTTCCAGAAACTTTGTATTTCTTTTTCTCATGACTATCTTTATTCTTAAAGGCTTTTATTTTCTAACTATGGCTCTTGCTTCTCAGCTCCATGTTTTTCCTTGGATTTCGGGATCGCCTTTCCTATGTTATAAACTTCTGTTTTAGAGGGTATCCAACCAGAGACTGCATATTTTACACAGGCTTTTTGCAAATCATACACTGAATGGGGACTTAGTGTAGCCAAGTTGGAGAAATCTTTCAGGAGGCCTGAGTCAATATTAAAATAAGAATTCACAGCCAGGAATTTTTGTCAGGCAGTAAACTACACAAAAGGGTGTTTAAGGAATCAAAACAAAATTATTCTGTTTAACTCCCTAACAAGTTCTAGAACAAGCAAACAAAAACCTAATTCTTATGCTAGTGATTCATCTGTAAAGCAAATAACTAAACATTAAAAATAGGACTACTTGTTGTCAAGTCATAGCATGGAATACTTACACAGGAAAATTTTCAGTTAATACCAAACCCATTTAGCATAGTTAGAATAGGGCAAAAGGAAACCACAAATCACATTTATAGCTATCTTTGCCTTGGCATACAAATAAAATGGAGAGAATACAAGTGAGGTGGTATACAGCAGGATGATTCCAACTCTCCTTACATAGTATTTTGTATTTTAAAGGAACTCCTTCTGTTATCACAGAAAGACTCATCAGGTAGTAATAACTTTTTATGAGCATATCCTTTCTGTCCTCACACCAAATTCTATTTCCACGAATGGTTTAAAGAAATATATTTCCTAGGTACGAGATGCATGCCTGACATGCTACAAAAGCCTAAAATGAAAAATTTCAACTCATTTTCTTGCATAGTTGTACCTTGGCAGTTATTTTTCAAACTCCGAAGTGGAGGAAGAAAAAGATATTAACAATTTTAAATTATGGCTAACTGGTAAAGTAGTATTTATGGCGGTAACCATCATCTTCTGAAGATCCAGAAGAGGGGCGCCTGGGTGGCTCAGTCAGTTAAGTGTCTGACGCTTCGCTTCAGCTTGGGTTGTGATCTTGGGGACCTGAAATGGAGCCCTGCACTGGGCTCTGTACTCAGCATGGAGTCTGCTTGTCCCTTTCCTACTGCTTCTCCCTCACCTCCACTCTCTCTCTGGAATGAATAAATAAAATCTTAAAACACACACACACACACACACACACACACACACACACAGAGAAGAATCAAGACTACAGAGAATCCTGTAAATTTAAGAAACTACCTTAGATTCTCCATACTCTACCAGATACATTCTCAAGATTAAAAAACACAGTATGTGGGAGCTGAGGGAAATAAAGGCACCATAGTATGAGTGGTACTTATAAGGTAAGAAATAGAAAAACGAAGTTATCTTTCAAGTTCACAGTACTTACTTTGCCCGCACTTTGTAAATACCAACCTATGTAAGTCAAGACCAAAGTTCACTGACAAGTAAATGACCACTGATAATCAATCTACCCGTAATAGCTTTCGTGTTTATTACATTTGCTCTCAACTTTATGGCCTATTTAAGAAGGCAGCCAGGATTTTTTTAGTAGATTAAGGATGAGTTTCAACAACCAACAATACATCTTGGGAACCAAATGTACGTATTACCTTGAAAACCTAAGACAGTTTAAAAAGAGAGTCATTAATTAAATAATAGTAGCAGTGACTTAGATAAGGAGGATATATCACATTCACTACTGACTAAATTAAATTTCCTGTAATCTGCTAAGTAGTTGCAATTTTGCTTCTGGGTTAATCTCAGAGTTGAAAGTAGCTTCATTTGCAAGTATTTTGTGAAGAGAATTGTTTTAAAAGGTGTTTTGTAGTTAAACAAGCAGAAAAAGATGATTAACCAGTATTTGTGATAAACGTGGATGAAATTAAATGGCCAGTCAAGCCATCCCACATTATTTGTGTCACTGTTACTTTAAGCCATTCTATCTTCCCCAAAGGATTTCTAATTATTCAGTGAGCTAAATCTCTGACCCCACAGAAAATACTAAAAACTGTAACACAGGAAGGAAAAAAAAAAAGCACAAAAATTTTCAGTTACATCAACTGAAATACCTGGGAAACACAAAAACTAGTGATTCAATTAACCAAATTAAGGAAACAATATACAAAAGCTTACTTTTAAAAAAAATATGTAAGATACTGAAATTCTGCTGTAGGTACTAGAGTGAAATGTGGAATAGAACATAATTAATATAGATAAGTGCTTAGAACAGTGACTGGCACAGAATAAAAATATTTAAGTGTTAGATACTGTTATTATTACCTTTTTCAGCACCTGAATGTATTGTTCCTGCTATATCATGTCTAGCAATGGACAATGGCAATACTTTCCTTGTAGAAATGCTTTCAGTACTAGTGGCAGCAGAAACCGTGGCACTTGCTGTTGAAATATTAGTTTTATTCGTGGTCACAGCACCATCAGAGTTTCTCTCATCTGAGTCCGAGTCATCAGAGTGAAGAGGATTAGTGAAACTGAGGGGTGCTCTGAATAGAGGCGGACTGTTGGGATGATCTGCAAGATCCTGGGTCTCAGCTGGTGTTGCGGGGCTCGGTGTTAGACTCACAGTTTTCACTGCTTGACAGTGGATATCTGAGGATTTGCCTTCTGATGAATCAGGCCTGGGTAGGGTCTTTTCAGGTCCATGAAATGACCATGTTACATGTCCTTTCTCATCAAGAGGCAAGCGGTCTGGCCTTGGAGGTGTGCACGAATTCTTCTGTGATTCTTCTGGTGGAGTACGTGGAACTTTATTCGACTGTGTTGCACTGCAGTCCACACAAGAATTCTGAGAAACATCATCAACTTTTAGATCCCCTGAACTCAATTCCTGTGACTTAGAGATTTTATCACCTATACAAGGTGGAGTCGATTTAATTTTAATGGCATGTCCCCTATTCAAAAGTGTGTTCCCATCAAAACTTTTTGGTCCTTCTTGGAGGGGGACCTTCTTAATCTCAAAACTTAAATTTCGCTCCAATTTTTTATCCATCTGTTCACCAGCTGATTCATTTTTCCCTGGAAGATCTGCTGATTTGTTATAGTTTCTGTTGAGGTCTGTTGAATGTTGTTCTGATGAAACCATATGCAACACTGGCTTTGGATGGTATCTATCATTGTCCTGCCACACAGTAGTGACTGTTGGAAAAGCTGAAGGGGGAGAAGGTGTCAAGATGGGTGGCACTGGATGAGGTTCTGGTGGCTGAAGTATTTCTTCCTTGGCATCCCCTTCTACAAGGCAACTGGAAAACAGTAAGAAAAGAGTGTAATAAGAATATTCATCCCTTTATGAATAAAACATTATAAACTGTCAAACAAAACTTAATGGTTAATAAGGTAATACATGTACACTGTTTACAAATACAAGAATTTTAATGAAAAACAGCAGTCTCCCCACAGCCCTTCCGCTATCCAGAGACATGAACTTTCAGCTTTCTTAAATAGCTGCTTCTAAGATTCATTTCCATAATTTCAAAATATTTCAAAATGCATAAATTGCTATTTCTTGATCTCCCTCACACATTCTCCATTGTCTTCCTACTGTGTATCTTTTCCATCTTCTCAATACTGTTCTATTGTAACATTTAATTCAATCTTATGACTACAGATATTCTTACATATGACACCATGATTTCCTATATTTTCTTACACAACTTCCTGTTTTTCTTAATTGTCTTGGGTTTCAGATGGCTTAGTTCTCTATGTATCATCAGTAATTCAGCCCTTCTTTGAACTTTCTAACAGATTTGTACACCTCCATTTAACTGGTCAATCAAGCACACTAGGTAACTATCAATACCACAGATGTTCCTCTTAGATCCTTGGGCCCTGTGTTCCGGTGTGTACCACTGACGACCTAGGTCACCACAGAGCTGATTTCTTTCCTGTGTCAGTCCCTTCTGTTTTCCAGGTCCCATCTTAGTTTTTCTAGTTCCACTTCCTTGTTTTGGTGGCCATATCCTCAGTTGCTTCTTAAGAACTATATATAGGAGGCAGAACTGCCTGGGTGGCTCAGTCAGTTAAGTGTCTGCCTTCAGCTCAGGTCATGATCTCAGGGTCCTGGGATCAAGCCCCACATCGGGCTCCCCATTCAACAGGGAATCTGCTTCTCCCTCTCTTCTCTGCCCCACCCCACCTCCACTCGTTCACTCTCTTGCTCTCTCTCAAATAAAGAAATAAAATCTTTGGGAAAAAAAAGAATGGAGTATTAAAAATGACTGGAAGATGTCTACATATTATGTAAGGGGGAGGGCTTGAGGCTTGTGGCTTAGTTGTCATCTAACTGCATGGTAACTGAGTACCGCCCTTGCAAATCACTGGTGGGCCACAACCATGTATAAGTACACATTTCATCTCTTGGGTTGGTTAATTATTATGCTTTCAGTACTAGTGGCAGCAGAAACCGTGGCACTTGCTGTTGAAATATTAGTTTTATTCGTGGTCACAGCACCATCAGAGTTTCTCTCATCTGAGTCCGAGTCATCAGAGTGAAGAGGATTAGTGAAACTGAGGGGTTGGTTAGTTCTTCCAGAGGGAGATTCTCTCCCACCAGCAATCTGGCAGCAAGGGAGCTGGAGGATCTGACCATTCAGCATACTTATTCCTATTTTCAGTAAGGCACTACAAACCCCACCATCACCTGGACCTGATGTCCTTGAATCCAGAGACTCCCTGGTTCAACTGCTCCAGAGTAAATCCTTCCTGTGTGCCCAAATGATTTAAGGAGAAGCAGTCCTTTGCTCAATTTAATGTAAGGAAGCTGGTATCATGAACTCATTAATACTCGAAACACTCTATAGAGTACTTAAATACTCTTCTTGTTTTTAGTCCCATCCTACACACCAGCCTTAAGGCCTTCCAATTTCTGAGCTTTTCTGGGGGTTCTTTGGAAAATCATGTTGGTTCTTACTGGTTTCCCCCACCTACAGGAAAGCAAGTTTTAGCTTTCTCTGTTAAGTCCCTTTTCAATGGTCATGTGCTTTCTACAATTTTGTTGACGTATCTGATGCCACCCCTCTCCAATTTTGTTTTTTAATCTCTATACATTTTTATATCCCTTCACTATAATTTTAGGAAGTTCATGGAGGGACCAGAGTTAAATGTGTTCAAGTAGGCTTATTTAACCACAAATCTTTTTCTTAAGATTTATTTGAGAGAGTGTGTACACACATGTATGCATGTGGGTGAGGAGGGCCAGAGGGAGAGGGAAAGAGAGAATCTCAAGCTGACTCCTGCTGAGTTTGCAGCCAGACACATGACTTGATCCCACAACTCATGAGACCATGACCTGAGATGAAATCAAGAGTCAGATGTTCAACTGACTGAGCCACTCAGGTACCCCTTAACCAAGAATATTCTAAGTGCTTTTTGGAAGCAGTCTGTGTAGGATATGTTGATAATTCACATTTTAAAAAATAGCTTTACTTAGGTATAGTTGATACACAAAAACCAATACGTTTTATGTATAAATCTGATGAGTTTGGACATGTGCATATACCCATGATACTATCACCACAATCAAGGTAATAAACATATATCTATCACCCCCAAGTTTCCTTGTGTCCCTTTGTGGGTTTTTGTGGCTACTCAAATGTGATTGGTAATTAAACTAACAAACTTTTTTTCCTCATCCTTCCTTGATGTAAGGTTACAACAAGACTTAAAACACTTAAATAGCACTTATTCTAAGCCCAGCCACAAAAAATATATGCAACATATGGATTGTCCGCTATAGTGTCCAACACTCACATTTTTTTTTAAGATTTTATTTATTTATTTGAGAGACTGAGTGAGAAAGAGAGAGAGGAGCAGGGGGAGGAGCAGAGGGAGAAGCAGACTCCCCGCTGAGCAGGGAGCAGGACATGGGGTTCGATCCTCAGACTCCAAGATCATGACCTGAGCCGAAGGCACATACTTAACCGACTGAGCCAACCAGGTACCCCAATATCTAGCAAACTTTTAAGGAGGAAAAAAATTGTTGAATCCTATATAAAAGAAGTCCTACTTTGAGGGATGGCCAATCCATTTGGGCAGATCTTTGCTTAAAACAAGACCCTGGATAAGCCATTCTAATAGTTTATTATTACAGATCTTCTACTGTGCCTCCTTTTAAAAGTAATTCAATTATGCAAGCTGATGCAACCACTCTGGAAAACAGCATGGAGGTTCCTCAACAAGCTGAAAATAGAGCTACCTTACGACCCAGCAATTGCACTACTGGATATTTACCCTAAAGATACAAATGTAGTGATCCGAAGGGGCACGTGCACCCAAATGTTTATAGCAGCAATGTCTACAATAGCCAAACTATGGAAAGAACCTGGATGTCCATCAACAGATGAATGGATAAAGAAGAAGTGGTGTGTGTGTGAATATGTAAAATGGAGTACTATGCAGCCATCAAAAGAAATGAAATCTTGCCATTTGTGACAACGTGGTGGAGCTAGCGGGTATTATGCTTAGTGAAGTAAGTCAATCAGAGAAAGACAATTATCATATGATCTCCCTGATTATGAGGAATTTAAGAGGCAATGTGGGGAGCTTGGGGGGGTAGGAAAGGAATAAATGAAACAAGATGGGATCAGGAGAGAGACAAACTGAGACTACTGTCACAAAACAAACGGAGGGTGACGGAGGGGGGAAGGGAGAGGGTGGTGGGGTTATGGACATTGGGGAGGGTATGTGCTATGGTGAGTGCTGTGAAGTGTGTAAACCTGGCGATTCACAGACCTGTACCCCTGGGGCAACATAAATTATATGTTAATAAAAAAATTAAAAAGTAATTCAATTAACACCATTTTAATTCTACACTATCATGGGAAAACTAATATGTAATGGAAATCTAATATGTGCCAAGTCTCATATGTAGCATTTTCACATAGTTTATCTCATTTCATCCTTAGGACAATACTTTAAAAAAAACCAAAACCAACCCAGGATCAAGGAAGTTAAGTAACTTAATCACAAATTCAAAGGTGGTAAACGGGTGAAAAGGACTTGAAACTAAAGCTTTCTGATTTTACCTATATTCTTTCTATACTACCATGTAACTGACTTAGCAGCTACCCTAAAAGAAAAAAGAAATAAAAAGGAATACAAGAATATATCTTGACTTTATTACAAATGAGTTTGGTATGAAAGTAATAAAATGCTGAGAGAAATAAACTCATCTTTGCTAGTAATATTAATAATTTCTTTAATGCGCATATAATTTTTGACAATATTACTTTTTTAGTCATTATGCAAAAACTGAAATCTTTATAGAGTATTTAAAAATTTAATTGTACTACATACCAAAATATGAGCTACTTTCAATTCACAGTTATGTTCACTACCCTGGTACAGGGTACTACTGAGATTTTACCCAAAGTGCTACAGAATTTTTAGTACACCAGTAACAAATCAGTTGCCATGTACATGCCAAACCCAAGACAAAAGAATGATAAAAGTTATAAAAATAACTTGGAAATAACCAGAATTTAATTAATAGTGGGTAAAATAAAAATATCCTTTCAAAGAAAATGTGACGTACAATACCTGCGGGTCCTTGGTGGTTTTGGAGGAGGAGAATCTTGTTTGTCAGGATCTATGGAGCTGACCATATTTTCAGTATTAATTTCATTCTCCTGAGAGGGGAGGAAAAATGCTTCATTAAAGTTAGAAGAAAAGTAATTCTCCTTTCTCATGTCTCACATAAACTGCCTCTAGGCTTTTCAATTTTTAAAATAATGCCAATTTCCCCAAACAACAAAATGAGTTTTATATTCTCTATATTTTAGATTAAATAAGGGCCAAACGTCAATGAGAGAGATTAATATCAAAGAACAGTCTGGCAATTATCATATGATCTCCCTGATAGAGGAATTTGAAAGGCAAAGTGGAGGGTTTGGGGGTAGGGAAGGAAAAAATGAAACAAGATGGGATCGGGAGGTAGACAAACCATAAGAGACTCTTAATGTCAACAAAACAAACTGAGGGTTGCGGGGGTGTGTGTGGAGGGATGTGGTATGGAGAGGGTGGTGGGGTTACGGACATTTGGGGAGGCTGTGCTACGGTGAGTGCTGTGAAGTACATAAGCCTGACGATTCACAGACCTGTACCCCTGGGGCAAATAATACATTATATGTTAATAAAAAAAACATGTATCTTTAGAAATATATAAATAAATAAAATTAAATGATTAAAAACGAAACAAAACAAAAACCAGTCTGGGACTCCTAGCTGGCTCAATCAAAAGAGCATGTGACTCCTGATCTTGGGGTCATGAGTTTGAGCCCCACACTAGATAGAGATCACTAAAAAATAAATAAATAAACTTAAAACAAACCTAGTCTATCTCCAGCTACCGAAAACTTAATTGTGTACCATGGCTTTTCAACACATTTCAAATACTACTATAAAAGAACAGATTTCCAAGAATATAAAGATAAAAAAAGATACCACCTTTTTCAGGCATCACTACCAGTATAATCTTAACATGTACAGAGGTGGGGGGGGGATAAAGCCAACAAAATAAGGCTTCTATCTTTTACTTTTCCTAATTTTTTGGGATTCCTCTTGCTATCTAGTACTTTTAAGCAGGCCCAGATCACATTTCAATCACTCTTTGCCCTACCCTTTATCACCACAGAGTGCCCTGCTCCATTAGCATATATAGTCCTTGTATCACTCCCTAACCAAATAAACCCCAAAAAGACAGCGAGAGCCCAATTCAGGGATTTCCTTGTTCTTGCTGGTCTCGAGGACCAGTAATATTCCTTAACATGGATGTTCCAGAGTCAATACAGTTTAAAGAATCTTAGGTTGTGTTTAGGACTGTGAATAGAAGAGTTGTGAAATTAATACATAAAACACTGCCTTGAATTAGTTTCACCCTCAAGGAAGTAACTCAGTTTTATCTGGCTAGGATATGTTAACAGGCCAGAAGACAATGATTTTTACCCTTGCCAACATCTCAGATTAATTTTAAAGAAAAAAAGGTATCTTTACACACACTATGATTAAAGAACTCTCAAACTGTAGTTGCTTTTTTTTTTTTTACATCAAAAGACACTCTTACTATGTCCATCGTAGCACTTTCTCTGCCTTTGTAACTATTTCTTGCCAGTGACTTTTTTTTTAACTAAGTATGCCCAACTAAGGAAAACAGAGATCTCAGCTTTTCCACAATTTTCAGTGCACCCCGTCTCCTGATACATAATCAGATGTATTAGAAGAGATTTATGCATCTTAATATGTATCTTACTCTGACGAAAACAATAACATGGAATGGATATTTTCACTCTTAATTAAAGCCACCTAGCCATAACAAAGGCATCTGTTGTAGGGATATCTGCTAAGGTAGGGTACCAGGTAATCTATTGTCTGAATCAGGGCTCTTTGAGAACGGAAGTGGGAGCATTAATTATTATTACACCTAGATAAATATAAATTGGTATTGCCTCAGGTAAATCAGGTCTTTAGAATGCCAAACTTAGATCCTCAAACATCACCAGAATTTAGACATTCTTTGCATCATAAAGATAATTCATTTGCTTACACAGTCCCATAACAGTTAATATTTTTGTATCAAAATCTGTACACATTCACATTAAGTAGGTTAAATAAAGGTTAACCATATGAAATTGCTTCTAATCTGTAAAACACACCGATTTTTTATAGTACAATATGAACAGCCTCAAGTCAAGTCAGGTTTTCCTGTCAAATGAGTAGAATACCAAACCAACATTCTCACCTCTCTTTTCCCCCTTTTCTTCTCTCACCCCTCCTCCCTACAACTTTAGGTTTTCAGAGCATTTTGGATTCTGGAATAGTAGGTAAGGCAATGTGGATCAATATGAGACATGCACTAAACAGTAATCACTAGAGAGGATACAAAAAATGTAAAGTACCTAGTACTTAACTCCAAGATGTATAGTCTAGTAATATTACCAAATTAGGAAGTAAAGGGGTAATCATAAAATCATAAAGTAGTGAAAGCGGAGATGTTGTTTAAAGGTGAGAATATTAAGAATATAGCTGAAAAAAAAAAGGATATAGCTGAAAAATATTAATAAGTTGAGAGTATTAAGGCAGCATGTAGAATGACATTAAGAGACAGGTAAGAGGGGCGCCTGGGTGGCTCAGTGGGTTGGCCATCCGCCATCGGCTCAGGTCATGATCCCAGGGTCTTGGGATCAAGCCCCAAATTGGGCTTCCTGCGCAGTGGGGAGTCTGCTTCTCCCTCTGACCCCCCCTGCTGCTCCTGCTCACTCTCTCTCAAATAACTAAATAATATATTAAAAATAAACAAGAGAGAAATAGATAAGATATTGAGAAGAAAGAAGAAAGGAACAGAATATGGAAGGGAACAGGTGGGAAGGGAGTAAGAAGATAAATTAAGGGCATTTTCAAACAAATATGACAAAGAAAAGAAGGCCTCATGAAGGATTCTTCATTTTGGATAAATGAGAGAACAGTGGAACCATTAACAGAAAGGGCCAAAAGAGGAAAACAAACTCTGGGGGGAGGTAAGACTTTTGAACATGCTGAATTTCATGTGATGAAAGAAATCAATGTGGTAGAATAGAAATGCAGTTCAGAGAACCATTGCCTGCACAGCATGAACAAATCCCCCTGGCTATTGGACTTCAAAATAGGACAATGTTCTTCTTAGATTCCTTATTTTTCCTATAGTAATGTTTGCTCTATTCATATCTCCTGACACTATTAACTATAGCTTTTGTCCTCTCATTTGTCCTAATGTATACAGCTCTCTTAAGGGGCTTTTATTACCAACTGAAACAATCACCAACTTTTGAAGGTGAAAGGAATTTTAGCAATTAAATAATCTACTGAAATTAGGTTCTAGTATATTCTTTTGTTTCAAGAAGAGCTTACTAGAGTTATTTTTTTTTACCTCTGACCACCTTCACTCATTTCACTAATTTTGTGTCTTAATATTTACTATGTAACAGCCATATCAGAGGCTACAAAAAAAGATCAGAACCTAATTATCAAATACTTAAAGATATATTATCAACTGCAAAACAAAATAAATATTAAACCAAAGTGGGGCGCCTGTGTGGCTCAGTGGGTTAACCCTCTGCTTTCAGCTCAGGTCATGATCTCAGGGTCCTGGGATCGAACCCTGTGTCGGGTTCTCTGCTCAGCAGGGAACCTGCTTCCCCCACCCCAACCCGCCTGTCTCTCTGCCTACTTATGCTCTCTCTGTCAAATAAAAAAATAAAATATTTTTAAAAAATATTAAACCAAAGTGCTTTAAAAACAAAGGACATTATATTTTAGGAAAAAATACTCAGAATTCAGTATCACATCTAAAATGTACAGGGGCGCCTGGGTGGCTCAGTGGGTTAAAGCCTCTGCCTTCGGCTCAGATCATGATCCCGGGGTCCTCGAATCGAGCACTGCATTGGGCTCCCTACTCAGCGGGGAGCCTGCTTTCCCCCCCGCCCCCGCTCTCTGCCTGCCTCTCTGTCTACTTGTGATCTCTGTCAAATAAATAAATAAGTAATCTTAAAAAAAATAAATAAAATATACAATAACAACAGAAGGATGATAACACAAACTATTGTTGCTATTACTCCATCATTCTAGAATTGAAAATCCTGGTATTGATAACTGGTCTTTTATATAAGAGATAAAAAGGCATGCATGTACATCTTAAAGATATTTGCTTACTGAAGTGTTTCTAAATCCCAGATCAATAGGCTACTCAATTCCAGAATAAACTTTTTTAGATCCCCTACTCTGGAAAGTCATCTTGGTTGTAAATACCTCTAACAAATATCATCTATTACAGAGTCTTATATTGTTGGTCAGCATTCCAACCAAAATTTCTATGAAAATAATTCTGGAACATACATTTTAAGAGGTTTTTGTTTTTCTGGTTTTTTTTTAAACTTTACCTTTAAATCAGAGAAATAATAAATATATTTATAACTGTTTCTCACAGCATAGGTTCAGAAACGTTAAGTAAGATATTTCTAATCATTTTACTCAACCACATAGTTCTAAGATGATTTTCTCCAAATTTTAGATTCCAATTTTTTTCTGACTGGGATTTATGGTCTCCAGCCACATATAAACCTGCTATAAAAAGAGTCAACTAGATTCAGAAATACCTAGAAAGCAAGATTTCTTAAGAGGACACTATCAAAAAATTACCTAGAACGATAAAGCTATCTTTTCTTCTATTCTGTTGTCCTTCCCCTTTTCAAATCCATTCATCCACTGAGTTATATAGTTACATAGTGTCAGACACTACAGTATACAACCTTTGGTAATATGGCAATATATTTATTCTTACCAAATACAGTTTTCTCAGAAGGGATTCCTTGGAAAACTGTTTTTCCTTTTTACAAAACAGAAATACCCTTCTCACCCAGAGGTAATCCAGCAGTCACCATTTCAGCTTTAAAATGCAAGGACATAATCTAACATTTTAAATTCAGTTAGCAAACATTTAGTGGGTGTCTCCTATGTACCAGGCAGAGATAAGAAAGTAGGCTTGAAATAACCATTAATCTGCCATTAGGTGGTATTTCATCTCATCCCATAACATGCGTACCATCTTTCTTCTATTCCTTATCTGTTAACCTCTGACATATCAGACAGAAACATTCTATAACAAAATTATAATCCTAGTGTGAAATTCAGACTAATGGAAGTTTAATTTATGGAATAAAACCTAAAAACAATCAGATAATGAGAAAACAAAGATGAAAGAGCAATGCAATATTTATCACATATCATTTTCTGGAGATTACTTAAATACACTTAAAAGCTTTGAAGGTACTAAAAACTGCATTAAAATTATTTTCAAGTAAAGACAACAAAAGCAAAAATAAACAAGTGGGACTACATCAAACTAAAAAGCTTCTACAGAGCAAAGGAAACTATCAAAAAAATGAAAAGGCAACCTATGAAATAAGAGAACTGAATAGCAAAAAAACCCAACAAACAAATTGATTAAAAATGGGCAGAAGACTTGAATAGACATTTCTTCAAAGAGGACATACAGATGGTCAACGGGAATATATGAAAATATGTTCAACATCACTAATCATTAGGGAAATACAAATCAGAACCACGATGAGACCTGATACCTGTTAGAATGGCTAGCATCAAAAAGACAAGAAATAACAAGTGTTGGAGAGGATGTGGAGATAAGGAAAACCTCATGCACTGTTGGTAGGGATGTAAACTGGTGCAGCTATATGGAAACAATGTGGAGGTTCCTCAAAAAATTAAAAAAAAAAAAAAACTATCATATGATCCAATAATCCCATTTCTGGGTATTTATCCGAAGGAAGAGAAAACAAAAAGACACATGTACCACCATGCTCACTGTAGCCTAGTTACAAGAGCCAAGACATAAAAGCAACCCAAATGTCCATTTATCAAAGAATGGATAAAGAAAATGTGACATATACACACAATGGAATATCATTCAGTCATAAAAAAGAAAGAATTCTTGGCATTTCCAGCAACACGGATGGACCTTGAGAGCATTATACTAAGTGAAAGAAGTCAAACAGAGAAAGACAAATACCATATGATCTCACCTATCTGTAGAATCTAAGAACAAACAAACAAAAAACTGAACTCAGAGATATAAAGAACAGATTGGCGCTTGCCAGAGGGGGGAGGTGGGTAAAATGGGTAAAAGAGGTCAAAGGACACAAACTTCCAGTTATAAAATAATCTATAATTATCACTTGGCTAATAAAGGAAATACACAGTCCCTAAAACTCATGGATCAATATTAGATTAAGACACTGAGATCAGCATTTGGTAACAAGTCTCTCATTTATAAAACCAAGAAATTTCAAACAAATAGTCTGGGAAAATGCCAAAAACAATGTGAAGAAGAAAAAGGAAACAAAGGTTATAAATTTTGCAACTCATTTCCTCATTTTACTTCAGTTATTGAGACTAAGTTGATTTATCATGTGATGGCTATCAGGTTCAGGGATAAAAACATAAAGAAATTTTATCAAAAAAATAACTCAATACTTTCAAGGACAAGATGATTACAGAAAGACAGCAAATAAAAGAACTAGTTAGAAAAAAGAGGCAGACATGAGAACACTATGAGAACAAACTATTTTTGTCAGGTCAAAATGTCTGAAAGTCCAATAAGATCTTTTAAGGCTAAAATGACACTGATCTAAACACATGCCAAAAAGGGACTTCGCTGTAGGCTGTAATTCTGCTTAATTAAAAAGTCTGTACAAAATTAACTACAACACTTTTTATCACCATGACCAAGAATACAATTTAATTCATGTAGAATCAACTTAAAATTACTTAGGTTGGGGGGGTAGAAGAAAAGAGAAAACACTGCAGTTAATTTTGTTAAAAGTAATTTATATGTGAAACAGTAAAGATTTTTGACATAAGACCTATCTTCCTAACTATATTCTATTTTGAATATTATTTAACTTGTACTGGAGTCATTAAATATTCATGACAATTGAGAGATGCAAACAGGAAGAAGGAAAGGAGTTAATAAAATCAAGGTCAAATAAAAATAACTGTCACAGATATACTCATGTCAGGTAAAACATAGATGACTGTTAAAAAGCTAAATATTACATCTTGGTAAAAAAAAGTTTTCAGGGTGCCTGGCTGGCTCAGTCATAGAGCATAGGACTCTTGATCCTGGGGTCAAGTTTGAGCCCCACAGTGGGTGTAGAGATTACCTAAAAAAATTAAAAGAAAAAAGGAAGGAAGGAAGGAAGGAAAAGAAAGAAAGGTTGGTTTTCTAGAAGGAAAGAAAGAAAGTAAGAAAACAAAGAAAGAAAGAAGTTTTCTAAAATTAATAGGCCAAGAACACCTACCACTCCTTCGGCAAGTTTCTGCGCTCCATGAATTTCATATAGTTGTAGCTGTTTTTCAAACAGTTGGGCGATAGCTCTATGAACAAGCTCATACTGCTCCTATTAGGGAGATGACATGATAAACGGGAAAATAAACAAGGGAAAGACATTTGGGAAAAAAAAAAACAAAAACAAAAAACAAACTAAGAAGGCATTAAAAAAAAAATACAGTCTATAAAGTGAAACAAAAAACGGTACCTTAGTTTGCACTGCAGAATGCCTTTGTGTTCTCATTTCTTGTATTAAGTTAAATACATTAAATTCCTCTGGTATTTTCTAAAACAAAGAATTTAATACATCAACTCTTTCATATAGACCTTTAACGTTTCAAACAGACCTTCTATACATGCTGGATGACTGAAAACATTTACTGAGCACGACCTACCATCCATCAGACACTGTTGTTGGCATTATAGACAGAAAGTTAATCTGGACCCTAAGTCGTCAAGCTAGTGAGGTAGTGAACAAGTAAATACCCAGCCACAGTATAACTGCAGTGGAGTGGGAATAAAAACACTGACTACCACTGATTGGTGTGTGGAGTAAAAAGTTAAGGAAATACACCTAAGCACGGCAGATTAAATGTATAATCGGTTTGGGGAATTGAGAAACTTGATGTGGATATGGCCTAAAACTGAAAGGAGAGGTATTTAAGGAGGAAAGAAGACAAGGCTACCTGGAATCAGACTGTAAACATAATAGAGCTTGAACTCATTCCACAGGCGACTGTTTTCTGGGCTGGCTATGTAAGGACCAGCTAAGAAAGTTGGTAAAATACAGATCCCTCAGCTATATCTCTGGAGACTGTGAAACATCCCCAACAATTCTTTGGTACATCTGGAATCAGAACTACTACAGTAGGTAACACTGACATGAGCAGATTTGACATTCAGTCTGCTTTGCAGCAGGGAAGATAAGAGTCTGAAGGGGAGAAACTGGCAGAAGTTTACTGAAGGAATCTAAAAAAAGAAAGATACAAACAGATTTGTTCTGAGGCAGAACAATTAGAACTTGGTGATCAACAAGAATATTTTGGAGTGATAAAGATGAAGAGTTAAAAAGGTTCCCAGGTTGAGCGCCTGGGTGGCTCAGCGAGTTAAGCTTCTGCTTTTGGCTCAGGTCAGATTCTAGGGTCCTGGGATGAAGCCCCACTTCCCCGTTTCTCTCTGCCAGCCTCTTTGCCTACTAATGATCTCTCTGTGTCAAATAAATAAATAAAATCTTAAAAGAAAAAAAAAAAAAGGTTCCCAGGCTTATTATTTGAGAGTCTTTTTTTTTTTTTTAAAGATTTTATTTATTTATTTGACAGACAGAGATCACAAGTAGGCAGAGAGGCAGGCAGAGAGAGAGGGGAAAGCAGGCTCCCTGCTGAGCAGAGAGCCCGACGCGGGGCTCGATCCCAGGACCCTGAGATCATGACCTGAGCCGAAGGCAGAGGCTTAACCCACTGAGCCACCCAGGCGCCCCTTTGAGAGTCTTTATATACTTCAAAAGATTTTTAAAGGGTGCCTGGGTGGCTCAGTCAGTTAAGCGTCGTGCCTTCGGCTAAGGTCATGATCCAGGGTCCTTGGATCTAGTCTGTCATCAGGCTCCCTAATCAGCAGAGTCTGCTTCTCCTTCTCCTCTGCCCCTTCCCCCTGCTTCTGCATGCACTCTCTCTCTTATGAATAAATAAAATCCTAAAAAAAATTTTTTTTGACATCAAGTCTTAACCTAAAACATAAGATTATATATATTTAAGCCAAACACAATCAAATGAGGACTATGTTCAAAATACATAACTTCTGGAATGACCAGATTTTTTTTTTAAAGATTTTATTTATTTATTTGACAGAGAGAGAGATCACAAGTAGGCAGAGAGGCAGGCAGAGACAGAGGGGGAAGCAGGCTCCCTGCAGAGCAGAGAGCCGGATGTGGGGCTCGATCCCAGGACCCTGAGATCATGACCAGAGCTGAAGGCAGAGGCTTAACCCACTAAGCCACCCAGGTGTCCCTGGAATGACCAGATGTTTATTCTGCTTACTGGCATTTATTTAAATGCCTCTTTCCATCCCATTTTTCATCTTTGACTTTCATGTTAAAAATAGGTTAGAATCCTAGTTAAATTTTGTTCAATTAAAGATTTTCATTTGAGGGGCGCCTGGGTGACTCAGTGGGTTAAAGCCTCTGCCTTCGGCTTGGGTCATGATCCCAGGGTCCTGGGATCAAGCCCCGCATCGGGCTCTCTGCTCAGTGGGGAGCCTACTTCCTCCTCTCTCTCTGCCTGCCTCTCTGCCTGCTTGTGATCTCTGTCTGTCAAATAAATACTCCCTAGCAACACTGAAAAATGTTAAGGCAGGGGAAAAAAGAAGGAATAGAGGGAGGAAAGAAGTTAAAAAGAAAAAACCCTAAATATTTTATTAATCCTATTTGATATAAAATAAAAATTGACATATTCACAGAAACACACCTTAAAGCTACAAAGGGGGCAAAGCCTGGCTGGCTCAGTGAGTAGAGTATGTGACTCTTGATCTTGGGGTTGTGACTTCAAGCCTATGTTGGACATACTGTTTAAAAAAATAATTTTTTAAAAAGCTGTAAGAAATAGTGCATTGAAAATGAATACCACAGAACGAGCAAGAGAAGCAAATCTATATACAATGAGACAACCTCATGTTTTTCAAATCTGTAATAAGGGCTATGTTTCATTTACCTCTATATCCTCCATAGTATTGAACACAACGTCTTTAAAATAGTAGTGGTAGTAACAACAATTAACACCAGTTTTAATGAAAACTAACATTGAACTGAGCACTTGCTATTTGTAGGACACACATAGTTCTAGGAACTTTACAAAGGTTAATTTATTTTTTACAAGTTATTAATATTTTTCAGTTGAAAAAACGGAGGCACAATGAAATTAAGCAACTGAACCCAAATCCCATAGACAATAAATGACTGAATTTTAATCTGGGCAGTTTGGCTCCAGACTCAATATCCTTAACCACTATAAAATAATATTTCCATTTAGGCATAAATATTTATTGAACTGATTATACTTACACCTAGAATAAATATAAAAGACAATGAGGATTCTGTATTTGGAAAAGTCAACCCGGAGTTTCCATTCTAAATGTAGGTATCAATTCACATAGAACAAGGGGTGGTAACATGTTTACTTTTCTGCCTCACAAATTATCTCAATGTAATATACATCATTTATACCTTTTCCAGTTCCATTACCTTTTTTCTTACATAGTAAAGCTATTTCTAAAGAAGTAACATAATGAAACACATGCTATAATTTACTACAATTTACCCTTAAGTTGGAAAATAATAACAGATCAATTGAATATAATGCTATATAAAAATTATTCTTACCCCAGCTTTTAGTAAATTCCACGTATAATCTATGGCACAAATGGCACCTGTTCTTCCACAGCCTGCACTATAAATATAAAGTTTGAAAGAACAATTTGATTTTTGTCATAAAATAACTATAAAATAAATGTGGATGAACATGTTAATTTTTAGTGGCAAAAAAAAAAAATCATTTAAGAAACCTGACAATATTCTACTATTTTAGTAAACAAATCATAACTTAAAGTATATGCATGGCAAACATCTTAAACATTAGTATTTACATCTTGTTTTTATTTAATTTAGGGAACTTCTAACATTCGGAGAATACCTAAGTGATTCACAGAATATCTAGTAGCTTTTAATTTGGAAATCTAATTCTATCTCGGAAAATCCTGTCTAGCCAACATAATAACTTGAAGAGAGAAATTTATTTTACATCCAATATGGCTCTGGTGCCTTAGAGGAGGAAACAATACACCGTTTCAATCTGCAAAAGGTACAGAAAAGATGAGGAATACCAAAGCCCTAGAAATTAGTTTGAACACTAGCAGTGATTTCAGCAGAAGAACAAAGATGAGTGACACACTCATCTCCTAAAGAACTCATAGAACCCAGAGAAGGTAAAGTGAAATTCTGCAGGGTTTTTTGTTTTTTTTTTTAAACATGACAAAGGTACATTAGAGCAAATGCTCTCAACTAGAGGGAGATAAGAGACATAAATCTCAGGATTGGGAATCACTCTGAGTAATTGAAGACATTACTGACATCACCAGAATAGTTTTTAGATAGAAAAAAAGTTGGGTAGCATTTTAATGCATATTTTGGAACCTTTAGAAACATCAGTAGTTTGTCAAACATGTCATCTAAGATTTCCTGATAAAATAAATCTATAAGCAACTTAGTATAATTTTTAAAAAGCTCTTAATAATCCATAATATTAATTTTTAACTGTTGATACATTTATCAATTCTTCACATCAAAACATTTCTAGAATACTGCATTGAGTTACTAGGGGTTAAATGACATATATTTAAAATCTGTTGGTTAAAAGTGTGACTAAGGTCACACAAAGATATACACAACCAGACTGATGAAACACACTGCCAAAATTCAAAAACAGATCTGAGTATATGTATGTATTACATAATGGTGGAGTCTCCCATGAAAGGGTAAAGATTAGACCATTCAATAAATGATACAGGGAATGTAAGCCTAATAAGAGCAAAACCTGGATTCGTACCTCATACCTTAATCATAAAAAAATTCCAGATGGATTAGAAATACATTTACAAAAAAACCTATAGAAGTGCTAAAAAGATAGTTTATGTATTACTATTACAGAAGGACTCTCTAAGCATCTCAATGGATGGAACTCATAAATGAAGATTCACAACTCTGACTACATAACAACTTAAAATTTATGTGTGGCAAAAGATTGGCAGAATAAAAACCACTTAAAAACCATGCTACTGGGACGCCTGGGTGGCTCAGTTGGTTAAGCAGCTGCCTTCAGCTCGGGTCGTGATCCCAGCGTCCTAGGATGGAGTCTCACATTGGGCTCCTTGCTTGGCGGGGAGCCTGCTTCTCCCTCTGCCTCTCCCTGCCACTCTGTCTGCCTGTGCTCGCTCTCGCTCCTCTCTCTCTGACAAATAAAAATAAATAAAATCTTAAAAAAAAAAAACCATGTTACTTACAACATGACTAAAAGTTAACAACCTCAACATATAAAGATAAATGAAGAATTTATAACATAATTGTTAAGAGATAAATGCCTGCTATGAAATAACTGGCAAAGTATACAAACAAGCAATTGACAAAAGAATATAAGCAACCAAGAAAAAAAAAAAAAGCAGTTGGTTAAGCAACTGCCTTCAGCTCAGGTAGGTCATGATCCTGGAGTCCGGGGATCGAGTCTGTCATTGGGCTCCCTGCTTGGCAGGGAGTCTGCTTCTCCTTCTGACCCTCCCTGCCTTCATGCTCTCTCTTACATAAACAAATCAAATCTTTAAAAAAAAAAAAAAAAAGGGTAGCCTGTCATGCCGGCATTATATCAAACAAGATAACAGTATCAGGGAGAGTACGGGAACACAGCCACCCCACAAACTAATTATAATTAACATTAGCTTTATGGGTAACAAAATTTAAATATGTATTAAAAGCATGAAAAAGTTCATGTTCTTTTACTTAGAAATTACATTTGCTTTTATCTATCCCAATGAAGTAATTACAAATGTGCTCAAAGATTGTACCATGAAAACAGCCACTTGGACATTTAAACTATTATTTAAAATAGATGAAAAAGGGGATGCCAGGGTGGCTCAGTCTGTTAAGCATCTGCCTTTGGCTCAGGTCATGACCCCAGGGTCCTGGAATCAAGCCCCACATCAGGCTCCCTGCTCAGTGGGGAGTCTGCTTCTCCCTCTGCCTGTTGCTCCCCGCCTGCTTGTGTACTCTCACTCTCTCTGACAAATAAATAAATAAAATCTTTTAAAATAAATAAATGTTTTAAAAAGTTAAAATAAAATAGATGAATAAGGATGGGGAGGGGTAGTAAATGCCAAGGAATGAAAGTTAAATATAAAATACAGGGTAGTCATAATTCATTGCAGAAAGAACAGTTACATGATTTAGAAAAAAAATGTACACAATTATATTACATGGGGAAACATTCTTTAAATACTAAGCACACATACACTGTGTGGACACAAACTGAAGGACATATACTGAAATTTTAACAATGAGCACCTCTTCTGGAATTGTGAGTGACTTCTTCCTTTTATATGTGTGTTTTCTAAGTCACTACAGTTAAAATACTATTTTGGGCTATTTAAAAATATTAAATGGTCTACTTCATTTTTTAAATGAAAACCTTCCTATCGAATTGGATTTATGAACTATGTACACTGGGCAACACAGAACAAAAAATGATTGTGATAAATCTGTGAAGAAGTCAAGTCAAAGCAATTTCTATAATTAGATTTTTCTCTTCTTCAAACAGTCAACTACTTAATTAAATCATCAACTAACCACTGAATTAACTATAGAACAATATTTTTTAATTAACCAAGTTGATTCCCACCTGTCCATCAGCATGTCACCTTTTTGGCCCATAAATAAAAAGCAGCCTTTCCAACTCACTAATAAGCATTACAATCCGACCTACTGGATAAGAAAAACTATCTTTGGTATTCTGTCTCCATTTAAAAAATCTCTGAACTCTTTAACCAGTTAATTTCTGACTCTAAGAAATTTCATTCACTCTTTATAGCAAATGTGAATGCAGACACAAGTCACTTAAAGAAGCTGATAGCAGTTTTATGAAATATGTACTATATTTCTAAGTCTTTTAGAAGAAATATAACGTAAATTAAAAATTAAGAGAAGAAAAACTGCCTCAGGATTCAGATAGGTTTTACTATTTGGAAACCAATATAATGACCTATCTCACTTGGCAATCCTAAAAATTAGGTTTTAAAATATCAAACATGACCCATATTTCAAAGTATTTAAATATTTGGAAAATTCTTTTGTACCTGCAATGAATACAAATAGGCACATCTTCATGTTCTTGGTATTTCCTCATTAAGCTTATCATGTCCAGAATAGAATCAAATGATGTAGGAACATCATGGTCTGGCCAGTTCACATAATGAAACTGATATAGCCTACGTGATTCCTTTAAGAATAACAGAAATTCAGCAGTTATAAAAAGATATTACACATTTTAAAGCACACAGAAAAGCCACACATCTCACTTGACTGTCATTTATAAGATATTTATGTGGTATTTAACAATGCTTTAAAAAAAGAAATGATAACTACATTTATTGACTCTCATATATCAAGTATTGATATAAGGGCTTCACATATAAAAATTATTTATTCTCCACATGATGGTATGAGGAAGGCACTGTTAGTACTATCCACATTTTATAGGTAAGGAAATCAAGACAGAAAGATTAAATAACTTGCCTAATGTTTCACATCAAGTGACAAATATGGGATCTGAACCCAGGCATCTCCAGAGTATGCACTTTAACCCTTACACTATGCAGAGTTATTAAGTAATCCACAGTAAATGTTTGAGCAATATAGACGTGTATTTAAATCTATTGTAATGAGAGGACTAATAGAATGTTTAAACTGAAAAAGAAAATTAGAAACTAACTTGTCTAACCCCAATCCATTTCCTTATTTTAGATCAACGTATGTCTCAAAGTATGGAGTGCTGGAACCATGTCTACTTGTAAACCAGAAGGTAGGAGGTATAAGTTTGTTTACAAATGTAATAGTTGAGGAAGACTGATGTACTTGATCGCTACGTTTAATTTTTCATAATGCTTTCAAAAATTAAAATAAAAATACAGAGATCGAGGGAGAAGCCAATAGCATTCACTAATGTCCATCAGATTTTCTTTGATTTCTTCCTAGAAAATTAACATTTTTATATTGATCTGACACACTAAAGTCAAAGGCCTCAAGTAAGAACAATATATATCTAAATGAAAACTTAGCTTTGATGGTGGTTTGTTTTTAAAAAAGTTGTAAACTAGCAAAAGTGGGTAATAATTTTGCAAACAATGCTATAATCTGCTAACTGTAATAGAGGAAAAATATTTGCAGCAAAGAACCAAATATTCCAAATATAGTAAATTTAATTTAGGAAAATTGTTTTAAAAGTTAAAATTTATATTACTTTATCTAACTGGATAAGCTTACAGCTAAAAATAATAAAACGTTACACTCTGATTTTCTTCTTTATTATCTTACATAAGAGAAATAATTAACAAACTTCCTTAACTATGCAAGATAAGATGGCATACAATTTTTGTCTTCTCTTTAAAAACTATCCTTAGAAACCATCTCTAAATGGAAAATACTTACATTTTGAAATTCAAGTAAGAGTGTCCTAATGAAGTAGTCTGTTCTTGCTTGTTCAGCTTCCTAAAATAAAGGAAAACACTTGTGAGTCAGTGAGAACAATGAAACAAAGACAAACACACCAAAACAAACAATAACCTTGTATTTAAAGCCCACAATATAAAATTAACCATTAAAACTCCAGGTATACCTGGGTCATTACAAAAACAACCATTCTAGGGCACCTGGATGGCTCGGTCAGTTAAGCATCAGACTTGATTTTGGCTCAAGTCATGATCTCAAGAATTGTGAAATCAAGACCTGCAACAGACTACGGGCTGGGTGTAGAGCTGGGTGTAAGATTCTCTCTCTCCCCCTGCCCTCCCCTCCCACCCCATGCTCTCTCTGTCCAAAACAAACAAAAACCATTATAAAAGTCACCAAGTTGTTTATCTAAGTACTACTTACAGTTTAAAAACAAAAACCCAGAAGTGTCTGTTAACCAATTACTTAACCAGGAGTCTGTCATGCATGGTTGCAAAATTACAGCCATCCCCAGAATTATGTAACAGAAATAATACAAAACGTACAATGTTCAGTACCCACTACGACCTTCAACTCTTTTATCTTTCCCTAAAGCTTGATTTACCCTACCTGACACTCACCTCTCAGTTCACTGGATGTAGACTTGGGAAGGAAGAATATGCACTCATAAAATTTCAAATTACTATTTTGGTTGATGACAATATAACCACTTTAAAAGTCTCTTACTATCATTTGTCAAAGTATCAGAATAAAGCCACTGTATGTCTGTCCCTTAGGAAACTATTCTTTCTGCTTTGTATACAAAACCACATATAATCTACGGCAGTGACTGTCAAGAACAGGATATGGTGTTTTTTAATAAAAAGAATATTCAATAATAATCCTGCTTTAATTTTTTAAGTCACAGCAGTTCATTTTGAACTTTTCAAATAACATTAAGAGGAATTTTATGTTTTTACTTTCAACAACAAAAAAAATGAGTACGGGTGAAAACATTGGTTCCAAAATTTTTCTTTTTTTTTTTAATTTGATTTTATTATTATTTTTTAAGTAATCTCTACACCCAAAGTGGAGCTTGAATTTACAATCCTAAAATCAAAAGTTGCACACTCCACCAACTGAGCCAGCCAAGAGCCCCTAGACTTAACTTTTTCTTCCTAAGAAAGGCTAGATAGCAAATATTTTTGGCAATGTGGACCATAAAGTCTTTGTCTACTAAACTTTGCTATTGTGATAAGCAAATATATAAATTAATGGACATGGTTGTATTCTATTAAATATCTACAAAACAAGCAGCAGGTTAGACTGACCTATGCATAATGTGTCAACATCTGGTCTAAGTGGTTACATGCAGCAACATGTGACTGAGTTCCTCCTAGGTAGTCCTCCCTCTCCCATCAATACTTTACCCTCTTTCTCATCCCCAAACCAAGACAGCTTCTGATACTGTCTTTTCTCAGTCTCAAAAACTGAATGTCAAGTAGTCAAGTCACTTATTATGGTCATTACCACCAACTTGCTTTCTAATTATAAACTAAATTTGGGGGGGCACCTGGGTGGCTCAGTGAGTTAAGCCTCTGCCTTCAGGTCAGGTCATGATCTCAGGGTCCTGGGATCGAGCCCCGCATTGGGCTTTCTGCTCAGTGGGGAGCCTGCTTCCTCTTCTCCCTCTGCCTGTCTCTCTGCCTACTTGTGTTCTCTCTCTGTGTCAAATAAATAAATTTTTAAAAAAACTAAAATTTTTTTTAGATTATTTGAGAGAGAGAGAGAGTACGCAGGTGGAGAGGGAGAGGAGAAAGAGAGAATTCCAAAAGACTCCCACTGAGTGTGGGAGGCCAACTTGGGGCTCACTGCTACAACCCTGAGACCATGACCTGAGCTAAAATCGAGAGTCAGACACTTAATCGACTGAGCCATCCAGATGCCCCTATACACTTGATTTTTGTTTACATCAGTGATAACAAATCCTGAGTTGTTGGAAATAGCCACAAGACATACAAATTACCTTCCATTTGAAATCTTTAAGAATTTAGAACTTAAGAATTTAAGAATTACTTCTTTAGCATGGCTCAATCCCAATATTGGTAAGTAAAAGCAGCTACTGCTAATCAAATCAAACCTCTCATAGGGCCTTTTCAAATTATCTTTTAAGAAATCACCCAAAAAAGTCAATTCAAGTTTTTCTAAACGATAATCTATTTCTTTCTTTCCTCTAGTCATTATTTTAAATGTTGTTTACTATTCTTGAACCCCAACACTTCAGAAATTTCAACTCATTTAGTTGTTGAATGTTAAGCAATATTTGTTTTCAGTTGAAATGTAATATTTAGTAGATACTTTATTATATTTAAACTTACAAATGTTCAATACAACTATATTGCACAGAAAATAGGTTTCCTGAACTGTCCAGGAACTTGACATTGTAGAATACTTTATGGATTGCTGAGGAAGGAGTTGCTGCCTCACAGAAATACACAACGTGGTATGTATTATTTTTATCCATTCCAACTAACAGGAGGAAATGCAATAGGTTTTTAAAATTTTATGTTTAACCCACAGTTAATTCTAACCAGGACTTCAGAATACTGGCTACTTATTAAATCCAGGCAATTCTTCATGTTCCTGTGAATATGTTTTTGGGTGAGATTAAGATTTAAATCAGTGGACTTTTGAGTAGAGCAGACTGCCTCTATAGTGGGGGTGGCCTTCATCCAATCAGTTAGGGCCTGAACAGAATAAAAGTACCAGTCTTGCCCAGATGAGAGAATTCTCCAGTATACTACTTTCATTTGCAACACTGGCTCTTCCGTTTCTACAGCAGACTGTCCTTAAACTGGAAACGAGTATCAGTCTTTCTGGGTCTCTAGCCTGCCTGCCTTTGGACCAGAACGACTACCCTAATAGCTCTCCCAGTTTTGGGTTACTGGTCTTCAGACTGGAACTAAAGCATCAACTTTCCTGGGTCTCCAGTCTGGTTAACCACCCTGTGGACGTTGGACTTACCAGCCTCCATGATCCTGTGAGCCAATTCCTTATGATAAATCTTTTCTCTTTACATATATGCCTATCTTAATGGTTCTATTTCTCTAGAAAACCCAAATACAGGGAAGTTATTTATTTTTCATCTATGTTGTCATGAATTTTGAGTTTGAGTAAGCAAGAGAACATATTTCTTTCAGGTGATTAAGAAAGATGCCATTGGGTATAATATTAAAAGCAAATTGTTGGTTCTATTCTAAAGCTCACTTATGTTTCTCTTTTTTGTTTTTCCTTCATTATTTTTGTTTTCTAATTCATTTTCTCAGTTTTCAGCTGTGTTAGTTTTAGAACTTGAATTTAGCTCATTTCCAGAGCTTATTAAATAGGTGTATATTTTAAGTTTCATAATTAATAATCTGCCATATAAGAGCAATCTTTACTCCTAGGACAGCAGTTCTCAAAACCATCTTTGTATATAATTACAAAAATTCTGGATAGCATAACAAACATGAAAGATTAACATGATACACTAAACTTCAGTCATCAAAGGTCTTTCCCATTTCAGCTTGAAACTTTATGCCAGTTACCTTGAGATTAAGAGTCACATGCTTCACTGATTGAGCCAGCCAGGTACCTCAACTTTAATACCAATTTCCAAGTGGATCACTCAAAGCATAGCTAGGTTACCCTATTTTCACTTTATATACATATACATTTGTTATCGACTTATAGACAAAGACTAACAGAAAATTAACACAATAAAGTAAAAGGAAATTACATATTTATGAAGTCATTTTCAAAGCTTTTACATTTAAAAGCAGTATAAAAACAAACACTGTTATTTTTTTGAAGATTTATATATTTAAGAGAGACAGCAGGAGGAGGGGCAGGAGAGGGAGACAGAGAATTCTCAAGCAGACTCCCTGCCCAGCATGAAGCTTGACCTGGGGCTCAATCCCAAGATCCTGAAATTATGACACGGGGCCAAAATCAAGAGTTGGCCACTAACTGACTGAGCCACCCAGACCCGCCAACACCAAACATTATTATTAATATATTAATATATATTTGTTATAATTAAGTGTACATGGAAATACTGAATGCTTGGCTTATATAAAACTGGCCTCATACCATATTAGAATTATTTATCAGTCTAGCATCCCAATTTTCTTTCTTTTTTTTTTTTTTTTTTTTTTAAAGATTTTGTTTATTTGACAGAGAGAGCACAAGTAGGCAGGGCAGTAGGCAAAGAGAAAGGGGGAAGCAGGCTCCCTGCTCAGCAGACAGCCCAATGTGGGGCTTGATCCCAGGACCCTGAGACCATGACCTGAGCCAAAGGCAGAGGTTTAACCCACTGAGCCACCCAGGTGCCTCTAGCATCTCAATTTTCTGAATAATATATACATAACTAAGTACTTACACAAGAAATTTTAAATGGTGCAAACGTTATAGGTTCTTCTCCATACAAAGGCCAATAGCGTTCACATTTTTTCTGTTGTACAAAAAAAACAAAAAAAAAAAGCCAGTAAGTAATCCATATGGTAGTTTTTCCTGAACTTCTATAAATATTTTGTGCCCTAGTGTTCAGCTTGTTGCTCTTCCCAGAAAACAGAAAAACTGACATTAGTAGGCAAAGTGTTAGAAGAGCTTAGACTTACACAACTGTTCTTAAAGGTAAGCTACTATTTGCTTTCCAAGATTACTCATAAGAACTTTATTAATATAAATGTCTAAGCTGTTCACTGCTATCTGCTTGGTCAAGAGTAGATTCCAAAGATCCTCCTCTAGAAAAGAAACACTGCTTTAAAAAAACAAAGTGCCTGGTATAAGGAAGTCTGTTTAGTATAAAGGTTGCAAGGCAAGTTTTAATGCTTGTAAAATGACAACCTCTATAACATCTAGCTGAATTCCCATTAGGTATAAAATCTGTGGGATAGTAGAAAAGAACACTCTACTTGCTATAAGAAGAATTTCCCAAGTTGTAACTAAGTGAGGAATATGTTGATATTTATATTCCAAGTATAAACTAATAAACAATTGACACCAAAAACTATGTGCTAAACATCATACATTGAATAATCTATAATCATATTATCACAGTCATTTCAGAGATGAGGAAACTAAAGCACCAAGGTGAAAATGCTAGTAAAGTGTAGGTTTATTTGATTTCATTACTTATGTTCTTTCCATTAGGTCTTATTCTAGGTCAAAATCAAAGTCAAGTTTATCAAATAAATTCGTGGGTCCTAATTCACTGACAATTTACTACTAACAAAATACTATGATCACAAAATCTTTAGCTTCAAAAATTCTGTACTCAATATGACCTTTTTTCATCAAGTATTACTACTGAAATACAAGTGGCAAATATTAACAGAATGAAAGGAGAAATGAATCCTAAACCTTAACAGTAACTTAAAAAAACAGTAGGAGAGTGAAATTTAAATTTTCTAATACAAACAATTAATAATACTGGTACTGAAGTATATCCTGTCAATTCTTAAAACAGATAACCTAATTTACTGGCTTATGTATTTTCTAATCTTAGACTGTTAATTTTCTATCCAATATAATGTAATACTTCTCTTACTGGTAAAGGATTTAATGAGGAATGACAAAAATTATTAGTTAAAATAAGGTTTCCCAATGATTTATATTACAATGTCTCACATAACTAAAAGATGCACTACTTTGCTTTATGCAATATATCCTTTACTGAAAAAATTTAACAAGAATTTTTACAACTTTTTTGCCAGAGGGGAGGTGGCTGAGGGGATGGGTGAAACAGATTTAAAAAAACTTTACTTTAACTAATCTACCACATTAGTATAAGAAAAATTGAAATCATCACATAATTTGTTTCTAAGTCTGATGTGTGTGTCACATTTATAGAAGACCACACTTGTTTTATTTAATATCTATTCTCTGTAAATATATTAGCACCTCCAACATTAAAAACTTAGTTGGGTCTTGAAGCTGCGGGAGATCACAATGGTTTTAAAACTAATTTTACTTGCACAGAGTATAAAAATACCAATGATAAAAATCTCAGATTAAGAAATTTTGTTTTTGTATGAACAAATAAAAAAACGTAATGGTACTCTCAGATAGAAAAATCAGAATATTCCAGCTATAAACTGATATAATTAATCAAAAATTATTTTATTGAACTCATTTTCATTTGCTCAATTTAATTCCTATTTTAAAATACCTCTCTACTTCAGTCCATAGTGTTCTACTTACAACAATCATTAAACATCAAAAGACTAATGATATAGTATCTATTATTTTAAGTGTGTCATAAAACATAACTATGAAATATTAAAAGAAAAAGCTTATGCAGTTTTTAGAGATGATGATGTTTCTTTTATCAAGTAAAACCAGTAACAGAACACAAAAAAGAAGTATCTACTTTAACTACTTGGGCTCAGAATATAACAAAGGACTAGAACTATATATGCCTAGAAATGAAATGATAAAAACGATCCTCCACAATTATTTTGTGTTAATAGGTATACATACCCTTCCCATCTCAAATTCTCGACAGGCCATCACAATGATCTAAAAAGAAATGAGAGATGGGATGAGATGAAGACTGTATCAATTAAACACAATTTTACTTTTAAAATAAAATACGAATTCTAAGAATTACTTTTTACTGAGTGTAATTATACCTAGCCTGTCAAAAAAAGTAGTTTTAATATTAAAAGTAGGAACTAAAGAAATGATCAAAATCACACCTTGTAATCAAGGAATAACTATATAGCAACAAATTAAATTGGCTTCAATTATCATAATTATTTAATTTGAATTAAATTTTATGATCCTTATAGACTGGCCTCTGACTTTTGAAATTACATTAAAATATCACTTTTAGGATATTTACCCAAATAGCACTATGAAATATTTTAAATACATTTAATAAAATTATCTTAAGGCTGAATACATTTAATACTATCTTTAAACAAGAAGGTTATTAGATTTGCTTCTTTATCCCAACATTTTATAATGTAATGTTTCAAACATATAGCAAAGTTGAAATAGTCTTAAGAGTAAATTCTATATAGCTACCATCTATATTCTACCATTAACACTTCACTCTTTTTCTATCACATAGCTATCCCTGTATCCATCTAACTTGGTAGATATCTTAACAGTTACTGACTGATGAAAAGATTTAAAGTATTATCATATTCTCCCCTTAAAATATTTCAACTAATTTGTGAGAATCAAATGAAACATCCTAGACTTCAGTTTCGGTCTTTTTAGTAAACGTAAGTTATAAATTAACACATCGTTATAGCTAAAAAGTCTTCTCACCCCTTATTTAGTAAAACATCTTATGTCATGACATGTAATAACTGTCAAAACAGATTATGAAAAGTTAATTACTTACTACGACATTGTACTCCCATATCATTCTCCAAAAATCTATTACTGTATTTGCTAAAGGTCCTTGGGTTGCCACATATGCTTTTGGCCCATAAACACCCTAAAATGGTTAAAAGGAAATTTCATATTTATTACAATTACCAAAAGTATTTCCTACCTAATTTTAAGGTTTCAAATTTTATTAGTAATACTCCTCTTTTCACCTTAAGCATTTCCAAATAATATACTATTTTTGTGTATTTATTCGAAATGGCACACAGAATTGATAATTGAACTGCCTTCTGCTAATTTACAAATTATTATTTCTCTGGCTTCGAAAAAAAAAAAGCCCCAATACCTAGTCACCAAAGCTAACTAGACAGAAACATAAAAAGCATGCTTTGATTCCAAAAATAACAGTAAAACTACCTAATAGTTCTTTCTTAGCTAGATTATTCCATAGCTACCTTCAATTATTTACACAACTTAAAAGGTTTTTGGAGTGTCTAATATATATATATCTAATAACAAGCCTGGGAATATATCAAATAAGACAGCAGACTAAAATACTAAACTAGCACATAATTAAATCACATGATAGATCAGTGTTACTAAGTAGAATTAAAAACTGGAGCTTTTTTTGGTTTTTAAAGATTTTATATTTAAGTAATCTTTATACCCAATGTGGAGCTCAAACTTACAACCCTGAGATCAAGAGCTGCATCCTTCATTGACTGAGCCAGCCAGGTGCCCCACAAAACTAGAACTTTTAACAATGTCCTTATAAAAAGAATACCAACATTGACAACATTTGAAACAGCAAACCACCTACATATTAGTTTTTGTTTAACTTCTTATTCTTAGTTTTGGGTTTTGTCATAATTTTAATTAAATTGATTTTGTTGGTGGGGGATTATATGAAACCATGACTGCTTAATGTTGCCATGAGTTATATTAATTTTACCATGTAACTTGTACCACTCATAATATTTCTGTCAACTGAATATTTTTATTTTATTTTATTTATTTATCTGACAGAGAGAAACACAGCTAGCAAGAGGGAACACAAGTAGGAGGAGTGGGAGAGGGAGAAGCAGGCTTCCTACTGAGCAGGAAGCCGGATGCAGGCCTCAATCCCAGGGCCTGGGATCATGACCCGAGCTGAAGACAGAGGCCTAACGACTGAGCCACCCAGGCACCCCAAGAAAAAAATTTTTTTTAAAGATTTTATTTATTTCACAGAGAGTAGGCAGAGAGGCAGGCAGAGAGAGAGGAGGAAGCAGGCTCCCTACCGAGCAGAGAGCCCCATGTGGGGCTCAATCCCAGGACCTGAGCCGAAAGCAGAGGCTTTAACCCACTGAGCCACCCAGGCGCCCCCCCAACAAAATGTTTTTTTTAAAGTATCTATAAATACCATATATAAAAGCATTGAAATTATACTGTCATTCAAAAACCCAGAATAACTAATGGAACAAAGTAGTTTTTATTTAATCAAGTAGCAATTTCAATCTGTCTATTGGTAACTACTATGCAAGAACTTGACTGCTTTCGATATAAGAGTATCCAAAAATGGTTATCTACATAAATGCTGTATTTAATCTTGTATTCAGTTGGCTTATCACTCGAACACAGTGACAATTTTCAAAAAGTTTTAATCTAAATTTATATTCTATAATTTTAAATCAGTATTACTCAGTAATTCCAGCCCTGATAATTTATCCTAAGAAATTATTCAAAAGAATAACAAGGTTCAATGCAATATTACCATCAAGAAAATTGAAAAAGACCTATATAGTTCAAAAACAAGGAATAACCATGTATGTACATTTGTGCATATAAACCAAAGGGACAATGGAGAAGATGATTTATCAAATGTAAACTGTTTATAAGCCTTCAATGTTAAAAAAAAGAAAAGAACAGAAAAAATGGAAAGCAATCTCAACTATCATGAAACTAAGCAAAACTCTTTCTTTATGAATAAGGTTAGAAGAAAGGAAGGAAACCACACAGAGTCTGGGCTGTGATCTTTCTGTCTTGTCTTTGCTACTGGTATAATATTTAGGCAATTTAAAAAACTTTAATAAAACTAGTATGTAGGAGGACATTAAGTAGGGCAGAGAAACATCATTTGAAGTTAATACATACCTTAATAAAATTTGCATTGATATAGTCTGAATCTTGAGAAGGAGTCTTTAAAGTCAACTTAACTCGGCTGTGATCAACTGTAAGAAAAAAAAAAGGATTTCATAAACTACATCCTATTGGTAAACATGTGTTTTTTTTTTCTTTTTTTTTTAAATATTTTATTTATTTATTTGACAGAGATCACAAGTAGGCAGAGAGACAGGCAGAGAGAGAGGAGGAAGCAGGCTCCCCGCTGAGCAGAGAGCCCGATGCGGGGCTCGATCCCAGGACCCTGAGATCATGACCCGAGCCGAAGGCAGAGGCTTAACCCACTGAGCCACCCAGGCGCCCCGGTAAACATGTGTTTCTAATAAACTATATAACTTGAAAATATTTTCTTTGAAGAACAATTTCTAACATCATATTTATAGAAAATAAGTCTATAAAAACAAAAATCTGATGACATAAAGCTGTGTTTTAAAGCTATAATCAGGATAATCTCAGGAACTCTTTTAAAATACAAATTCCTGGGCATCATCCCAGATTTGCTAGACAAGAGCCCAGGGCTGCAAGTTTTTTGACAAACATACGAGGTAGTGGACACTAACCACTAATGCACAAGCTCATTTGCCAAAATTCTTAGTAGGAAATACAGCTTTCATGTTTCACAAGAAATTACAAAAATTGAGTAAATTATGACAAACGAAGTAAGATGATGCATAAAAAGTGCTAAATACTGCACTTGGCAATAATATATATTATTAGGTAATACCAAATTAAGGTAAAAAAAATCTTTACCAAAAAGTTAAAAAAATATAGGGGCGCCTGGGTGGCTCAGACGGTTAGGCGTCTGCCTTCAGGTGGGGTCGTGATCCCAAGATCCTGGAATCAAGCCCTGTATCAGGTTCCTTGCTCAGGGTGGGGCCTGATTTTCCCTCTCCCTCTGCTGCTCCCCCTGCTTGTCCTCTCTCCCACTATTTCTCTTCCTGTCAAATAAATAAATAAAATCTTTAAAATATACATATATAAATTTCATTAGTTTTATAAATTTTCAATTTTATTTTTTCAAATAAAATATGTATATGATTTTTAAAAATCAGATTTTAAAGAAAGGTGTTTTTTTTTGTTTGTTTTGTTTTAGTTTAAGCAGGCTCTATGCACAGCATGGAGCCCAGTGTGGGGCTTGAACTCACAACTCTGAGACCAAGACCTTAGTTGAGATCAAGTCAAACACCTAACCAACTGAGCCACCTAGGCACACGTTAAAGAAAGGAATAAAATGAAAAGTAATCTTCCCCTGTCCTTGAAGTCCAGGTATCTCTTTCCCAATAAAGACATTATTAAGGTTCTTTTTCCCTTCCAGAAGTAATTTTTATGCATATACCTACATTCTTTGAAAACTATGCAAATGCAATCATCCCATTCTCTGTTATTTCACTTTTTAGTTAGTCCTATATCCTGGAACTCCTCCTAGAGCTAATATAATACAGGTCTATTTTATTCACATGTTACATAAAATCCACTGTATGGGTGTTTTGTTATTTATTTAACCAGCTACATTTCTGATGGCCCATTTCTTCCTATTAAAACCTAACACACTGAACACTGCGGTACATGTATCTGCTTTCACTGTGGTATAACCTAAGTTCCTAACAGAAGAAATGCTACTTGCCTTCTAAAAGTTGTATACTAACTTACACAATACAAATGCCATTTGTAAGAGTGACTGGGTATTATACTTTTTAATAGGTGATATCCTAAGAAGTAAAAAAAAAATTAGACATGTATTTCTTGAACTATGCAAGTGGTCACACATTATCATACAGTTACTGATTATTGAGGTTTCTTTTACCATATACTACTTCTTTATACCCTTTACACATTTTTACCTATGTCTATGTTTTTCTACCAATTTATATGAAAAAAGAAAAATCAGTCTTTAGTCATAAGTAATGCAAATAGTTTTGTTTCAGTTTGTGTTCTTAAAAATTTTTTTCTCTTTCCAGGATCCCATATTACATATAGTTATTATTTCTCCTTAGTTTGTTCTAGTCTACAAAAGTTGCTTTTTCTTTTTTTTAATGATTGGAATGAGGCTTATGAATTTTTAGCAAGAATACCAGGGAATGATGACGTGTCCTTCTCAGTGAAAAGACACACCAAGGGGTTTATGATGTCAATTTCATATTATTTGTGATATTAATCCTGAATACTTGGTTAATATGGTATTACCTGGTTGTCTCCCACTATAAAGTTACTACTTTCCATTTATAGTAATAAATATTTGGGGGGAGATACTTTGAGCCTATGAAATCCTAAAGCAGTAGTACTGCCTAATATTCACAAGTATCTAGATCAGAAAGAACCACAGCATTTAATATATAAGATGCCATTATCATATTATGGTCCTGTCTCATCCAGGGATGAAGAATATTAAAGGCAATTAGAGTAGAAAAAGACAAATACAGACAAAGTAACAGACATGAATAAAACTTTTTAGCAAACCCTTAAAAGTCAACTAATGAATAACTAATTTGTCAATGACTCAAGTTTTTTTTTTTTTTAAAGATTTTATTTATTTTTTTGTCAGAGAGAGAGAGAGAGAGCGTGAGAGTGAGCACAGGCAGACAGAGTGGCAGGCAGAGGCAGAGCGAGAAGCAGGCTCCCTGCTGAGCAAGGAGCCCGATGTGGGACTCGATCCCAGGACTCTGGGATCATGACCTGAGCCGAAGGCAGCCGCTTAACCAACTGAGCCACCCAGGCGTCCCAGACTCAAGTTTTTTTTTTTAAAGATTTTATTTATTTATTTGACAGAGAAATCACAAGTAGGCAGAGAAGCAGGCAGAGAGAGAGGAGGAAACAGGCTCCCTGCTGAGAAGAGAGACCGATGGGGTGCTAGATCCCAGGATCCTGGGATCATGACCTGAGCTGAAGGCAGAGGCTTTAACCCACTGAGCCACCCAGGCGCTCCAATGACTCAAGTTTTATACATTAGTGCTAAGGCCCAGTTCTGCTGATTTTATTAATTTTTGGTGAAATCTTCGAGGATTTGTAGGAAGAGATACAGAATACAGACATATTAGCCTCCAATTAAAATCATGTATCTCTTTTCCCTGTTTCCAGAAAAGAGAATGTTTGTATGTTTATCAATGCTCTGTTTCTTATCTCATTTGATCTTCTGGTAAATGGGAATATTTAGTAGTTAGGATAATGACAGTTAAGTAACTACACGAAGCTTCCTCTCACCATTGTTTACCAGTAACAAGGAGTCCCAATTAACTACCCTTATTCATGTGGAATATTAGTCTCCAGTTAAAGTATCTCAAACACAGGATCCAGTACAAAAGTTGGTTTACCACTGGATCCTCAGTAAATGTTTCTGGGGATTGTGAACCCAAATGAGAACAGTGGCTCCCAAATGATAGGCAATACTGGTATCAGGCTGTTACATCTATGCTGGTAATTTTTTTTTTTTAAGATTTTATTTATTTACTTGACAGAGATAGAGATCACAAGTAGGAAGAGAGGCAGGCAGAAAGAGAGGGGGAAGCAGGTTCCCTGATGAGCAGAGAGCCCTACGTGGGGCTGGATCCCAGGACCCTGAGATCATGACCTGAGCCGAAGGCAGCGGCTTAACCCACTGAGCCACCCAGGTGCCCCCATGCTGTTAATTTTTTAAAAATATTCATTGATGGGGCGCCTGGGTGGCTCAGTGGGTTAAGCCGCTGCCTTCGGCTCAGGTCGTGATCTCAGGGTCCTGGGATCGAGTCCCACATCGGGCTCTCTGCTCGGCAGGGAGCCTGTTTCCTTCTCTCTCTCTCTCTCTCTCTCTCTCTGCCTGCCTCTCTGTCTGCTTGTGATCTCTCTGTCAAATCAATAAATAAAATCTTAAAAAAAAAAATTCATTGATGAAAATTTTATGCATACACAAAAATAACAAATTAAATCCCCATATAATCATTGCCCTGTTTTAATAATGTCAACATTTTTAAGTTTTTATTCAAATTCCAGTTAATTAACATACAGTATAATATTAAATAATTTCAACATTTTGCCAATCTTATTTCATCCGTCTCTAATCATAACACCTGGAGGGCTATAAAAACAAATTAAAATACAAGATTTCTAAGTACCATATTTTTTTTTTTTTTTTAGATTTTATTTATTTGACAGAGAGAGAGAAAGAGAGCACAAGTAAGCAGAGCAGCAGGCAGAGGGAGAGAGAGAAGGCTCTCTGTGGAACAGGCAGCCCGATGCGGGTCTTGATCCCAGCACCCTGGAATCATGACCTGAGCTGAAGGCAGACACTCAACCAACTGAGCTGCCCAGGTGCCCCCTGAGTACCATATTCTGTAAGAAGTTTGATTCAGTAAGTTCAAGATGGGGCAGAAAAATGGATGATTTTAAACTCTAAACCACAAATTTTGTAGTCCCTGCTTTATACTAAGTAATCATAGTATAATACTGATAATTTTATAAACCAGTTAGGTTGTTTATATAACATAACACATGATAACATGTATTTTCAGTTTTTCATTGGTGCTCCTATGAAGCATAAACATGTGTATAACTTAAAGAATATTAAAGAAATGAAAACAATCATTCCTCTCCATGGTTTTGCTGACTGCCTGTAAAATCTCCCAAGAATCCAAATCCAAACAGATAAAACCAAGATTGGCCACAGAGGAGGCTCTCTAAGCAGCAACTTTTCCCCCGCAAATAAACATCAACAACCTATGGCAACAAAAAGAAAATATTTAGATATTGTCATCTCCAAAGAAACTGAAACTTCCTATTGATTAAATCCTAGGCCTCAGGGAAAAACAAGAATCCTCATAATTAAATTATAGTACAATATTACACTGATTCATCACTTCTAAAGGCTAGCCAGCTTGACCTTAGTCTTCTTAGCAAACAAAGCACAGATCATTCTTGACAAAAGAGCATCTAGATATTTCTTAATTCTGGAACTGGCCTCAGTTTTCTACTATAAAATAAATCAAGTCTCTAAGATAGCTCTAGAAAAACCTATATAATCTTTGAACAATGATGAAACTACTTTTAATGGAGCAGAAGCAAAAAGTCTGCTCTTGGCTATTTCAACATTGTACGAGAGGGTCTAACTAGCAGAACAAGGCAAAAGAGGCATTCAGATTGGAAAGGAAGTAGTAAAACTGTCATTATTTGGAGATAAAATGGCTCAGTATGTTAAAAAAAAAATCCTAAAGGATCCATAAAAAACTACTAAACTAATAAATGAGTTCAGGAAGGTCACTAGATTTTAAAAAATCAATACAAAAATATAACTTGTATTTCTATGTGCTAGTAATAAAGAATTAGAGTAAAATAATTTCATTCAGGGGCACTTGGGTGGCTCATTTGGTTAAGTAAGTGTCTGCCTTTGACTCAGGTCATTATCTCAGGTCCTGGGACGGAGCCCCACATGGGGTTCCCTGCTCAGTGGGGAACCTACTTCTCCCTCTCCCTCTGCCTCTCCCCCAGTTGTGCACTCTCTCTCACACAAATAAATACAATCTTAAAAAATTTTTTTCATTCAGATATAAGACTTGTGCACTGAAAACCATAAAACACTGCTGAGAGAAATTAAATATTTAAATAAATGGAGAGACACAATTTATGTCATAGACTGAAGAATCAATATGGTTTAAGATGGCTTTTCTCCCCAAGCTGATCCATAGAATAAACGCAATCCTTATTAAAATACCATTAGGGTTTTTTGCATAAATTGACAAGCTGATCCCACAATTTATATGTAAACATAAATGAACCAAAACAACCAAATATGGGGTGCCTGGGTGGCTCAGTGGGTTAACCCTCGGCCTTCAGTTCAAGTCATGATCTCAGGGTCCTGGGATTGAGCCCTGCGTCAGGCTCTCTGCTCAGCAGGTAGCCTGCTTCCCTCTCTCTCTGCCTGCCTCTCTGCCTACTTGCGATCTCGCTCTCTCTGCCAAATAAATAAATAAAATCTTAAAAAAAAAAACAACAACGAAATAAATTTTAAAAAATAACACAGTTGGAGAACTTAACATTTCTTGCCTTTAAAACTTACTACAGGGGTGCCTGGGTGGCTCAGTGGGTTAGGCCTCTGCCTTCGGCTCAGGTTATGATCTCAGGGTTCTGGGATTGAGTCCCCCATCAGGCTCCCTGCTCAGCAGAGAGTCTGCTTCTGCCTCTCTCTCTCTCTGCCTGCCTCTCTGCCTACTTGTGATCTCTGTCTGCCAAATAAATAAATGAAATCTTTATTTAAAAAAAACTTACTACAAAGCTACCATAATGAAGACAGTATGAAACTGGCTTAAGAATACAACAGTGTAGTAAAATTAAGAGGCCAGGAAAACAAAAACAAAAACAAAAAAAACCTTGTACTTATGGCCCAATGATTTCTAACAGGGGTACCAAAGCAATTCAGTGGAGAAAGGACAGTCTTTTCAACAAATGGTATTAGAACAACCCAACATACACAGATTATTTCAGACAATTAACTGAAAATGGATTACAGACCTAAATGTAAAAGCTAAAGCTACAATACTTTTGGAAGAAAAATAAGAAAACAGAGAAAATCTTTGTGATCTTGAATTAGGCAGAGTTCACGGAGAGGGTATCAAAAGCATGATCCATAAAACTGAAAAACTGTAAAAGCTTGCACACTTTAAAAGACACCTTAAGAAAATGAAAAGACAAGCCATAAACTGGGAGGAAAAAATTTTCAAACCATATACGTAAAGAAAGACTTGTATCTGGGATAGCTAAAGAACTTTAACAACTCAGTCGATTTTTTTTTTTAAGATTTTTATTTATTTATTTGACAGACAGAGATCACAAATAGGCAGAGAGGCAGGCAGAGGGGTGGGTGGGAAGGAGGCTCCCCGCTGAGCAGAGAGCCTGATGTGGAGCTTGATCCCAGGACCCTGGGATCATGACCTGAGCTGAAGGCAGAGGCTTTAATCCACTGAGCCACACAGGTGCCCCAGGAGTTTGTTGGTTTTTTTTTTTTTTTAAGATTTTATTTCTTTATTCGAGAAAGAGAACACAAGCAGGGAGGTGAGGCAGAAGCAGGCTCCCTGCCAAGCAGGGAGCCCGATGCGGGGCTAGATCCCAGGATCCTGGGATCATGAACTGAGCTGGGGGCAGACGCTTAACTGAGCTACCCGGGCGCCCCACAACTCAACAGAATTAAAAACAAACAAACAAACAAAAAAAAAAAACCCTAATGGAATTATAAAGAATTTGAAGAAACTTCACTGAAGAAGATATGTAAGTGGCTAACAGAACATGAAAAAATGCTCAACATCGTTACTCATTAGGGAAATGGACCTTAGAACCACAATGAGATACCTATATACACCCACTGGAATAACTATACTCAAAAAAGACTGAGTAAAAAGGAATATGGAGAAACTGGAACCCCCATATATTGGTGGTGGGAAAATAAATGGACACAGCTACTTTCAAAAACAGTGTAGCAGTTTCTTAAAAAGTTAAACATAAGCTACCACAGATCCAGAAATTCCATTCTGGGGTATCTATCCAAGAGAAAGAGAGCCATATGTCTATATAAAGATTTGTGTGGAAATGTTCATAGTATCATTATTCGTAATGTTCATCAACCAGTGAATGGATAAACACAATGTGATATCCTTACAATGCAATACTGCTTAACAATAAAAAGGAATGAACTACTGATAGATACTACGACATGGATGAATCGCAAAAACATGCTTCACGAAAAATCCAGACATAAAAGACTACATATTGTATACTTACATTTACATGAAATTTCTAGAATAGGAAAAGCTACAGACAGAAAGCATTAATGGTTGCCTGGGGCTAAGGACTACAAACTGGCATAAATGATCATTTGACGGCTGACAGAAATGCTCTAAAACCGCATCATGTCAATGGTTGCACAACTCTATATAAATTTACTAAAAATTATTGAATGGTATATTTAAAGTGGGTAAATTTTATGGTATGTAAATTATACTTCAAAACTGTTTTAAAAAATACTGTCTGGAAGCACTGGATATGCTAAACATGTAAAGGAAATTGATAACTTACTTTTTTATATATATATTTTATTTATTTATTTGACACAGAGAGAGACAGACAGTGAGAGAAGGAACACAAGCAGGGGTAGTGGGAGAGAGGTAGGCTTCCCACTGAGCAGGGAGTCTGACATGGGGCTCGATCCCAGGACCCTGCTTTTATGACCTGAGCTGAAGTAGATGCTTAACAAGTGAGCCACCCAGGCACCCCAACTTTTATTCTTTTTATGACAGAAAGCAAATATACATCTCTAAGTCTAATTGCTTTGAATATAATTTTCCAAATTAAAATGACTAGAAATGTATTGGAAACTGACTTATCAAACCTTAAATAACTTAAAAGGAAAAAAGACACTGCCAGTCTGACTATAGCAAAATGATGAAGAACTCAGGATCTAGGGCAAGGCTTCTCAACCTCAGCACTACTGACATTTTGGCCTTGTGTAATTCTTTGTTGGAGGAAGAGATACAGAAGAAAGACATACTAACCTCCAATTAAAATTGTATCTCTTTTCTATGTTTCTAGAAAAGAGAATGTCTGTTTATCAATGCTCTGTTTCTTATCTCACTCGATCTTCTGGTAAATGGGAATATTTGGTAGTTACGGTAATGAGAGTTAAGTAACTACATGAAGCTTCCTCTCACCATGTTTGCCAGTAATGAGGAGTCCCAATTAATTACCCTCATTCATGTGACTGTAGCCTCTGTATTACAGGCTGCAGCAGCATCCTTAGCCTCTACCCACTAGATGCCTGTAGCAGCCTGCCACTCCATATCCCACCTGTGACAACCAAAATGTCTCTAGATACTGCTAACTGTCTCTTCTAGGGGCAAAATCACCCTAGTTGAGAACGAGTGCTCTAGACAGGAATTACCGGAGTTTAAATTTTCATCTATTCTATTAGCTGCGTGACAAGCTATTTAATTTCTCTCTCAGTTGCCCATCTGCAAAGTGGCATATACTAGTACTTACCATAAAGTTTTGTTGTGATGATTATGGCAAATAATCCATTTACTACAGAAACTGACAAACAATACAAATTAAGGTTTTTATTTATTAGAGGGCCAATTTTATAGCACACCACTGAACTTCTCCCTCTGTCACTATTTAAAATTGTCAAGCTTCCCTCTTCTAGTCTCAGCTTTCTCTATGTGCCTCATCCCCATTGTATTATCCTCAATACCACTAACCACCATCTGAGACACCATAGAGGTTATTTGTATTTATTGCCCATTAACCCTTGACTAGAATATAAATTCCACAATTTTTGACAGTTTGTTCTCTGCTGCATCTCCAGCATATAGTATAATGCTAAAACCTTTCTGTAAAATGAATGAATAAAACACAACATATGAAAATAGAAAGCTGGAGCTGTTTAAGATTCATCTCCCCAGATGACAGAAAAAGAAGTAGAGAAACTGTCTCTTTAAGACTATGAGCATTAATTCCAGAGTACATTAAGAGTATGTTGAGATTATGCTGCTTAACAAAACTGTCCAGAAACCCAGACCACCCACCATTCTGAGTGGGACTAGTAAGAAAGTGGAGTGTGTTTTCCAAAAGCTGAATGTGTAGATACTAGGTGCTAGGTATAATTCCAAGCTTTTTAACATGCACATGTATTATTATTTCAACCTCCATTTTATGGGTAAGGAAAAAAAAGAACAGAGAGATAAGTTCAAAATTAAATAAACAGCGGGTGGTAAAGCTAGGATTTGAACGTCCAGAGCCAAAACTGTTCACCAGTATACTATGTACACTTGCCACTTAGTAATCCTGCCAATACTGGACACCCAGTTTCCAGACGAGAATACAGCTGAACAACAAGAAAAAGATGAAGGATTAAATTTATGCAAAAAAGACAGTGAGAAAGAGAGGGACGAGGCAATTTGAAAGAAGGGTATCATGGAAGAAGACAATTTCAGAAACAGACACGTCAATGGCACTGGCATCAAAACAGTAACAGAAAGGAGTAAGCACTGAAAAAAGACTACAAAATCTGGAAGAAAGAAAGTCAATGGAAACTTTATCAAATTCATTTTAGAGAGAACAACCTTTAAAAATTAATGAGATTTGTCAATTATATCTCAACTTAAGGCTGGGGAAAACAACACATGAGAGTTGAGGGAATGGTACCATGGAATGTAGCTATTTCGAGACAGTAGAAGGAAAAGAAAAAGACTATTAGCATCTTTAAGAGATAGCATGTACAATGTAAAGTTTTTATATAAAACAGGAACACACTTAAGTATGCATGCTGTTTAAAAAAAAAAAGATTTTATTTATTATTTGACAGAGAGACACAGCGAGATAGGGAACACAAGCAGGGGGAGTGGGAGAGGGAGAAGCAGGCTTCCCGCTGAGCAGAGGGCCCAATGCGGGGCTGGATCCCAGAACCCTAGATTCGTGACCCGAGCCAAAGGCAGATGCTTAATGACTGAGCCACCCAGGCACCCCAAGTATGCATGCTTTTAGAGTTAAAGATATTTTGCTAAAAAACATGCTTTTTAAAAATATAATTATATTATTATAATATAATGGTATCAGTCTAAGGTATACTCTCAGAGACACATATTCAGACTACTGAGAAAGCAGGTAAGCAGGCACGAATCACCTTATGGTTCATTTTTTTCATGCATAATTAATTAAGGTTCTACTTGTGAACAAATAAGAATACTTTTAGCATTTTATAAAATCTATTCCATTATATTTATTGAATTATCTATTTTATTTTATTTTAACAAAATACCTTCTTTGAACAGGAAGTGCACAGAAGACATTCCTACTTGGATTTTTTTTTTGTTTTGTTTAAAAGTAACTTAGTATCAGTAATCGTGACACTTAAAGAAGAAAGTAAACAACAAAAACTACTTTCAAATGAAGCACAATTATAAGCAATCTTATAGTGTACTTTAAACAGAGAAGTTAATTACTAACTCCTTCACAGTCAAACTCATTAGGAAGAATAAAACTAGTTTAGGTTACAAGCTACTAATGAACATTTTCAATCGTCCTATAAGGGCATTTCAAACTTACATGGCAGTATGTCCTTATATCTGTTCTTTTTAACATTTTCTTCTTTTTCTCCAGTAGCTGTGGGATAAATCTTTTCTGTTCTATATTTGGTAGACAATCTTCTTAATCGCTTAAAATATAAACAAAAAAATTCAAGTTTATAAAAACAATATTTTCAAAATTTTAACGATTTATAAAATATAAATTCCTTACAACTCATTTTCCTGTTTTTCTAAGCTCACAGTATCTCCCTATCCCTTAATAATTAACCCTGAGGATAATTTTTTTAACCCTACAACACAAGATTAATTTTCCAAGTAGCATTGAAAGGGGACACTAAAAGTAAGCAATTTTATTTAAAGAAATCATTAATAAGTTGAGGCAGAATATTTAACTCGGTCCTTAACTTACTCAAGTAACCTCTATGTTTAACTATGGGTCCCTAAAATCAAGTAAATCATGCCTAAAAGATTATGTACAAGTTTCTTTATTCCTTCTCTCAATAAACCTTGGGCACCCATGATGTGCCAGGCTCCTTCCAAGGCATAAGCTAATAATTACTTATAAGACACTGCAAAACAAAGTTCTTTCATATTGAATTGGAAATGTCCAACAAAGACCAATTCTGCTTATTCACTGCATTACAGAAGTGGTTTGTGAGTTAGTGACAAATTCTTACCACATATGGCAGTAGGGATGTTCTTTGGGCTGGAATATTTCTGCGTGTCAGTAATACACTTCCTGCTTTCAGAAGCAGTGAAAGTCAGCATTGTGAATTGTTTAAATTCACTACTCAACTACATTGCTGAAATTTAATTTCAAAGGAGCCTACTTTCTTCCAAGCTTAAAGACATATTGAAGGCATTCTGGTTTTACTATTCAACAAATTATTGAATACAAATGAAATGAACAAAAAGTCTGGTAACATTTAACTTTTTCACCATTTTACTTTTGCTACTTGTGATGCTGATGTTTAAGCAACAGAACTTTCTTTTAAAAATCACAGAACTTAAGATTCTTAACTTACTATTGTTATGATATACTTCAATATATAGCACTTGAAATAATCTTATAAGCAGACAATTTTACAGAGAATAGTGAAACTTTTTTTCTTTGAAAAACTACTAAATTTTATAATGACAATAAGAGACCTAAAACAGAAATGCACATTTTTTTCCCAGTAAGAAAAAAATTTCAGCCTTGGCACAATGCTGAAATTAAATTACCCACATTTATGATGCTATTTTCTATGGTAGTAAGGTTCTCAAAAGTAGGTTAGGGAAAAAAAAAAACAAACAAACCAAAAAACCTGCATTTAAAAGTAGATGGGATGTGGGAGGGTGTGGGAAAACCAAAACTTCAATACAAGGCTGGTAGAAGAGAACATTAACACAAGCCCTAAGGAGGGTAATTTGACAATTGCAAATACACATAACCCCTTAACCCAGCAAGTGTATTTCTAAAAATTTACCCTCTAAATGGCACATGTGAAATGACATATTATGCAGAAAGTTATTTACTGCAGCATTGTTAAAACAGCAAAAGACTGCAAATAAAAGTCTATTAATAGAGGACTTGCTAAATAGATTTGTCTCATTCATACATTAAATATCATATAATTGAAAACAAGGAAGCTCTTTATATACAGTGATATGGAAATGCCTCAAAATAAATACTAAGTGTAAAAAGCAGGGCACACAATACTGGATATAATACACTACCACTGGTGTTAAGAATAAAAATATATTTGCACTTCCTTGTACACATGCATAAAGTATCTCTGGGAAACTGAACAAGGTTGTCATTATGAGTGAAGAACAGAAATGAATAGCTATAGGAAATGAATGGGAAAGAAACAGAACTATATGTTATTCCCTACCTATTAGAAAATATGAATATTTTGCCTATTCAAAAAATTAAATGCTAAAGGGGCACCTCACTGTTTCAGTTGAAGGAATGCAGGGTCATGACTTTGAGCCCCATGTTGGGTGTAGAGATTAGTTAAATAAAAACTTAAAAAAAAAAAAGATTTAAAAAATTAAATGCTAAAAAAAATGAAAGGAAAATAGAAAAGATTACTCATGATTTTCTTAATCCATATTAACAAGACCCTCCCAGTTATACACATAAACATCTTACATATTTAATTACAATCTCTATTTTTTTGCTCAAAGATTTTAATTTTCAGTTATTTATAGAATCTTAATGCGTTACAAAATATTGTATGTGACTGACTTACAGAAGGTTATCAAGGAATTAAGTAAAAATCACTGAAAATAAATGTATATAACTACAAAGAAAAGGGAAGAGGAGATGAATTTAATTATAAAATGTTAATGCATTTCTGGAATACCTGTAATCACTCCAACATTTCCTTTTTTACATGACGAATTATGTTGATTGAGAAATGGGCAAAATAAATTTTTATGTGGAATGACTACATTTTTCAAATAAACTTAAGAACGCTATGGTGTACCAATAAACATTGAGTCCGAATTTTTATATATCCAGTTTTCTTAAAGCCCAGCACAGCATGGAATGCTTTCTACTTCAAGCTTCCAATGTCCTATTAAACTAAGTCTACATAAGTAGTATACTTAAAAAGTTTCATACTCATCAGCAATACTCATCTCTGGTGTAGTATAAATAAAACAACGGTGGTCCATTAAACATGAAAACTTTGTACATTAAAAAAAAAAATTCTACCCAAGTGTTTTTAAAAGATATCAAGTAGGGTCTTATTTCCTAACAAATCAAAACAAAATAAATCCAGCTTTACAGTTAGTTGCTTGAACTAAAATTCTGGATCTGCCACTTTCTAGCTGTATGACAATGAACATATTTAACCTGTGTCATCTTCTGTAATATGAGGATAATACCCACACTCAGTAAACAAGCCTCCAAATCTTATCCATCTTTTAAGTCCCGGCTCCTTCAAAGTTTCTTAAGCCTCTCATGCAAAAGTAATCTTTCCCTTTTGAATTCTTCTTAGATTTTATATGCCCTCTTAAAACATCATTTCTTTCTCTTTATGATAAATACATAAAGAGAATACATCGTATTTACCAACTAAACTGTAAGCTCCATAAGATTATAATCAGATTAATATTTGTAATATCCTGTACCCCAGAACATATTAACAGCTTGTACGTTAAATACATTAATCTTAGAATAAGATTTAAATGCCGGCCTAAACAAAAGATTTCGTTCTTTTAATACATCAAAGTTAATGTCCAAATAGTGCTAGAAGTAGAGGTAGCACCAAAGCTCATATAACTATATGAAATGGAAGTATCTACACATAATTTCATTTTAACTTCCTGGCCACAAATTCCATTGTCTCTAGGTGAAATTAATTGCTAGGAAATTAATTGAGAAATGCTGTAAAATACTAAGGAATCTTATTCATAAATATACTGCCTGTGACAGACTGTGTGAAAACAGCACTGAACTAAAACACCAATAAAGTAATTCATTTATTGGGACACCTGAATGGCTCAGTCATTAAGTGTCGGCCTTCAGCTCAGGTCATGATCCCAGGGTCTTGGGACTGAGCCCCACATGGGGCTCCCTGCTCGGCGGGGAGCCTGCTTCTCCCTCTCCCACTGCCCCTGCCTGTGTTCCCTCTCTTGCTTTGTCTCTGTCAAATAAATAAATAAAATCTTTAAAAAAATAATTAAGTTTAACATAATTATTTAATATAAACCTAAGCAAGAAAGTACTCTGAATCATTTACTATCCTAACTGGGCAAATTGTAGCCAAACGGTATTATTTACATAAACTTTTAAATACCATATCCTGTTATCATATGGATTTTTTTAACATGCAAACAAAACAAAAAGACTAAGATTTTCAACTGTCTACCCTTAACCATCTTGAGAAAGTCACATAGTAAATTCTTTTAAATAATTTCTTATGTCAGAGTTACTGTCCTAAAAGGTAAATCCAATCATTTTTAGTCCCTCACTTAAAGATCTTCTGGGCCCATCCTCTCCAAGATAAACTACCAATTCCTTGTTTAATTATAACATTCTGAATGCTGCCTATTCAATTTCGTAGCTTCTTTTCGAAACACTCTCTTACTTAAGAATCTGATGCTTCAGCCACACAGAATCACTTACCACCACCACCACAAACAATCCTCCGCCCCCTCAACATCACAGTTTGACAATTTTTACCCTTGCTAGTGAGTTAACAGTAGAACCCTGGCTAAAGTGTCACTTCCTTTGTGAAGCTTTCTTGACCCTTCCCTTAACGGCTCCTCAGCCCCCAGCGCCGAAGAATCCGAAAACATTGCTGCATTACCGCTTGTGAGATTTCAGTCTTGCTGGTCTCATCTTCTGAACTATAAAGGCACAAACAAGATTATCTTACTAGACTTGACAGACAAGATCTAATGCAAATCACATTAAAAATGGGTGAATTCATTAATTTATTGAGCTTCCTCAGACAAGTCATACAGATGTCTCTAATACATTAGAATTTTTGATGCAAATAAAAACGAGGTTTAATATTCACTTGTTTTAAAGTTCCAAATTATTTTTTACTTCTTAAAACACAAAAGTTTTATTCCCTTAATCCTAAATCAATAAACTGATTCTCAAAAGCTTCTAAAAGTCACACGCAATGTAACTATCCTCTTTTAAGGTATCCATTTGTGTGTCAAGATTTGAGTTTCTTAACAAGGTAGAACAGTTTCATTGTTTATCTATGGCTCTACGCTAATAAAAACGTGTGTTGTGTGATGTTTGCTGAATCTCTCCAAAGAGCTGTCTACTGGATTGTCCACTGGGTGTCTCATGGGCATCACAAACATGTCCAAATAGCACTACCATTCAACAGCTGCTCTAGTCTAAAAGCTAGGAATCATCTTGATTCCTTCCCTTTACCTCACCTACAACATCCAGTGCATCAGTAAGCTGTATTAGCTCCAATTCTAAAATATATCAAATTCTCTTCATATTCACTGAATACTTAGAATTCAAAATATGTAGAGATAAGTATTAAACTTAATTGGGTGGACTTTAAATCAGAACAACTAAGAAAACAATGGACACAAAAAGTAATAGAGATGGATGGAACATAATTAGTTAAATACTGGAGCTCAAGACTTCTTATGCTGTTACAGGCCACACACTACTGCCCCAAATTCCTCGATGTCAACACTTAAAAAAACAGTGTAAGTTTCATAAGAGTACTTTCAGTAAACATGCACACAAGAATATACAAATCAGAAAATTGTACTTTAAAGTGAAATAAAAATCAAATTACACTTTAAGCTTAAAGGTTATACTGTACCAAAATATAATACCTAACCCATAAAATAGTAATGCATTTGCCACTGACCTGAAAAATTTCTGAGGCGATTACTGGAGAATCCATCTGAATTTTATTTTATTTAAAAAAAAAAATTTTTTTTTAAGATTTTATTTATTTACTTGACAGATCACAAGTAGGCAGAGAGGCAGGCAGAGAGAGAGAGCAAGAGGAAGAAGCAGGCTCCCTGCTGAGCAGAGAGCCCAATACAGGACTCGATCCCAGGACCCTGAGATCATGACCTGAGCTGAAATCAAGAATCAGACACTTAACCAACTGAGTCACCCAGGGACCCCGAATCCATCTGAAAAAATTTTTTAAAGATTTATTTATTTATTTATTTATTTGACAGAGAGAGAGAGAGAGAGAGAGAGAGAGAGAGAGGAGATCACGAGTAGGCAGAGAGGCAGGCAAAGAGAGAGAAGCAGGCTCCCTGCTTAGCAACGAGCCTGATGCGGGGCTCAATCCCAGGACCTTGAGGTTACGACCTGAGCCGAAGGCAGAGGCATAACCCACTGAGCCACCCAGGCACCCCTCCATCTGAATTTTAAATGGGTGGGGGCTTCGCACATGTGTGGCACTAAGCAGTAACTGTTAAATGAATAGATTCATCTGGTTTTATACCTGAAACATGTAACCGTCGTCTGTCACAAAAGCCGTTCAACTGTAGTGTTACTAATACTACTATAGAAGTTATGTGATCATTAAGACAAAACAAATTTTTTAAAACCCCAAATATAAAGTAACAGCAACAAGTAGTAAAATCAGAGTCTAATTTCCACCAAAAGTATACTATCTCTAACCAGCTTTACTTAAATCTTTACAAACCTATTTATATAAAAATATGCATATCTGTAATACCCATTACAATCAATCAAAACAACCAAAGGGTCTTTAAACTATACAACTGCAACATCTACCTTTAACTGCAAAACATGCAACTCTGACTTTCAAAATGCATCTTCCTATCTTTGTTCACGCTTTACCTACTGCTATACAACAGACTAACTTGTCTGCCATTCTTCTTCGGAGAGCAAGCTGTGTATTCTTACTTGAAGCTAAGTCAGGACTAATGGCCAAAGGACATATTTTTAAGTAGTGCCAATCATATGAGTCTTTGGGTAACAAAATGATTTTATTATTTATTCATATTGACTTTAATGCTTCAGTTATTTTCCTAATAGTATACAATCAGACAAACTCCTCACTTTTTTCTAGCTCACTACAGAAATCCTCTCACTAAAACATTTCCTGAGACTAGTCCTAAGCACCAAACCCCCTCTTCCACTTCCTCCCAAAGTGCTTCCTCATCTCTACCCACAGCCCTTTATATTTACCTCTAATCTAGGACATACCCCAATGTTACTTACATATGCATATATACCATTAGAACACGAATTCCCTGAAAATGCAGACCATGTCTTCTTTCTGTTAGTATCAGCTACTACCAGCATAATCCATGACAAACAGTAGTGAGTAAATACACTGTTTAGGCCTTCTCTGGTGGTAATGTTCAGAGAAAATTAATACAAATCAGAATTGACCAGGATACTTAAGAACCAAATTTCTCTGCCCTCTTAACATTTTATTAGTACTTCACAATGGGGCAGGTTTGAGTCAGAGGAGCTGGGGTTCAATTCCTAGTTCCATCAACTACTAGCAAAGGAGATCTCTTCAACATAGCAGTTTTTAAAATACTCCCTGAAGGGGTAGCAATAGACCTTAATTTTGAGAACTTGTCTTTGTTTTTTAAAGATTTATTTATTTGAGAGAAAGAGCACGCATGTGCGAGCATGGGACCACAGCAGGGGCAGGTGGGGTGGGGAAAGAGGGCGAGAAACCTAAGTAGACTCCGTGAGCATAGAGCGTGACACAAGGCTTTATCCCCTCACCTTGAGATCATGACCTCAGTGGAAATCAAGAGTCAGATGCTTAATGGACTGCGCCACCTAGGCGCCCCTTGACAACTTGTTTAGAATAAAACTTTGTACTACATGCTTTGTATTTAAAAATAATAAATACAGCAAAGCATAAAAACTAAAAGGAAAAAAGGTTATAAAAAATTCATAAGTCTATAATCATTTTTTGTTTGTCGGGGTTTTTTTGCACAGCCTATTCAACAAGCAATACTTCCTTAAAGGAAAGGTTCCTGTTCTTGGGTCGGAGAAGAAAATGCAGTGCTTTCTCAAGATCAAAGTAAGTCAAGGGCCATCTGGGTGGCTCAGTGGGTTAAAGCCTCTGCCTTCTGCTCAGGTCATGATCTCAGGGTCCTGGGGTCGAGCCCCACATCGGGTTCTCTGCTCAGTAGGGAGCCTGCTTCCTCCTCTCTCTCTCTCTCTCTCTCCCTCTACCTGCCTCTCTGCTTACTTGTGATCTCTCTCTGTCAAATAAATAAATAAAATCTTTAAAAAAAAAAAAGATCAAAGGAAGTCAAGAAGATGTAATGAAAATTTATCCTCTGTCTACCTGCAAGTTATATTCTTATGGAAATAAAGTAGAAATTCATTTGAGTTAAGAGGACACTAAAATTGCTTTGTTATATATATTAATTTTATTGAAATGAAGGTATTTAATACAACAAATGGCAAAGAAAAGTCTTCCTAGATTTGATTAATTTACTTGTTTCTACACACAGGTTCTCTCTCACCTTTTCATTCATTTCTTCTTCATCATCCTTTATTTATCTAATGCTCCTCTAGCCATTTAACTCACGAAACCACTGGTTCTACGTTTTGCAGGTTAATTCAAATTCAAATATTTTGTCCCATTGTCTCCAAATCAAACTGCTCAGAAATTCCAGAATTTGGGTAGTAAATCTATGGCTCCTGACCATGATCTGGTGATGTGTCCTGATTTAACAAAACACTGTCATTAAGCCCCTGTTACCCTTTTGTTTCCATAGGGGAATACCCTACCAAGCCCAGGCTCTCAAAGTATTCCAAAGCAATCAGTCACCAATCTCATTATTTCATAACATAGAGTATAAACATACTGTAAAATTGAGAATACAGAGTTCCAGCTTTAACACATTAAGCCACAATAACATCAATTGTCCAACTAAAAAATTAAGGATGATCTCCAAATTAATAGCATGGTTGCAGAATTCCTGTTCGTCTTTGCAAAAACAAATATAGCACAGGAAGAGTGACCTTAGCAGTTTAAGAGCTTAATATGTATTTACCACTATATGGAAATAAATTATTTTTTTGCTCAGCCAGGCTGCCACAAAGCTGTGATCAACAGACCACAGTTCTAAAGAGAAACCTGCACTTACTGGTGAATCATTAACTCCCAAACCCCTTAAAAATTTCAACCTTCTCTTTACCAATTCTACTGAAACTACTTTTATGAAGTCACCAATAATCTCCAGACAGCATCAAAGTCTCAAAGCCTCAATTTCTATATTTAAAACAGATGATCCTCCCCTTTTTTAATTCCTTTCTTAGATTCTATCAGAAATGGTCTCTTGATTCTCCTCTTACCCTGCTAATTAGTCTTTTCTGCCTCCTCTGCTTCCCGACCCCTAAAATGTTGTGTTTTCTATGGAACTATTCTCTCCTCAGACTTCATCTTTTAGCAAGTTTATCCCCTCCCCATTGTGACCTTAGCCAAGTACATTTATGACGATTCCAGAATCTCTATTTCCATATTCTAGTTCCATATTCAAATGGCTTACTGAACATCCCTGAACATGCCCAACAGCAATTTAAACCTAACTAGATAAAAAGAAACCTACCTGATTTTTCAAATGATTCTATGTCTCTTTTTCATGGCACCTCTGCCCTCCTTACCCATTCAGGCTTAAGACCTGGTAGTTTTGGCCTTTTCCCTCTTACCCCACTTGCTTCCTCTCGCACCTAATCATTTTCAAGTTCTGGTGAGTGTAGCTCATTAAACAACTCCCAAACCTGGACCCTTACTTTCCAGTCCCACTGCCAATGAAGACAGAAAGCTATTTTAATATAGGATATAGGTAAGTTAATTTTCTTTGCTCTAATTACAATGTCCTTTTGATTAAAAATGAAAAGATTTAAGAAACACTTTGAACGAGAGAAAAGAACAAACTTGGTGGGTATAACAATATAAATACTATAAATAAATGAATAATTTATGTAATAATTATCTTTTTTTAAAGATTTTATTTATTTATTTTGACACACACACAGAGAAATCACAAATAGGCAGAGAGGCAGGCAGAGAGAGAGGGGGAAAGCAGATTCTCCGCTGAGCAGAGAGCCCGATGCGGGACTCGATCCCAGGACCCTGAGATCATGACCCAAGCTGAAGGCAGAGGCTTATCTTAACCCACTGAGCCACCCAGGCACCCTATAAAATTATTTTTATTGTGACAATTAAACTAATTAATATAAATCAAGGAGTAAAGACAGAAGAAATCCATTTATTAAACCATGCATGTAAAGCACCCAACATAGCACCTACCATACAGCATGTCTTTAAATACGGAAAAACTGAGATGAGCTTGTAAGATTTACTAATAGGTGTGGAATTTAAGGGAAATTTTTATTTTATTTTAATTTTTTAAAAAGATTTTATTTATTTATTTGACAGACAGAGATCGCAGTAGGCAGAGAGGCAGGCAGAGAGAGAGGGAGAAGCAGGCTCCCTGATAAGCAGAGAGCCCGATGTGGGGCTCCATCCCAGAACCCTGGGATCATGACCTGAGCCGAAGGCAGAGGCTTTAACCCACTGAGCCACCCAGGCGCCCCTTAAGGGAAAATTTTAATTAGCTGCCTCAGATTAGCCGAATTGGCAGACACCAAATTACCTTTATCTGTATACTCAAATACTGCCAAGTTTTGCTCTTAAAGAGCATTTTAATCCCCTTCTGTGTGTACCCTAAGATTTGATGCCATACTCGGGAGTAGGATACTTGAGACCACACTGATTATTAGCAGCTCCACTTCCTCTCTAAAAAACTCAGAAAGCAATTTTTAACTGTATACTGTAAGTCTACTTAGGCCCATTAAACAAAATAAATCGTAAGCCAAAATCTAAAATGGTACAAAACAAACTGTCATTGATGTTCTCTCTAATCCTTCCACAATCAATCTATACAGAGACAACACAAGTCCAAATTGTTATATATATCCAAAGGCTTGCAAATTACCTGGCAAATCAGAATAAGTCTACAAGCCACACATTTGCACCTTTCCATTGCAACTTCCCAAGTCTAGTTAAATACATAAGGCATTACTATTAAGAGATCTGCTTGCCAATTTTCCTATGAATGCACAAAAACACTCTTTGTTTAATAAAAGGTATTTGTTTTGAGATATAAAAAATTAAGTGTAATAAATGATCTGCTGAACACAATCATTACCACTTTTCTAAAAGGAGAGACCAAGGAGAGATAAAGTCATGCTAAGTTACCAAACTTTTGTCTGTAGAATTAGGTTTTAAATTCCTAATAGAAACACAGTTTGGCAATTCCTCAATAGGTTAAATATAGAGTTACAACCCAGGAACTCCACTCCTAGGTATAATCCCAAGAGAATTAAAAATATGTGTCCACACAAAAACTTATACACAAATGTTCATAGCAGCATTATTCATAAGTGCCAAAAAGTGGAAACACCCCAAATGTCTATCAACTGATGAATGAATAAACAAAATATGGCCTATTCATACAGTGAGCTATTGTTCAGCGATAAAAAGGAATGAAGTACTGATAACATACTCAACAGATGAATCCTGAAAATGTTATACTATGTAAAATACACAAAAAGTGTATCTTATATGATTCCATTTATATGAAATGTCCACACTAGAAAAATCAATAGAGGCAGAAAGTAGATTAGTAGTTACCTCGGTATTGTGAAAGGGAGAAATAAGGTGTTACTGGTCATGGGCTGGGGTTTCTCTTGGTGATGAAATGTTCCAAAACTACATACTGATAAAAGATGTCCAGCTTTGTGAGGTGCACTAAAAACCACTGAAATGTATATTTCAAAGAGGTAAATTTTATGGTATAAATGAATTAATCTCAATACATGTGAATGTACCTCAAAAAGCTGTTACAAAAAAATCCTTAAAAGGAGGTTGTCATATTGTTAATAGTAATTATTGACAGCATCAGAGCACGCTAACCAAGGCATCCAGTTCCATCCAGTAATAAAGAATAACCATCCTCCTCAAAATGGGTATTACTAAGCTCCTGTTCTTTACTGTAGACTTTCTCATTAGAATATTAATTTGACAGGGTCAAACATAACAACAATGCAGAATTCGAATGAAATAGGAGTAACAACAAGAAAGTACAAACAATTAGGTCTACTAGAAACTTTGGCCAGTGAACTTATAGTATGTAACTTTTTCAGGAAAGGTTAGTAAGTACGATGAGTAAGAAAGATAAAAAATACAGTTTTTAACATAACCTGATGTCCAAACTGCACTAATAACCTAGAAGACTAGATATTTAAGAGGAAGAGAGTAAACAGAAAATACTGAGGGAAAATGCTAAGCTATCTAAAATTGGGGTTAAAATCTAAATGCTATCACTTCTGTAACTCTAACCCAAGATAGAAAAGAAGACTAAAATCAAAGAATTAAACCCAAACCTGGTAATTAAACAAATATGTGATCTTAAAGCTTTTGTATATTTCTCTGAGGAAACAAACTGGAGGTTATTTTTGATACCAAATATTCAGATTCCTTGCAAATAGTATTTCATTCTGGCATTATTTTAGCCTTAATCCTGAAAGGCCAGATAATGAATATATGCACCCCAAGTTACTTAGGGCATTAGTTTGTCTTCAAATTTCTCTTTGTAATAATGATATTATTATGTGCTCCTCTTTCTTCCAACATGTAAAATCAAACAAAAATGATTTGTTTAACACAATGCCTAAAATAAAAATACAAACTTATGGGGCATCTGGGTGTCTCAGTCAGTTAAGTGTCCAACGCATGATTTTGACTCATCAACTCTTGGGGTCCTGGGATCAAGCCCCATGGTGGGCTCTATGCTCAACAGGAAGTCTGCTTGAAATTCTCTCTCCCACTCCTGCTACCCTCCCCCAATCATGCATGATATCTCACATGCACGCTCTCATTCTTTCTCTCTTGCTCTCTCTCTCAAATAAATAGATAAATCTTAAAAATATACAAACCTATTATATAGAGGAAATACATAACTAAAAAGAACTTACAAGTATCATCTAGAATGGGTGTCTTACCTTTTAAGGCAAATGCAATCAAAACACAATGACATATCATCTCACATCCATTACAATGGCTACTATCAAAAAGTTACAAAATAAGCCAAAGTTTTAAATAAAAGATGCAGTATTTTGACAGCTTTTCAAACTGTGGTCAAAGTCACTGAAGAGAATATACTAATATATTCACCAGAAGAAACTTTACTGAGACAAGCATAAGGTATGTTAATTGTAAAACAGTCTTGAGAGGAAAATGATAAATAACTGAAACTTCAGCTGATTTTAAGAACTAAAACTAAACTAGAAATATGATGCCACATAACTATCCTGTATGATAAGAGCATTTGAAAATGAATCATGGGGCATCTGGGTGGCCCAGTGGGTTAAGTCAGCCTCTGCCTTCGGCTCAGGTCATGATCTCAGGGTCCTGAGATCCAGCCCCGCATTGGGATCTCTGCTCAGCGGGGAGCCTGCTTCCCCCTCTCTCTCTGCCTGCCTCTTTGCCTACTTGTGATCTCTCTCTCTGTCAAATAAATAAATAAAATCTTAAAAAAAAAAAAAAAAGAAAATGAATCAGAAGTTTTGTTTTATTATGACTGGTAAACATTTATAAGCTGACTGAAGCTTCTCCGTGCTAAAAAGATGAATATATAGAAATACCTTGATATAAAGGGCTCCCACAACCCAACAACTGCAACAAAAACTAAACACCACAATTAAAAAATAGGCAAAGGACTTGGGTAGATACTTCTCCAAAGAAAATATACAAATAGCCAACACACACAGGATTAGATGCTCAACATCACTAGTCAGGAGGCAAATGCAATCAAAACACAATGACCTATCATCTCACATCCATTACAATGGCTATTACCAAAAAAATAAAATAACAAATGTTGGTGACAATGTAGAGGAACTGGAATCTTTGTACACTATTGGTGGGAGTGTAAAATGGTACAGCCATTATGAGAACCAGTATGGCAGTTCCTCCAAAAATTTTAACTTGAATTACCAGATGATCCACAAATTCCACTTCTGATAAATAAATAAAATCTTAAAAAAAATTAGATCGTTCGCCTCTACTCTTGAATGTTTGAACAGTTATAATTTTCAAAAAACATCTACTTTTTCAGTTATCTGACATATTGGATTCAGACACTTACAAAAGGAAGAGTGATACTCAATTACCACCTTCGTGAGGATGACTGATCCCACATAATTTTCTCCTAATCTAGCCCATGTGCCAGGTTTTCTCTTAGGTGCTATAGCTACAGTGATAAACAGGACAAAATCCTGACTTCATGTAGCATACGGTCCAAAAGTATACCCTGGTTGTACAGCATTTATCATTTCTGCCTTTTATATCCATCAGACATTTACATGGTTTAGCCCATCACTACCACAGCTGCTGCCAACCAAGATTATAATTCCCTGTCTGTGACAATTTTTTATATTTCTCTTTATTCCCTGACAGTGCCCAGTGTTTTCCATATATTATATATCAAATAAAGCATGGGAAGTCTTTTAGACATAATGGTAACAGATAAGCACATTCAGATCACATAGTCAATGAAATTGGCACCCTACTGTCACAGTTATAACACATTTAGTTCAGATAATATAGTCTGCGTAACTGGAGAGTATATACTTAAACCCCTTTTATTTGGTTCTTTATTATATTACCTACAATGTCACCAAGGAAAGCTTCAATCTTCTATTACCAGAGGAAGGTATGCAAAATAAATGGGTCACATAATACACACATATAAAAAAACCCCATCAATATATCCTTAGGAGGTAAGGCATATTTGTATGTACCTTATGTATATACATACACACGTAAAATTTAAACATGTAATACATTAAATTTAATATTTTAAAATTTATACAAGCAATACATGCAGATGCTAAAACATTCAAACCATACTGACAAGTTGTGTCATGTATTTCCAAGACCACCCTCAGGTTCAATGATTCACGACAGGTCATAGGACTATATATACAGTCATTCACAGCTATGATTTATTACAGCTAAAGGATACAAAGCCAAAGCAGCAAAGGAAAAGACGCATAAAGCAAAGTCCAAAAGAAACTAGGGATAAGCTTTCAAGAGTCCTCTCCTAATGGAGTCACATAAGACCCATTTAATTCCTCCAGTAACAAGTTGTGACATTTGTGAAATGTTGTCTACCAGGGAAGCTTTTTAGAGATTTAGTGCCTGGTGTTTTCAATGGGGCTGGTTCCGGCCTACCATGAGCCAAAACTCCACAGATTTCCAGAAGCAAAGTAAGTGTCCAGCATAAACCATATACATATAGTAAAGACATGGTGAGCCACTCTTATCATGGAATGATGGGAACCCTCCCAAAGGGGCAAGTTCCCAGAGACTCTCCAAGAGCTAATCTTGCAAGCAGGCCTTTCTAAGGACAGCAGTTTCAGGCTTGCTATGTTAAATCTCTTATGCACACAACTATAAAATGAAAAAACTAACTCCTCCTCCTCAATATTCTTTTCCTTAGAAGTAGCCAACCATGTTAAACCTCTTTATTGACAGATATTTTATTTTGTTTCACAAAAACTGCTGCAGTGAAATACTTGGACGTACTATTTTATGTACATAGCAAATATTGTAAAGAAAGGATTCTTTAAGATATTGACATGCTGGGTCAGAGTACATACAACAGTTCTATTAGAAGTGCCAAACTGCCTTTTGAAAAAGGTTTCACCAGTTTATATTACTATCAACAGATCAAGAATGCCAGTTTTTCTATCTTTTCCAACATTTGTTGTATCAATTTTTGAATTGCTACAATTATCAATTTTTGGATTTTACAAAATTTGGTCGAATCTGGTGAACATCTTCCCCCAAATTTAATGTTGATTAATTTATATTTCTCTAATTATTAGAGAAGTTGATGACTTTTCTCCATGTACAGTAATTATTTACATTTTTCTTCTGTTAATTACCATTCATAACATATGTTAGTTCTTCTTCTGGAGTGTTCTTTTTTCTTGAAATATAGAAGCTACTTATGTTTTAGATAACCCATCATCTGGTAAATGTATTGAAAACATTTTCTCTTAATCCATTGCTTATTCTTTGCATTACCTTTTGTTATCATAGATTTTTTTTTTAATTCTTATGAGGTCAAATCTGACTCTTATTTTATTTGTGCTTATTCTAATTCAGACTTGGTTTTACCCCTAAATGATGTTCCACTAATAGCCTTACATAGGCATACTGACTTCCTCTAAGCAACTATTTATTACATTAAAAAAAAAAAGAAAGAATGGTGGATATTAGGTCTTTTTTGAACTTATTTTTGAGGTGGGGAGGGGCAAAGGAAGAGGGAAATAATTTTAAGCAGGCTCTATGTCCAGTAGAGAGCCCAATTTGGAGCTTGATCTCACAATCCTGAGATTGTAACCTGAGCTTAAACCAAGAGCTGGACGCTTAACCAACTGAGCTACCCAGGAGCCCCTGAACTTGCTTATTTTAAAATAAAATGAGGAAATCTTATGATTCAGCTACTTTTTATATTACAAAAAGAAGTTTTAGGCAAAGTGGTATTCTTCTACATCACTTTGTGAAGTGACAATTCTCAGGTACCCAGCTAATTTCTAATAGGATGAGGATATCAGCGTGATTCAGTACTACACTGTCCGTTTGATTCCTTTGAGACATACAATACTGCTTGTATAAGCCTTAGCATTTAATGTGTAGTGTGGGTATGCTGACAATCTCTGGGGTTAAATTATTTTAGAGCATATTCCCCGTAATCATATTGTTTTTAAAAATTTATTTAACTGGGGTGCCTGGGTGGCTCAGTGGGTTAAAGCCTCTGCCTTCAGCTCAGGTCATGATCCCAGAGTCCTGGGATCGAGCCCCGCATCAGGCTCTCTGCTCAGCGGGGAGCCTGCTTCCTCCTCTCTCTGTCTCTGCCTGCCTCTCTGCCTACTTGTCTGTCATATAAGTAAATAAAATCTTAAAAAAAAAATTATTTAACCTAAGGGCGCTTGGGTGGCTCAGTGGGTTAAGCCTCTGCCTTTGGCTCAGGTCATGATCTCAGGGTCCTGGGATCGAGCCCCGCATCAGGCTCTCTGCTCAGTGGGGAACCTGCTTCCCCCTCTCTCTCTGCCTGCCTCTCTGCCTACTTGTGATCTCTCTCTCTGTCAAATAAATAAATAAAATCTTTAAAAAATAAAAAAATAAAAATTTATTTAACCTAGAGAGGGAGAGAGAGAGAGAGCAGATATAGTGTGACAGCAGGTGTGGGGGAAGGGGCAGTGCAGGGGAGCGGGAGAGAGTCCTAAGCTGACTCCTCATCAAACCCAGAGCCCAATGTGGGGCTCAGTCCCACAACCCCAAGATCACAACCTGAACCAAATGAAGAGTTGGATGCTCTAACCGACTGAGCCACCCAGGTGCGCCCCTTCTGGATTCACTTTAAAACTCTTTTCTTATAAAGCATTCTGTGACCTAGCAGTATGTGATTTTTCCCTTTTAGGAATCTTCATTGCACAAAAATGTGAATATACTTAATGCCACTTAACTATACACTTTTAGAAATGGTGAAAATGGGTAAATTTGATGTACATTTTACTACAATTTTACAAAAGTTGCAAAAAAAAAGAATCCTTATGGCACTTTGTTCTATAGTATTATGCTCAGTTTTTGCATTAGTGATTTGTATACATCATTATTTCCTCATCTCTACTGAAAATTCCCTTAGGAAAAAGATCACATATACAGGAAAGAGAATGGAATTTAAATGGGTTGAATTTGCCAAAAAACTCAGAATAACTCACTTCCCTCTGAAATGAATCAAATTTAGGATAATTCTACATACAATTCATTCCAACTCTGATGTGATTAAGAAATAGAGAGGTGACCACTTAACATGTTTTTATAACTTCAGTAGGTGAAAAGGAACCTATTAGCCTTACTTTTACATATTAAATTAGTGCTAACCTCTACTTTCAATGAAGTTTTGGTTCAATGAAGTTATTATACTGATAAAAGAGATTTTAAAAACATGATAATTATTTATCATCATTATACCATTGAATAATATTTATCAAAATATACACTAACTAGAAGAATATATATGAACAGAAATGTTTTGATTGATAAGTTTGCAGAGAGAAAGCCACCTCCCACTCCCACCTGTGATTAAAAATGGTTAACATGGGGGCGCCTGGGTGGCTCCGTGGGTTAAAAGCCTCTGCCTTCGGCTCAGGTCATGATCTCAGGGTCCTGGGATCAAGCCCAACCCTGCTCAGCGGGAAGCCTGCTTCCCCCTCTCTCTCTGCCTGCCTCTCTGCCTACTTGTGATCTGTCAAATAAATAAATAAAATCTTTTTTAAAAAAATGGTTAACATGTAGCATGTAAAAAAAATTCCATGTTAAAAGCTATGGGACACTAACATGTTCAATCTACACTCAAGTGTATTTAAGGTAAAGGATTCTGACAAATAGTTGTCAACCAGCAGATACGTTAACAAATCCTAAGGTGTCAGACAACCACTTATTTTAATAGGTTAAAATATTGTGCCAGTCACTCACTCTCTCAAATTAAGGAATGGATGATCATACTGCTGATGGCAACAAGTGCACTGAAAGAGGCAATAAAACATAATAGTTAATAGCAGAAGTTTTATAGTTGGGATTGTTCTGCCACTTACTACCCATGTGACCTTGGGCAAGTTCAGATTCCTCATCTGCAAAAATAGGACTTGGGTCAGTCTGAGGATCCAATATAAAGAACCTGGTAACATTTCTTGCAGAGTTCATTATATAAACAAGATATATAGCATTTAATATATATACACCATTATTTGTGTTATCTTGTAAATATATTTTATAAGTACATTATAACAATTTATTTAACAAGATTCACTAAGCACCTATCATGTAGCCATTGACTAGGTACCAGAAATATAAAAAGACAAGACAGATCCAGGCCACTGGATCTTATAATCTCTGAATCTGGATCTCTGCTCACTGAAGTCCTTACAACCCAGTAAAAGGAATATATAATTGCAGTATGATGTGGCAAATTATAATAGAGACAGATGCAAAGTACCATGGGAGCAAAAAAAAGAAAGGATAAATATGTTATACCTTTACTCCGTCGAACTCTATTTACTTCATCAACAGTTTTCTGCCATATATGCTACCATCTAATGATTACACCACTGACTGATGCACCTTTAAAGGGAAAAGTTCTGCATGGCATTACCTACTATTTGAGGTATACTGCTCCCAACGCCCTTACCATGTTGAAGGACAACTTTGGTATCAGTTCCTTCATCCGTAAAATGGCCATAACAGCTTGCTCATTGGGTTGTAGTAAGATGTATGAGAGTTCATTAAGCACAAACTGGCACCACCGCAACACCTGTAGGGTTTTAAAATCACTTCCTTGATTCCATAATCCCTGGGCTTTAAGCCAGCTCTAGCTGCAATGGATGACCACCTTGCTTCAGTGGCAGAAAGCAATGTAAACAGCAGCACAACAATGGCAGCAGAGGGTAGAAATGGGAGAAGAAGGGATCCAAGGTTTAGAGAATGGAGAATAATAAGCCAAATCAATAGACCTGCAATCACTCCCTTCCCCAGTTTCTTTTCCCTAAATTGACTATGGCAGGTTTACCTTTCAGGACAACTCATATGTACGATAGGATTTCACAAACATGGTAATTCTCCTACTGCTTTAAAAAGTAAAATAAAAATCTATTCTAACCTATTAAAAACTGCCTAAAACTCCCTTAGTATCTCCTATTCCTCAAAAAAATACAAATTTGTCATACCCTCTTCTCAGTGCTTCTGACAAGGTCACCCATGACTCCTAATCACCAAAACCACATTTATTTTTTTTTAAAGATTTTATTTATTTATTTGACAGAGAGAGATCACAAGTAGGCAGAGAGGCAGGCAGAGAGAGAGAGAGAGAGGAGGAAGCAGGCTCCCTGCTGAGCAGAGAGCCCGATGCGGGACTCGATCTCAGGACCCTGAGATCATGACCTGAGCTGTTAGCAGAGGCTTAACCCACTGAGCCACCCAGGTGCCCCCAAAACCACATTTAAATTCAAATTCTCTTTGAAAACTGTCAGTCCATTTGGCCTCCACACTAACCTCCAGATTCTGTTCCTAACTCTCTAGCAAGCATTGAGAATCTATCAACCTCAAGTAAACATGTGTCTCTAATGTTCTGTATTCTTCTCTGTTATTCTCAGTATATATTATCTCAGAAACATCACCTTCTTCCATGAGTTCAGTAATTACCCATAAACAAAAAAATTAAAGATCTGTAGGAGAAACCAGGACACTGATCTGAAATCTATGTTCACCTCAAACTCAATACATCTACAACAGAACTCAGCAGTACCCAACTCCTTATACCTTTCCTCCTGTATTCTCTATCTCAGCACTATCACTCAGTGTCCAACTTAGCTTAGGTGAGTTCTTCCTCATTTTTTTAAAAAAGATTTTATTTATTTATTTGAACAACAGAGATCACAAGTAGGCAGAGAGGCAGGCAGAGAGAGGAAGGGAAGCAGGCTCCCTGCTGAGCAGAGAGCCCGATATGGGGCTGGATCCCAGAACCCTGGGATCACGACCTGAGCCATCGGAAAGCAGAGGCTTAAGCCACTGAGCCACCCAGGCGCCCCTCTTCCTCACTTTCTAATATGACCAAGTCTTGTGAATGCTACCTAGGAAATGCCTTCCAAATTCATCCCTTTTCCTCATACTCACTGGCATTATCTTGAGGCCCTCCTGCTTCAACTAATGGAAAAGCTTTAAATGATCTCTTGTTCAGTCCTTAACTTTCTGCATTTTATTCTCCACACAGCAGCCAAGGTAATCTGTTAAAGTTAACATCATACCTAAGAGTAAAACCCAAAGGTTCTCATCTTACTTACAGTAAAAGCCATTCTTACAATGACCTACAAGAACCTAGACAGTTGGCCCTAACTCCCAACCCAACCACAAATATAGTACTTTCTTCATCACCTACTCTGCTCAAGCACAATGGCTTCCTTCAACACTCTTAACTTAGGTCCATGGGCATTTACTTAATGCTGTCTGGAATGCTCTCCTCACAGATAACTGAATTTCAAGCTTTGGTTCAATGTCCTAACCAGCTTTTCTAATAGTATCTCCTATACCTATCATATGACAGATTGATCACATTAAAAGTCTATTTTTCATCCTTCCTGTATCAAAATCGTATGTGACTTTGCAGTTCTTTTGTTAAAAAGATGAAATCTACTTCCCCACTCCTTGAAGTGGAGATGGCATTGTAGCTTGCCTTGGTCAACAGAAAGTGATTAAAGTGACACTGTGCCAGTTCCAAGGATAGATAGGTCTTGCATATTTTTTTCTCCTTACCTGTACCTCTGCAACAGCTGGTAACCTATTGGGGAACATGAAACATGTAGACAAGGGACAAGCAATCCTAGTCATCCCAGCCACAGCCAAGCTAGGTGGGCTGACAGCCTGCCAACCCCCAGAAACATGAATGAACCCAGTCAAGATCAGCAAAACTGCTTAGCTGACAACCAACAGCATGTAAAAATATTTAACATATGCCACTAAGGTTTGTGGTTGTTATACAACACTACTGTGGTAATAGATAACTGATAGATTCTACTCCTTTTACTCCTTGCTGTTTTACTATTCTCCATGGCACTTAATATCTGACCTAGTTACATTTACTTGTTTATTAGGTTATTCTCTGACTCTTGCAAACAGAATGTAAGTTCCATGAGGAGTTTTAGTCTTCAGCCTAGAATAAACCTGGCACACAGTCAGCATTCAGTAACTATTAAATGAAAAATTAAAAAAAGCATGATGGTTTAATAAATCACTTGTACCTATGTATCTTTTTCAGGTATCTTTTTTTTTAAGATTTTATTTATTGGGGCGTCTGGGTAGCTCAGTGGGTTAAAGTCTTTGCCTTTGGCTCAGGTCATGATCCCAGCATCCTGGCATCAAGCCCCACAACAGGCTCTCTGCTCAGGGAGCCTGCTTCCCTTCCTCTACCTCTGCCAGCCTCTCTGCCTACTTGTGATCTCTGTCAAATAAATAAATAAAATCTGAAAAAAAAAAAAGATTTTATTTATTTATTCAAGAGCAAGAGCACGCACAGGCAGGGGGGAGGGGCAGCAGGAGAGGAAGAAGCAGCACCCCACGGAGCATGGAGCCCATGGTGGGGCTTGATCGCAGGCCCCTGAGATCATGACTCCAGCCTAAGGCAGATGCTCAACTGACTGAGCCACCTGGGTGCACCTGTCAGGTATCTTTTTTTTTTTTTTAAAGATTTTATTTTTTTATTGATTTGAGAGAGAGAGAATGAGAGTGAGTGAGAAGAGAGCATGAGAAGTGGGAAGGTGAGAGGGAGAAGCAGACTCCCTGCTGAGCAGGGAGCCCGATGTGGGACTCGATCCCGGGACTCCAGGATCATGACCTGAGCCGAAGGCAGTCGCTTAACCAACTGAGCCACCCAGGCGTCCCGAGTCAGGTATCTTTTTAACCTATGGAAGCCATTAAACTCAGAGCCAGTCTTTCAAACACTATTTCACAAACTGTTAAAATCAAAATTTTTATAACATATTGTAATTTTACTTAACAAATATACTTTGTCATTAGTGAGTATTTTTTTAAAAATTTATGAATATTATTTGTATAGGCTTTATCTCATCCCATTCTAATTTTTGTATGTATTTTATAATAATAAATTTTAGCATAGTTGTAAAAGTACATAATTTATAAATTAATGAAACTATATTAAGAAGATGCATGCTTAAAAGTTTTTATTGTAATCAAAAGTTTAGAGATCACTGGCTTAGAGGATAAAGCCAAAACTCCCAAGTTACTATCAATGCCAAAACTCCCAAGTTACTATCAATGATATTGTCAGACCATCACATTAGATACATTATTTTTTTCTCTATCATCAAAGAGGTCCAAAAGAGAAAAAGAGCAAGGGGTTGCCTTTTCCCTTCACATTTATTTTACTTCTCACTTAATGTCCTTAATCATTCTTCATTTCTAACTATTATTTATTTAGAATAACATCTAACACTACATTATGTCCTTTATTCGTATTATTACTAATTCTCAAACTGCAAAATATTCCTGTTTTATAAGGAAACTCAGATTTAGAGTAGCTTAAATAACTTACTCAAAAATTACACAGATATGTAAGTAATGGCTAAATTTAATCCAGATAAAACTCTTGTGATCTACATTTGCTAGAGTATCCAATATAACTTAGCACCAGACACTCAAATTGCTAAAATCAAATATATCACAAAAATATGCTACTATTCTGTCTGGTCTTTTCTTTCATGACATCTACACATTCCTTCCTTGACCTTCTATAATTAAATTCCCTCCCACCAGTATTAAAAATTAGTTTTCTTAGTTTTCTTAGTCACAACATATTTTAAAGATAAAAGTGACAATTTATATATCTATGTTAGAATAAAATTTTCTAAACCTTTAATGAGAAAAATAATAAATGGTGAGATAATTCTAGGGCATAATTGAAAATATTAGATATGGTATAAACAACATACTGTTTGCAACCAATATATGGCTTATAAATAATATAAAAACTGGCATATAATAGAGTGACAGAAAGTTAAGTGTATTGGTTAAGTATTCATCCTACACTTGTAGTTTAGAATAAGTTACATTTTCCAAAAATACTTTAAAAATAATCTGTCAGTCATCACAAGAATGTAGAGTATGAGAAAATAAGCAGTACTTTATTTTTCTTTAAGACTCTTTAGCAACATTAGAGTAATCCATATCACTGTAGTCAGTTTTATAGGATTAGTAAGATTCCTTCTCATTTCTAAATATTCAAGTAGTCTGTTATATTTCCCATTGGACATACCAGGGTTAAAAAATAGAAAGTATGTTGCATCTGAGCCACTATTAGTAGAGAGAGACTTATAGAGGTAGGTTTAAAAAAAAAAAAGTATAAATGCTGTTTCAACATCAAGATAAGGACTTTAAAAAAGACAAAGATAGTGAACAATGCTGAATGCTAAAGAGGCATCAACAAACATACTACTGTAAAGTATCTACTGGATGTGTCCAGGGGATGTGAGGCAACCATAGTAAATGCTATTTTGGCAAAATGGTAGACCTTGAAATCAAATTACAATGGGGGAAGTTAAAGGAATGAAGAAGAGGCTGAGGATGTGGGGTTAGCCAATGCTTACCTAATTCCTCATCAAGAAAGGAAATAATAGTTCCTATGAATGTTGATTTTCACAAATACAAATTTTTTGTTTCAAGCTTTTGAACTATTAAAATACCCATCCTCCTTACTTTTCCACAAAATGAAAAGACTAAAGCGTCTGGTATATTAAGCATTAAAACCACATTTTTCTTACTTTAATAATCTTCTATCCATATTACAAATTAAACAAGAAAAACTTTTTATTTTGAACATTTAATAATGCCAGTGAATAGGTTTAGCATTAAGTGCTTGAACATACCCAGTTACTTCAGTTACAGAATCCTATTATTGATCTCCATCTACTCTATGTTCCTCCTTGGCATTTATGTATAAACTATTTACTATATTAAAAATAAAGAATTACAGAGATGCCTAGGTGACTCAATTGGTGGAGCCTGTGACTCCTGAGGTCAGGACTATGAGTTCAAGACCCATGTTGGGAGTAGAGCTTATTTAAAAAAAAAAAAAAAAGTTAAGAATTACAAACACTAGGCATAAATAACAGGAAATTTCTAAATTGCACAGTCCATCCTGATCTATTTCTAACAGCCATTTCCAACACACATTAACAAATCTCAGGCACACACAGGTCAATGGACAGAGTAGAGAAAAGGTGAGTAGACAAAGGTGGCAGAGAGAGGCAGAAAGGCAAGCAGATACACAGGACAGGCACACTGACAATAAGGAAATATATTACAATACTTAATTTTTATATGATTGGGGAACTAAAGGAATTATAGATTTATTTTATTGATACACAATTATGAAGAAAATATACTGGTCTTTTATAGTCAAATCTATAGTCAAAGATTGACTATAGTCAATCTTTTATAGTCAAATCTATAGTCAAAGATTGACTATACAGTACTTCAATAAAACTGACCTTCAGAACAGTATTTACTTACAAGAAGGTAATGTTCTGGTTCCACATTTTAACACTAAAAAAATACAATTTAAATTTTAGATACCATAAATATGCAGCTTATAAACTATCTTAATTTTAGTTTCCACACAAACAAAAACTTGTCTAATGTTTAACATGTACCGTGTATGTGAAATAATGCTCTACCAGAGCCAAAAGAATGTTCTCTCAAGTTGTAAGGACTCTTTATGCTTCTTTTTCCCTTCTCTGAAAGAAAGGGGGTAGAAGTTTATTTGGGGCCAAAACCTTAATAGTTAAGAAAAAATTTTTTTCAGTTTTGCTTCAAGGAATTTTGTACTAGGTGCTCTTCAGACTGCCTGCCTAGTTAGTAAACTGTCATTCTCTTTCCCTAAGAAAAGTCCCTTCCCTTACATATACTTGAACAAGCTCCCTACCTCAGTCACCTCACACAATACTCCTCTCACTGGCAAGTCGAATGATTTTCAGGGATGTGAAAATGAGATGCAGCAACACTAGTCTTTCTGCTCTCTTACCCTAACCTGAAATAAAGTAAGATAGGTTAGACAGCAAAAGGATGCCTTTATTCAGAATATACAGTCCCAAACAGTGAAAGCCAAAATGCAGAGAGAATAAAACAGGTGCAAAGAAGCAAAGACAAGCATCCAAACAGCCCTCTAGACACACAGAAACTGATAAATTATAGAAAGAGGGGCTGTGAAGAGAAAAGGCAAGATTAGTGACAGCTCTCTATTTCTTGATTCCTGTCCTTCAAGCAGTATTCTATTACAACATTTTTTTTTTCACTTAGGCTAGTTTGGAAGTAGCCTGCAAACAAAAATCTATACCAATAAAGAATTGTTCTGTATTTCTCATGTCCCACTTTTTTCACTGACCTTTTCCCTAAATAGTAAGAATGCAATTGTTGGCCTAGGAGACATCATGTCATAGAAAAAGCATCTGCTTTTATAACTTGGGACAAACTCGACTCTGCCAACTTCTAACTGTAAAACATGCAATAAACTCCTTAATTTTAAAACAGTTTTAATGTTTCTTTTAACATCAAAAGGTCTATAACTTATGAATAAATCCACTGTACATAATGGGAGGAGAAGGTATCCAGAAAAGCTATTCTCCACATGCTTGTATCATGGACTCTAGAACTCCTTTCAGTTTCTCACTTTGATTCTGGTCCCAAATGTGTAGTCTCAAAACCTCTTGAGTTATCTTATGCAAAATTTGAGAGTTACCTTATGCAAAACTCACATCTGCTAAAAAATCCAAACTTAGCAAGAGGTCTATCACTATAAATAATACATGTACGTCCTAAAGACTTTTTTAATGTAATTTTTTTACAGGGCACTTTTAACAGAAGCCAATGAAAAACCCTAATCTAATCATCTAAGAACTATATACACAGAGTACTATTTTATATATCTGAGATAAAGTAAAACTACCAGATTTAAGAATACTGATCATATGGTTGGAACTCAGTTTTAAGATCTTTCATACCAACCAAATCGTACACTGCAAGAATAAACAACTACGCCATAAATAATGACACATCAGGGGCACCTTGGTGGCTCAGTGGGTTAAAGCCTCTGCCTCCAGCTCAGGTCATGATCCCAGGGTCCTGGGGATGGAGCCCCGCATCAGGCTCCCTGCTGAGCAGAGAGCTTCCTCCTCTCTCTCTGCCTGCTTCTCTGCCTACTTGTGATCTCAGTCTGTCAGATAACTAAATAAAATCTTAAAAAAAAAAAAAAAAGGGACATCAAAATACTCTCCACCAAAACACTCAGGGATGCAAAGGCCAACTTCACATTCATCTCATACTCAGCATTTAAGTTGTTCTCCCTTTGGAAATCTCCTCTTATTTCAGTATATGGGCTTTGCTTATTTTTTATTTATACTTTGCCACTCTGTTCCTCTCTTCTAAAACCCTAAATTCTTATCTCTATGTTTGTGAGCACTATTAGTTTTCTATATCTGAAATGCCTTTTATGCTAGTCCATCTGACAAACTAAACTCTTCCTTCAAGAGTCAGCTCAAATGTGGTCTCTTTGCTCAAACAGTCCATATCCTCCCTCTAAGGATTAAATATTGAATACACTTCCACTGGAATAATAAGACCTCTTGAATAACTACTGATTATCTTGTATATACTATGTTAGTGGCTTTACAAACAAACTCTCTTGTTCTTGGTCTATCCAGGTAGGTATTATATCTACAATTTCCCCATACAGCCTGCCTATAATCACAGCACAGCCAGGATAAAAATTCCTGTATGGCTCCAAACCTTGCTATCTACTAGCCTAGAAATTCTAAGGTTTTTGGAATCCAAGCCCCTTGAGAATCTTAGAGCTATGAACCTTCTCTATTCCACCCCCCCAAAATGGGCTTATACACAAAATATTATGTATGATTTGAAAAGGTTCAGACCCCCTGAATGTCATCCAGTACCCCCTAGAAAAACTTCTTGCTGCTTCTCACAAGTCCGTTCACAGTTGGTAAACTTAAGGAAAATGACTCCTATTTTCAATAGCCAATTCTACAACACTACCTAGGGCATAGTGGGCACTCCAGGAATATCTTATATATAAAGAGTGGATGGCAAGAATCACGGAAAAATGACAGGGATACATTTTTGCATTCCGTCAGAGCCTGTAAGGGTAGCGACTCAAATGTTGTTAAATAGCCTTTCAAATGCAGATTGCATCTAAGAACAGTTATTATAAGAAATGTAATGTAGCATATATCCCAAAGCCTCTGAGATTAATATGATCCACATTCCACACTCTCTAGGAAAAACTCTGAGGGATGAACTACTTCTATCTGCCATAAATCAGCTCATAGTATAGTATTATAGAAATGGAAACAAGACTTTTATGTATTTCATAGAGAAGGAGATAATTATCAGGGTTGGACTGCATGAATCTAAAAAATTATTTTAGAATTTAAAGAACCTAAGAATCTAAAAATACTACTGGTTAAAAATAAATAAAAATAAAAATCCCAGGAAATACAAAATGTTGGAAGAGAAGTTCAACTACTTGGAAGAAACATAGGGTCTTAAGGTGTAGGATAACTGCGTACTACTGGACTTGTAGTAGCCAAGTCTTGAACTCAAATCTAATGCAAGGCTTTTCTCCATGACATTAAAAATCAAATTTTACAATGGAGGTATTATTACGATATGATTATTAATAGAGATATCATTACATGAGATATTACAATGGAGAAGTCCTTAAGATAAACTGGGCTAAAATATTTACCCCAGAAAGTGAGAATTAATTACATTTTTGCTTCTGAGTTCAGGGTAAACATAGTAAAGTCATTCTAAATTTTTGGTGGGTTTTTTTTTTTTTTAAAGATTTTGTTTATTCATTTGAGAAAGAGAGATACAGAGAGAGAGCATGTGCAGGGGGAGAGGCAGAGGCAGAGAGGCAGAGGGAGAAGCAGACTCTCCCCTGAGCCGGGAGCCTGACACAAGGCTTGACTCCAGGACTTCGAGATCATGTCTTTAACCAAAGGCAGACAGTTAACCATCTGAGCCACCCAGGTGCCCAATTTTTAGTGTTTTGATCTTCAAAGTACTGGTCTACCAGGAAAGTTTCCAAGAAATAGAAAAAGTATGTTTAATAGTACAACAACAGGTAAGATTTCATTCATTCAGTGGGTATGCTCAAGGACAAGAAATAGCTTACTCTAGAGGTAAGGGGATATATACTACAGAGTACAGGAGTTTAATGCTGCAAATGTAACATGAGACTATGTTCAGACGACTCTGGAATGCCAAGCTAGGCGTAGACTTTATCCTACTGGGCTGTGATTCTAAACTAGGGCAAACGTTACAAAATTGGGAGGACAAGAGAAAGGGAAATTGGGAAGACAGCATATAATTACAGTTTGAAAATAAGCAGAGCTTGGATCTGATGCTCTGATTTGGCTTAGCCATTTAAAATTCTAATCATTTTAATGGTCTTCCAAGGGATCCTTGAGTTGTTTTTGAACTTACATTTTTTGGATAAAAATAAAACCATGTCTCTTTCTTTCTTTTTTTGTAGGCTACACACTAGGCATGGAGCCTGATGTGGGGCTTGAATTCACAACCCCAAGATGGAAACTTGAGATGAGATCAAGAGTTATGAAGCTTAACCAAATGAGAACCCAGACACACCAAAAATAAAACCATGTTTCTGGTACAGTACTAAATAAACATATGAAAGAAAACAAAACTAAACATCAACACAGGGACTAAAATTCACATATCCTGACTTTACAACCAGTTTGCTTTCTATTATCCCACAGATGCCAACACTTGAAAATGGTATTTTAGGAAAGTGAGTATGATATGTGGAATGGATTGGATGAGGCAAGAAGAGAACAGCTACTGCTATAACCACTCCCCAAACGCCCACAAGTTACAAGATACTGCAATTTTTTAAGAAATGCCAGTAACAAGATATTTGATTTTATTTTATTTTCAAGATTTATTTGTTTATTTATTGGACAGAGAGATAGAGAGAGCATAAGTAGCCAGGGCAGCAGGCAGAGGGAGAGGGAGAAGCAGGCTCTCCACTGAGCAGAGAGCCCAATGTGGGGCTCCAACCCAGAATCCTGGGATCATGACCTGAGCCAAAGGCAGCCACTTAACTGACTGAGCCACCCAGGTGCCCCATATCTGCATCTTACTAATGAAATCTAAAATTGAAAGTTAAAAGTAGGTATTTTAATAACATTAATATTCTAAGATAGTGTTCTCCAAGTAGGATTCACGGGGTGGGGAGATACGTAAGCAGTTACTTTAAATGGTTCCCTGACTCCTGACGCATACTAAGCAGTTTCCAGAGAAAAATATGTACTATTTTACATATTTATGCAGAAGATATTACAATTAATAAAACCCTATTTATCTAAAAGTCTTCCTGAATGCAGCCTAGTACTTTATTCATATTTTCTTTTTCAGTGGATACTGAAAATACAACCACATTGCATAAGCACACACCAAGTGTATACACATATTAGGGGGAAAAGCAGTTCTCATGCTCATCTAAGAAGACAAGCCCCTTGGACCATTTGAAGAATCCATCTGAAGAATAAATCTGTCTTACAGTTTAAAGCTAACTACAACTTCTGCTCATGCAATGGCCATTAATGCCTATTAAGTGCCAGGCACTATATTAAGCAATGAGGATACAGAGATAATTAAGTCCCAGTTGCTAGCCCTGGAGGCTCTCAGTCCGGGGAAGTCAGAAATGTAAATGTTTATGAATCTAATGAACTGAGTGCTATAGAAACACAGAAGTGTTTAACATATGAACAAGAAATTTTTAATCTATCTAAATGTTAATGTCTTACTTTCAGTTTCAACCGTCAAAAACCTTTTCCAAACTAAATGTCAAATATTGAAGGGAAAAAATCTGACAGTATTCTAAAAGTAAATACATACAATAAAACATTCTTGAGAATTAACACTTTTAAATTTGTAGTATGCTGTCTCTGGTAAACCATGTGGGGAGAGTTACTTAAAAGTTTATTTCCAATTGCAAAGTTAGTTAGAATCAAAGTATGTTTGCTTGGGTATCCAGTCACAAATCTAAAAACAGAAAACATTTCCTATCACTCTAGGTTTGAAAGAGATATTAAACATACAGCACCATTTATATAAACTTACTATTTTTAAAACACCTACAAGCCAACCACAAGATACACTTCACCCCACTAGGATGGCTATAATCAAGAAGGAGAAGTGTTAGTGAGGATGTAGAAAAATTGGTGGGAATGTAAAATTTGAACTCTAGTAGTTCCTCAAAATGTTCAATGGTTACCATGTCACTCATTAATTCTACTCCTGGATATATACCCAAGGAAAACATATATTCTAACAAAAATGTATACATAAATGTTCATAGTAGCATTTTTAAAAATACAAAATACTCTATTTTACGTATTATTATACAAAGAAAAGATTCCAAAAAGCGGAAACAACTCAAATGTCCATCAATGGATGAATGGATGAACAAAATGTGGTATATCCATACAATGGAATATTATTTAGTCATAAAAAGAAATATTTCTGATTCCAGCAACACATGGATGAACCTTGAAAATATTATATTAAGTCAAAGAACTCAGTCACAAAACACCACATACTGTATGATTCCATTTATATGAAGCAAATCTATAGAAGGTAGGTTAATGGTTACGTAGGGCTGGAGGGTAGGAAAGGAGGAAGAATGACTGCTACTGGGCATGGGGTGTCTTTTAGAGTGATAAAAATTGATTATAATGATGACTGCAAAATTTTTTTAATATACTAAAAACTTAAATTATACAGCTTAAATGAATGAATTTTATGGTAGGTGAACCTCTAATAAAAGCTGTTACTGATTTTTAAAATACCTACAAGCTGCAATATTAAACAGTTTAACATGAAAATTTTTATATTTAGGCTGTGCAGCATAAAATCTTCCAGGTTTCCTGTCTTTCCTCCCTTCCTTTTTTCTAACATTTCAAATCCAAACTTTAAATAAAAAATTTCAGAGGTCTCATTCAACCAAAAGACAAGTTCTTATTATCTGTCTTTCAAAATTACATTTAAACAGCAATCATTTCACAAAAGAGGACATACACATGGTTAAGAAACATGGAAAATATTGTACCTATCTTTTCTTAAAAAAAAAAAAAAAGCAGGGTGTGGGACGGGAGCTCTCCTTCAATCTGTCTTCCTCTAGTTTCTACCATCTACTTTCAGAATGTTAAATGAAAATGTTAAGAATTTATACCCTAAAATTACCTATTTTTTCCTCAATTAACTATAATCTAGATTCTTCCCATATCACACCCAAACCACTTTTTGTGGTCACCAAATCACTCCTACTTGGCAAACAGAGTGGGGATATTCTCAACCTCACCTTACCAGTCCTCCATAAGTATTTGATTTTGCTAACTACTCCTTTCCTAAAACTCTCCCAGGCTTTTCTGACATCCTCTGTGTTCCGTTTCCTCCTCTCTGAGCACACTCTCAGAGACAGTCACTGGCACCTCTTTTTCAGGCTGCTCTTTAAATGTTGCTGCTCTCCAATCTAAAGCTGGTCACTCGTATGCTTGTCTGAATAAACTTAATTCACTCCCATGCTTTCAACTACCTCTTACATGATTATATGACAACTTCCAAATATTTAACTACACCCTATCACAGCTCTCTTGAGCTCTGCATTTGTACTCAGTATCTCAGGCACCTCAGTTTACCACATTTAAAACTAAACTAACTCTCTTCTATCTTGAGATTTCCTCCAACCATCTTCTGCTTGGTCCCCTCTACTTCTTTCTCCTCCCGTACTCCGAACCATACCAAATGGTATCTTCTAACTTGGGTGATGGTATACCAAACTAGGAACCGTGGAGACATACTGCAAATATTCCTTTCTCCATGACTACCCACAACTAGTGAGTCATTGAGACTTCTTTCTTAATCCTTATCAGATCATACATACACTCTATATTCCACTGTCTTAGTTTAAGTTCAGGCCCTCATCTCACTTCTTCTATTTCAAATGCTTTCCAAATGCTCTCATTCATCACTTACTCCATCCTTAATACTGCCACCAGAATCAACTTTCTACAACATGAATCTGTCGAATGACTGCTTACTCCAAAACATACAGTGGCTCTCCAGGGACCCATAGTACTGATTCTTAGCTTTTCTACTTGAACCTATGTGAATGATAAAAGTGAAGACTCATACTAAAGCAGGCTGGGGGGGAGGGGTGGTGAGTGGGGAAAGGTGGGGAAACACTGCTAGAATGTTCAGTTACTATGTGTATTTTCTTAACACCCGCCTGCTGTCCAGGTGACTCAGAATCGTAGTACAGAACTATTCAAAATTACTGGTATTGAACTATTGAATAAATTACAGCATAGATGCAAGAACTTTCACAATCTAACCCCTACCTAACTTTCTCAGCATCACCATTAGCCCTTACCATGCATTACTTCACTGGTTTCAAAGTATGACTCAGGGACAGCCTACCCCTTGACCATTTCAGCAAGTCCACGAAGTTAAAACTCTTTTCCTAGTAAGACTAAGTTATGTTTCCTCACCTGCAAACACACAGAACCTTAACACAGTAATTTTTAAAAATTATGTTATGTTTCTTCACCTGCAAACACACAGACCTTAACACAGTAATTTTTAGGAGTGTACAGTGTACACTACAGTGTACACTTAGGAGTGTACAGTGGAATTTTCTAGAGTATATGACATGTCATGCTATGTGAAATGTAACACTGCAACCATATGAATGAAGCAGATATAAGAATCCAGTTCTCTTCTATTAAGCCAGACATTAAAGAAATTTGCAAAAATATAAAAATTCTTCTTCTCACCAATTACTTTTTGTTTTGAAAAACAATTATTATACAGTTACTACAGAATGGGTTTATTATCTTCAAGTGGATTATTTTTAAAAATATTTGTTTTTAATTTATAGTACAATAAATAAATAACCTTTTTGGAGCCCTCAACAATTTTTAAGAATGTAAAGGACTCCTCAGACCAAAAGGTGTTAACTGCTGCGTTATAGCTGATTACCTACCACTCCCCTAAACATGTTCAACTTTGTTGTTTTTAAAGATTTATTTGAGAGAGAGAGAGAATGTGTGTGTGTGTGTGCTCTCACACAAGTATGCACGTGGAGGGAGGGGCAGAGGGAAAGAATTTCCAGTGGACTCCATGCTGAGCCTAACACGGGCCTCATCCCTGGACCCATAAGATTATGACCTGAGCCAAAACCAAGAGTCCAACATTCAACCAACTGAGCCGCCAAGGCGCCCCAAACAAGTTCAACTTTAAAACCTCCGTCCCTCTGCATAGTGATGCACCCTCTACCACAACCCTAGTTCTAGCCAGGTCCCAATGAACCTCAGAGGTATCCTGGAGAAACAGAACAAAAAGAACAGTTTTGGGGGGTGCCTGTCTGGCTCAGTTAGAGGAAAATGTGACTCTTAGTATCCAGGACATGAGTTGGAGCCCCATGCTGGTTATAAACATTACTAAAATAAATAAACTTAAAAAAAAAAAAGAATAGAGGTTTTAAAGTCAAGCGGACGGTGCCTGGGTGGCTCAGTGGGTTAAAGCCTCTGCCTTCAGCTTGGGTCGTGATCTCGGGGATCGTGGGATCAAGCCCCATGTCGGGCTCTCTGCTTAGCGGGGAGCCTGCTTCCACCTCTCTCTCTGCCTACTTGTGATCTCTGTCTGTCAAATCAATCAATCAATCAATCTTTAAAGTCAAGCTGAATACTTCTCAGAGTGTGAATTTCTTCTCTACTAAAAATTATTTGTAAAGTCACTAACATTAGTGTAGTGAAAATTAAAACCATCTAACAATTATTTAATCATAACAAAGCAGACTGGTTGTTTTGAACAGTTCTGTCAGGATTACTATTTGTAGAACAGATGGTTCTATATAATAATCCCTTGAAATGGATAACTTCTATGGTAGTTCTTGGCTATCACTGATAGATAAATTAAGTTCAGATTATTTTAAAACATCAAAACATAGGATGCATCACTTGCTATTATACCTCAGTTAAGCCTTAGAAAAATGTCCTTACTCTCCTCCCAATATTTCACAAAAAAGTACTAGAATTCACATCTCTACTGCATCCTGTTTTTTAAATACTCCACTGAATTCACTCATTATATTTTTGCTTTCACCTTCAGAAAAGGAAAGAGAACTGGTTTTTAAGCTCAAACTGCTATATTTGCTTGTAGCTTAAGTGTCATCTTTTATGATTTTTTTTAAATACCCAAGCGTTAAATGTAAATTAGATAAATTTTAGTCTGATCAAAAGAAATCTACTTCTTGTTTCAATGCTTTTGACATTATAAGTCTTTATTTATTTACTTACTTATTTTTAAGTTAGCTCCATGCATAGCATGGAGCTGGGGGAATGGGGGCTACTGCACTCATGACCTTGACATCAAGACCTGAGTTGAGATCGAGTTGGCCACCTAACCAAATTAGCCAGCCAGGTGCCTCTTGACATTATAAAGCTTTAAAAAGCACAAGAGAACGGCTGAAAACAAAAGCCCAGATACCTCTTTCCTTCTATGTCCAATTATCTGTAACTGACTATATAAATCAGCTGTATAAGTCTCCAGAGATCTTAGTACAATAATGTGTTAGATGATGACCATAAATATGAGTCCCATACCTCAGCCCTGTGAAGTATGTTGCATTTTTATTCTTTAAAATGCGAGACAAATCATTCTTCCTATTTTCCTCTAAGTGGCCTGCTCAAGGTCAAACAGCTGGACAGTGAAAGAGATGAGATAAAATCCAGGTTTTCCAAACATGAATACATAGCACTCTACCATATACATTTGCTTGTCATGATCACTGTCTGCCATCTTGCAAAAAAGACTTAAAATCAAGATAGTTGAAACCGAGTTCTGGATCTGCCATAAATCAGATGTTTAACCTTCAATATGTAAGAATCATCTTGGTGCTGTAGTTTACACCATCTCAATATCTTAGTTTTCTCCTCTTTAGGGGTGGGCTGGGGAGTACACAACACACCAAGGCCCAGAACAGACAACTCGAAAAATAGCTAATGACAAGTAGAAAATTTTCTATCCTTACTAGTCATCAAAAAATTCAAATTAATAAAAGATACCATTTCCCAACCATCCAATTATCAAAGATCAAGATAATTAAATGAACACTCATGCATTACTGACAGTTGTATAAACTGATACAACTTCTTCAAAAAGTTATTTATAAACCTGTATTAAATGTTCATATTCTTTAACCTAGTACTTCCACTACTGGAAGATATCTTATGCAACAATCCAAAATAAGGAAATTTTCGATAAATGTTCAATAGAGAATTATAGTATGTAATAGAAAATAAATTGCCTAAACATTCAACCACAAGAAAATAGTTAAGCTGTAAAATAGTTGCCAAGTCGATTCACAGACCTGTACCCCTGGGGATAAAAATACATTATATATTTATTTAAATATTAATAAATAAATAAATTAATTAAAAAAAGTTGCCAAGTAAAATATTATACAGCCACTGAAATGATTTTTACAAATGAAAAACACTTATCAAAATGTTAAGTTGGAAAAAAAAACCCCAACAATATAAAATGAAATATATAGCATGGTCACACAGATGCATTAAAAACATTAACAGAGACCACCTTTGGGTGATGGGACTGGGAAGGCTGGATACAACAATGGGAAGAACACAGTCTGGATGTCCACCCCACTTTCTTAAGAGTAAGGCAATGGGAAGAACACAGTCTGGATGTCCACCCCACTTTCTTAAGAGTAAGGCATTATTAATTATCATTCTATAATCTCCAAATTTGAAATAATGAACACTAGTACTTCATAATTGAATAGGATTATAGTAGCTAGATTATTTCTAAGGCTCAGTTCTAAAATGCTAAAATTTAAAAATGCATTTTTGATCCATATAACAATTTAAATAACAGAACACTTAAAATTATTAGCTGATCTTCTACTCTCTTTCCATGGCAGAGGGAACATGGTTTCCCTCCAACCTTCTACTCAAGGGAAAAAGCAGCACCATCTATCAGTCTTAATTATAGCTATTGCTTATCAAGTCATGGAATAAAAAAAGCAAGCACTATAAAAGAATAGCCTTAGTCATCAAATCTCGAATGTGGAATCACCTAGCTATCCCTAAGTATTATGGAAGAAAAAAGTAACTCATTCAGTCCTTCAGAAATGAAATCTCCAATAGGAATCCCTGATTCCTCCCCAAAGCATGAACCCCAAGGCTACTTCCCCTGTACAGAAGTTCAGAGACTGGGCACCTGTCCTGATGGCCTTCATCACCAAACAATGCTCTTTCCTGACAGGATATGCCCAGGGATAACAAGATGACTAGCAAGCAAACTAGAAGTGACCAAGGACCACACCACCTCTTCTTCGAAAATAAGACTGTAAAAAACTAGTTTTAAGCTTTTAAACTATCCTAAGTAAATATTTTCTATTTGCTAAAAAGTAGCGAAAAGGGGACTCCATCCAATTACTGTTAAGTGACTATCCAAAAGATACCAACACAATAAAAATTCTCACTAGTAAGAAGAGAAAATGTCCTTTTTTCTTTACCTTCCATGGGTCAAAAATTAATTTTTCAAAAATACATAGACTAAATATCAACAGAAAAGGTTTAAAATACAGCATAGATTGTTTTATCTATATTTTTCCACTTTCAAAAGATTTGAAATCTTACTCCTATTCTCTATTATTGGTCTAGGAAGGCGGGAATCACAAAGCTCAACAAATACTATTATAATATTGTATAAGGTCAATGATCTATTTTATAAGTGGTTAATTTTAATGCTAAAACTTTACTAGATCCTACCTAGTCTCTTTAAAACGTGAGAAAGTATTTCAGTGCTAAAAGTCATTTCACCTGCACCTTGTAATTAAACTGTTCTTTGAAACAAAAACTAGCCAATGTTTGCTGCTCATTCATTTTTATAGACATTAACTGTGTATCCTTTTTACAATCAAGAATTTCGGAGTTAAGTGATTATTCTTGGAGGTGTATCTTGTCCAGGAGCAAAATTTACCCTAGCTTATTTCCCATTCCCAAAGGCCGCCAAGGCTAAGGAGCAACCACTTCCCAAAGTCCCACTTCCTTTTCCATTCCCCAGACCTCCAGAGTTTCCAACGCCCCAGTCTTGCGCAATATCCGTAGGAGCAGCAGCCGCAACCACCGCCTCCTAAGCCGAGAAACAACCCTAAAGGGAACATTGTCCAGCAGAAAAATAAAAGGTGGGGGGGCAATGTAGGAAGTCGACTTCTGGTCCCACGCCTTTGGATCTGACCCCCTCATAAGTGATGTATCTAGAGCAATTTCACGAACAAGACTGTTAACCTCCCCTCCAGCCTGCCTGCCCAAGCAGAGGGCGGAAAGGGGGGGGCGGGGGGGCTGAGAAGGTTATCTCCCAGTTCAGGGCTTCGGCCCGTTTCGTTGCCTCCGCCCCACCAGGACTATTGTTCCCAAGTTCCCCACCCCCACCCCGGATAGGAAGTGATAGTCACATCCCCTCCGCCTTCCACAATATCCCCTAGGGAGTCCGAAGTAGGCTTCCTTCAGGATAACCAACCCCTTCACACACACACTTAACCCTCTAACCTAAAGTCACCATGACTCCAACGCCATCTCAAACCTGAGTCTCAAGAGACAAGAGGTGGGACGAGGGTAAATGGAACCGGGCAAGCCACGGGATTCCCTACGGACAAACCTTTCCCAAGCCTTGGAGATAATAATTGAGAACCCCAAAACGGAAGAACTCCTACCCTGCCCACTTCTGAGACCAGCTTGAGCAAAGGGACCCCACGAGTTAATGCTAACCTCAACACCCCCGTCCCTCCATCAGCCGCGATCTGCTCTCCTCCATGGGTGGACACCTTGCCTCGACCCCACAAGGAGGGGCAGGCTGGATGAGGAGTGGGGGTGGAGAGACGAGTCCCCCAGCCCTGGGTCTGCACCTCAGTCTCCTCCGGCTCCCGGCCCGAGAAACAATAGGTGGTCGCGGGCGGCAGTGCACAGTGCGGGCTCGGCCGGGGCCGCTCCCTTCGCGCCCTGGCCGCCCGCGGACGGGGCCGCGAAAGCGTGAGGGGTGGAATAAAGGCCGAGGGACAGCGGCGGTCTCACCTCCCGCCGGCCTCCGAGACCACCCGGCCTTAGGAGTCGGTGCGCGCCCCCCTCCGCCCCTCTCCTCACAGCCGCACACAAAGCGCTGGCGGCCCGGGCCGGCCGGGCGAGGCGGTGGTGGGCTCCGGTGCCGGCGAGAGCAGGCGACAGCAAGGGGAACGACTCACCATGAAGTCCCGGGCGAAGTTGTCCTCCCCATTGTGGTCCGGACTCTTCATGGCCTGGACCCTTTGGATAAATTTCCTCAGGATCTCCACTTGCTCCATCCTCCCGCGTCCCCCCGGCTGCGGTGGCTGGCCCCCCCGCCGCCGCCCGCCCGCCCGGCGCAGAGCCCGCTCAGTCTTCCCCAGCTCGCTTCCCCAGCCCTTCCCCTCCCTCTCGACCCCCGCCAAGCCTCGCCGCTCCCTGCTCCTCCCCACCGCCTAAGGCGGCGGCAGCAGCGGCACCAGCCCGGCTCCCGACCACACAACTTCCCAGGAGCAGCCGCCGTTCTCCCACAGTACGAGGCGAGCCGCTGCGGCTAGCGCCAGCCCCAACCCCCAGCTTGCTCCATCCTCCTTCCCCGCCCTCCTCCTCTTTCGTTGGAGACGCCGCCACCGCCTCAGGAACAAGGCTCTCCGCTCGCCCCCCCCCCCCCCCCCGGCCCCCCCCCCCCCCCCCCCCCCACTAGCAGCCGCGGCTGCCTCTCCCCACGGGCGCGGCCCCGCCGCCACCGAGACGCGCGGCCCCGTGCTGTGGCTCCGCCCCAGGCGCTGGGACGCCCGATCCGCCCCCGTCCACCTCGCCTCTGGACCACTCCCCCAAGCCCGCCCCGCTGGTTCCAGCCCCTCTCAGAGTGGCTGGAAGACTCTTGGTTGTCGGCTGGGCAACTTGACTCTACTTCCGGGGCGTGGTCTCGGTCGAGCTGTATGTAAATTTGAGGAAGTCTGGAAGGAGGGAATTAGCCTCTGAGCTGGGTGAACCCTAGTCAGTCGCATAAGATTTTAGTTGGAACTTGCGGGCTCCTGGCCTACTAGTGGGAAAAGCATATTTTTAGAGTGCTTCCGCCCCGCCCACGGCTGTGGGCTGGGACTACAAGTCCCGGCCCGCGGGAATCCAGGAGTGGGGGCGGGAGAGGGCGGCGGTGGGATGGAGAGGCATGCTGGGAACTGTAGTGTCACCTCCGCGTTCACAGCCGGTATGTCTTCATCTTACTAGTGGTTTGGTGACTGTTGACGGCAGATACACCTTGCCACTTTAGGAATGGCTACGACCAAGAGAAATGAAACGTTTCTTGAGTGAAAGGACTTTGCAAATCCGTCGAAACCCTGACGAGTGAGCACCTGAGATTTGGAGTGCATCCTCATACCTACCACGCATGAGGCGAGGGCTCAGTGTTTGCTGAATGAAAGGGAATTTGTCCTGCGCTTAGATTCACAGCCCTTCAAAAGTGATTAGGAGACGTCTCTCCATAGAATGTATAAAACTTTATACATCTTTGCAAGTCTTGTAGTAATCAGAGAACATCTGTTTTAGTCTAATTCATTATTTTACAAAGAAAGCGATTTGTCTAGTCCCCTCAGCATATTCATAACGCCAAAACTAGAACTCAAATCTTGTTGGTTTCAGTACAACACTTATATTGCCTCTTACTAAGGAAGATAAACATGTGGTAATGTGGCAGAAGTGAAGGATTTGATCCGTGGAATTCTTTTAGTCCCTTATACCTGCAGAAAACATTTTTTACAGATAAGCTTAGGGAATTTGGTTAAATAGGAACCATAAGTGCTAGCCCCCTCTTCCCAAATGAATGTTTAGAACCACTATGAAATTTAATGATAAATTCCATGAAGAAAACAGGTAGACACAGTTTTTTTTCTCTTTGTTTCAGAGAACAATATTTCTCTTTAAAATAATAACTAATGTGTACCAATCCAGTCCCCCTCTCTGAAATATGCATTTCCAAGTGTGCCCTTCTAAATCGTACACATTTGTATATTGTACGTGCATATAAAAAGATACAGTTTTGTTCTGTATTTAAAAATTCACTTAGAAGAATAGTTCAGTTTCTAAAGTAAGCTTTATTTGAAGCCAGGGTCTGGAGTATTTTACTTTAATCAGATACTGAAACTCAGTTTTCACTGGATATAAGAAAAGATCAGGATCTGGGCTTGCTCACCTACTAAGACAGCTCACTATAGGTAGCCCTTTTCCCCTGGAACTGGGGAAGAAATTAGACTCTAAGTAACGAAATGGACAGATGATCAGGAGTGCCTGTACTTTTGATATATCAAAAGAATGAACAAACCAGAGGGTGATAAAGACTGTATGCTAGACAAGTTGTCTAACAGTCTGATGGAAAGTGTTACTTGTTTTGAGTTATTGAGTCTCATTCTAGCTAGTGTTTTTGGCGTATTTTTACTTTTCCTCTTACTGGCAATTTTCCCTCTGTTTCTTGTAAAACATGAGGGTTTTTGAGTTCTTAACAGCTACCTTTGGCATCTGATAAAGGTTAGGGAAAACAAATGTAAAGTATCCTTATGTATTACAACTCTTTTGCCAATGCTTTCCTCATTTTAGTATACTTAGGTAACATTTTGAGACAGACAATTTTTGAGCACCTCAGAATATGAGGGGTTGTGCTGTGTGTGTGAGAGAGATACAAAAATGTTTTAGGGATGGCTTCTTACAGTTTATAGCCTGGTTCAGGAGACAGGAAAACAATAAACTTAGTTATATCGTGAGTTACTAAATACCAAATGAGTGATACAGATGTTGAGTGGTTTAACAATTCTGAGAAGAGAGAATTGTGAACTAGTTAGCCCATGCTGTGGTCACAGGGGACCATGAAGGACATGTGAAATTGGGTTTAAACAGAAAGAACTCCCAGGTAAAAGAAGTGTTGAAACAAAAAACATGAAGACAGCAAAGCAGAAGTTTGAATCGGAACTTTTATATGCGTATGAGGATGCTAAAGTAGGTAGGGATTGGACTCTGGAGAGCATTAAATGCCTGGTTAGGGGTACCTGGGTGGCTCAGTTGTTAAGCGGCTGCTTTCCGCGTAGGTTGTGATCCCAGGAAGCCTGCTTCTCACTCTCCTACTACCCCTGCTTGTGTTCCCTTTCTCCCCGTGTCTTTCTCTATCAAATAAATAAATACAGTCTTTAAAAAATGAATGAATGAATGAATGAATGAATGCCTGGCTAATGATTTGGACTTCATATTGTCAGTGGAAGCCACCAAAGATTTTTGAAAATAGAAGGAAAAATTAGGAAAATAATAATCTGGCATTTTTTGGATAAATTGTGACTTAATAAGGGGAGAGAATGGAAAGAGGCATTAGGAGCCAATATATGAAGCAACAAAAGCTGTAACTAAGGTCATAGCACTGCAATTACAAAGACATAGATAGAGAAAGAACTCACAGAACTAGGTGACTGTCTGACTGACTTAGTGGACAAGAAAGAAGGTAGAATTAAAAGGGACTGAAATTACCAGATTGGAAGAGATCAGAAAGTGTGACAGAACACAGGGCTATGCTTGGTTTGGGCAAATGGGAACTTTCATGAACAAATGGTGAGAGAAATCTGCATGTCTTTGGAAGGAGTCTGGCCATAAATGTACAAAAATGGAAACATCATGTGTGTTTTGGCTGAAAATTTTATAGATATTATTTACAACTGTATATACAAACATATATGCTTATTGCAGCCTTATTTGTAATGGCAAGAGTAGGAACAACGTGCCTGCATATCAAAAGGCACTGGTTAAAAAACAAAATCACATATCTATAATTAAGGTCTTCTAAAAAAAGTTTTTATTATTTATTTATTTGACAGAGAGAGAGAGAGAAGGAGCACAAGCAGGGGGAGCCGCAGGCAGAGGGAGAGGGAGAAGCAGGCCCCCCCCACTGAGCAGGGCACCCTATACAGGGCTCAATCCCAGGACCCTGAGATCATTACTTGACCCAAAGGCAGCCACTTAACTGACTGAGCCACCCAGATGCCCCTAATTAAGTTTTTTGAAGCCATTCAAAATAAAAAATAAAAAAAAAAAAAAAAAAAAACCTCTCTATATTGATGTGGAATAGGTCCCAAGATCTACTTACTGAATGAAAAAAGCTAGGCATTGTGTTTATGGTATTCTTACTTTTATGTAAAATGGAATGTGGATAAAATGCTTGAACACAGAGTTTTTCTGAAGGATATTTCAAAAACTGTTAGCTGTATTTGCCTTTAGGAAGTCCTTGACAATCTTGGGTAGAAAGGAGACCATTTCCAATGTGTATACCCTTTTATGTTCTAAATACTTTTCCATGTATGCATTACTTTTCCAACAAAATTGAATCTGTTCAGATTTTTTAGACTTTCAATCTAGGTGTTAGGAAGAATGACAGTATCTTTAAAAACACCCAAATGAAGAAAATGGAAGCAGATCTTACTTAGATTTTTTTAAATGGCCCAGGCTAAGTTTCGGAATGCCGACCTTTTTACACACAGTTCTCAAGAAATTACCACCTCATTCTCAGCCACAGCTGCACTTGACCCACATTAACCAATCCATGTAAACTGGCCAGCAGCAACCTGTGACCTGGTGTACGAACACCACCGTGGCCAATTAGTTCTCACTGTTCAGAATCTAAACTTAGAAACCTAGGGAGAATAAGTCATTAAACAGCAAGGGCAGAAGCTGAATGACATGGGATGCAATTAGGTAGGGCAGGCCTTGTAAGAATAGAAATTATACAGAATCTGGTTAGTCACAAAAGGAACATTAAGCAAGCATGTAGAGATAGGTAGAGATGTCACGATATGACCCTTGTGGCCATGAGAGAGATGCGGCGATTCTCTGGGACAACTTGACTCACGAGGACTTTTCAATACAGGTTTGGTTGGCATTTATTCCATAAGTAAATTCTGCTTTTCCTGAAACAGAATAGGGCAAGAATAATGAGCCTGGGCCCTGAAGTGAGAGAGAGGAAGTTTCAAACGTCCACTCCATTTCTTGCCCGGTGTGTCACTTCAGCTCAAGCCTTGGTTTCGTCTTCCAGGAAAGTGTGTTGCAGAATTAGTATAGCAGACATCGCCCTTGCTCCCAGAAAACACAAAATAAGAACCAGTTAAACAAACAAGCAATGAATGCTTTCTGGACCTTTTACTTTTTTTACTTCCTGTCTCTTCTTCTTTAGGCTCTTGCCCTACTCACTAGCCACCTTCACTCTGGGTAACGATCTGAGTGATGAAAAGAAAGCCAAAATACCAGTTTCAAAATTTATCTTCTTAGTACGTTTGTGAGGGTTGGAGTGAGAGTTTGAAACCAATAATTCAGAACGGGTTTCAGAATTATCTACCTGTTTAATATTCACGGTATCCCTTTCCCCTCTTACTCAGGTAAAAGTAATGCTTTATGTCTGTGTAGAAATTCTAACTTTTAAAGTATTTTTACAACTATTTTCTCATGAAAACTACCTTTGTTATGACTTGTGTGGCATTACAGCTCTTTGTGAGTTCTGTTTTGTTCTTTTTAACAACTCGGGGAGGTAATTTGGCATCATTGTCCTCATTAATAGATGAAAAACTAAATAAAACACGGGAGTGAACATGACTAGCTCAGTTGAAAAAAAAAAAAAAAAGTCAGACACATATCCAGAACCCACAGGTCCTGAGTTTCCAGCTTATTGCATAAACCACTGAGTCACAATGCTTCAATACCTGGTGTCATTTAAGTGAAACTACAGATGAGGATTCACATCATTCCTGAGAGTCTCCCAAAGTAGCACTTCTAATATTAAGTTGTCATTAGAAACATCCCTCAGTCGTCTGTACTAAAGGACTCCTAACTAGGAAGTTATGGGAGAGTAAATAAGAAAGAAGGGAGGGAAATTCTTCTCTAATTTATTCTTGGTATCCCTTACTCCCTCATTCCTAGACCTGTTCACAGCAAAAAAGCTGTTGACCATTTTTAGTCTGTGAGTTTATTTTTGAGGTATGTAGTCCCATAGATAGGGAACCAGGGAAAGTAAGAGTATAACTTTTTAGTCTAGTGTGGCATAACAGTTTTAGGAGACATAAAAATGGAAAGAAGTTTGGAAAGGATGATATTTCTTTAATATTTAATATGTATTCCTAAAACTAATATTTCAGAGCTTTTTGACATAACCCTCCCCATTTATTCTCATAACTCTGTCCTAAAGTAGGTAAGTCAAGTATGATTATCTCCTTCTTTCTTTATGCATTAGAATGCTACTGGGAATAATAATGCCAAGCTTAAAAGGATTAAATGATCTGCCCAAGGTCATATAGATGGCAGAACTGGAACCAAAATCCAAGTGACTCTCTACTCAATGAAAATTTTCCAGTGTTATATAACAAAGGTCAAATAATGTCATAATAAATACTAATTACAGGTGAATGCAGTAATTAAATCTACCCTCTTAACTTTTTTATCTCATATTTCTTACATGGTTTCATTTAACATCCAAAGAAAAATCAAAATTTTATAAAAAATTTCAAAGTCAAGAAGTATCTTAGCATCTAATTAGTGATCCTTCAACGTGATGACATTTACTTTCTATATTCAGGAATGGATCATTAACAAGGGCTGTGAAATATGATTGTACAATATAAAGTCCATCCAGTGTATGGATTGGACTAAGACCCAATTACCAACAGAAAGCCCCAAAACAAAACAAGCAAAAATCCCTTTCGTTCAGTGATTGCTAATATTTTAAATTAAAGATAAATTGTAGACAGAGACAAATACTGAATGGTCTCACTTATATGTAGACTTTAAAAAAGAAAAAAAGAAACCAAGCCCGTACAAAAAGGGATCAGAGTTTTGGTTACTAGAGGCAGATGGTGGGGGAGAGAGGGATTTGGATGAGGATGATCAAAGAGTACAAACTTCCACTTAATAAGATTAAATAAGTACTAGGGATGTGATATGCAACATGATAATTATAGTTAAACTGCTGTATAATATATAGGAAAGTTAAGAGTGTAAATCCTGGGAGTTCATTTCCCAAGGAGAAAGCTTTTATTTTTCTTATCTTACATGAAGTAATGGAGGTTAGTCGAACTGATTGTGGTAATCATTTCACAATATATATAAATCAGCTCATCATGATGTATGCATTAAACTTATATAGTGATGTATGCCAATTATTTCTCAGTAAAATTAGAAAAAACATAAATTGTGATTCCACTTATGTAAGGTAATTGAAACATTCAAATTCATAGAAATATTAAGTGGATTGGTGATTACTAGGGACTGAAGGAAGGGGTAATAGGGCAGCTGTAGTTTTTTTTGGTTTTTTAATTCCACTATAGTTAACGTACAATGTTATATTAGTTTCACATGTACACTATAGTGATGCAACAATTCTGTACATTATTCAGGGCTTATCATGAAAAGTGTATTCTTAATCCCCTTCACCTATTTCCCGTATTGCCCTACCCACCTCCTCTCTCGTAACCATCGCTTTGTTCTCTATAGTTAAGAGTCTGTTTTTTGGTTTCCCCAGGTTTTTTTTTTTTTTTTAAGATTCTATTTCTTTATTTGACACAGAGATCACAAGTAGGCAGCGAGGCAGGCAGAAAGAGAGGGGGAAGTAGGCTACCTGCTGAGCAGAGAGCCTGATGTGGGGCACAATCCCAGGACCCTGGGATCATGACCTGAGCCTAAGACAGACTCTTAACTGACTGAACCACTCAGGTGTCCCTATTTTTAGTTTTTTGAGAAACCTCCATACTGTTTTTTTTAGAGTTGCCTCAGTTTGCATTCCCAGCAACAGTGCACAAGGGCTCTTTGCTCTCCACATCCTTACCCACATTTGTTTCTTGTGTATTTGATTTTAGCCATCCTGACTGGTGTGAGGTGATATCTCATTGTGGGTTGGATTTGTATTTCCCTGATCATGAGTGATGTTGAGCATTGTTTCGTGTGTCTGTTGGCCATCTGTATGTCTTCTTTGGAGAAATGTCTGTTCAAATCTTCTAACCATTTTTTAATTGGATTATTTGTTTTTTGGGGTGTTGAGTTGTATCATTTCTTTATATGTTTTGGATACTAGCTCTTAACTGGATATGTTCTGTGCAAATTTTTCCTCCATTCAGTAGGTTGTCTTTTAGTTTTGTTCATTATTTCCTTTGCTGTGAAGACACTTTTTATTTTGATGTAGTCCCAAAAGTTTATTTTTGTTTTTGTTTCCCTTGCTGCAGGAGCCATATCTAGAAAGATGTTGCTATTGCTGATGTGAGAGAAGTTACTGTCCATGCTCTTTTCTAAAAGTTTTATGGTTTCACATCCCACATTTAGGGTCCTTGATCCATTTTGAGTTTATTTTTGTGTATGGTGTAGGAAAGTGGTCCAGTTTCATCCTTAAGCATATAGCTGTCCCTTTTTCCCAGCACCATTTGTTGAAGAGACTGTCTTTTTCCAGTTGCATATCCTTACCTCCTTGGTAAAGGTTAATTGACCATATCATCATGGGTTTGTTTCTGGATTTTTCTATCCTGTTCTATTGATCCATGTGTCTTTTTGTGCCAGTACCATACGTTTTGATTACTACAGCTGTAATATAACTTGAGATCTGGAATCATGATGCCTCCAGCTTTTCTTTTCTTTTTCAAGATTGCTTCTGTTATTCAGGGTCTTTTGTGGTTCCATACAGATTTTAGGGTTATTTGTTCTAGTTATGGAAAAAAAAATCCTATTGGTTTTCTTTTTAAGATTTTATTTATTTATTTACTTGAGAAAGGGGGATAGAGAGAAGGAGGGAGAGAGAGAGAGTGCTCGAGTTGGGCAGGGGCAGAGGGAGAAGAAGAGAATTTTGAGCAAACTCTGCACTGAGCCTGGAGCCTGACACAGGGCTCAATCCCATGATGCTGAGATCATGACCTGAGCCAAAATCCAGAGTTGGACACCTAACAATTGAGCGCCCAGGTGCCCTGCTGTTGGTTTTTTTATAGGAATTGCACAATTTTTGATAGTACTTTGGAGTGTAGACATTTTAGCAATATTTATTGTTCTAATCCCTTAGCATGGAATATCTTTCCATTTCTTTGTGTCATCTTCAATTTCTTTTATCATTGTTTTATAGTTTTCAGAGTACAGGTCTTTCTTTGGTTAGGTTTATTCCTAGGTATCTTATTATTTTTGGTGCAATTGTAAATTGTGATCCCAACTGTAAATGAGATTGTTTTCTTAATTTCTCTCTGTGCTGCTTCATTATTGCTGTATAGAAATACAACAGATTTCTATACATTGAATTTGTATCCTGCAAAATGATTTCCATGTTTTTTGGTGTAGTCTATTGGGCTTTCTATGTAGAGTATCATGTCATCTGCAAATAGTGAAAATTTTACTTCTTCCTTACCAGTTTGGATGCTTTTTATTTCTTTTTCTTGTCTGATTGCTGTGGCTAGGAATTCCAGTACTATGTTAGTAAAAGTGGTGAGAGTGCACATCCTTGTCTCGTTCCTGACCTTAGGGGAAAGGCTTTCAGCTTTTCGCCATTGAAGGTGATGTTACCTGTGGGTTTTTCATATATGGCCTTTATCATGTTAAGGTATATTCCCTCTAAACCTACTTTGTTGAGAATTTTTATCATGAATGGATGTTGTACTTTGTCCAGTGCTTTTTCTGCATCTGTTGAAATGATCATATGGTTCTTATCCTTTCTCTCATTGATGTCATGTACCACATTGATTTATTTGTGAATATTGAGTCATTTTTGCAACCCAGGAATAAATCCCACTTTATTGTGACAAATCCCACTTGAATTTTTTAAAGAAGTTTATTTTTTTTTAGTTTTATTTTTCTTAAGTACGTTCCACGCCCGTGTTGGAGCCCAATGTAGTAAGGCTTAAACTCAAAACCCTGAGGTTAAGACCTGAGCTGAGATGAGTAGTTGGATGCTCAACTGGCTAAGCCACCCAGGTGCCCCTACTTATTTATTAAGTAATCTCTACACCCAACGTGGGGCTCAAACCCAGACCCCAAGATCAAGAATTGCATACTTCTCCGACTAAGCCAGCAAAGTACTCCGTGAATAATTATTTTAAAGTATTGTTGGATTGGATTTTCTAGTATTTTGTTAAGGATTTTTGTATCTGGGGTGCCTGGGTGGCTCAGTGGGCTAAAGCCTCTGCCTTCAGCTCAGGTCATGGTCTCAGGGTCCTGGGATCGAGCCCCACATTGGGCTTTCTGCTAGGCAGGGAGCCTGCTTCCTCCTCTCTCTCTCTCTGCCTGCCTCTCTGCCTACTTGTGATCTCTGTCTGTAAAATAAATAAATAAAATCTTAAAAAAAAAAGGATTTTTGCATCTACATTCATTAGAGATATTGGCCTGTATTTCTCTCTCTTTCTCTCTCTCCCTCTCTCTCCCTCTCTCTTTGTAGCGTCTATCTGGTTTTGGTATCAGCGTAATGCTGGTCTCATAGAATGAATTTGGAAGTTTTCCTTCCTTTTCTATTTTTTTTGGAATAGCTTCAGAAGAATAGGCATTAACTCTTCCTTACAGGCAGTTCTCTTACTCATTCTTGGTACTCCCGTGGTTCCACAAGCCCTTCACCCTGCTTCCTCGTTCCTAGAGAAAAATAGGAGTTGCCAAGTTTGAATCTACTCACTCTCTCTGCTCTCCAAGTAAAATTTAGAGATCATAAATTTACTCTGTACTTACTTGTTTCTCTCCATTATTACAGTTCTTGGTCCTTTCCATGGCTAATCTCTTTCCCTGTCAAACCTTCTCTGCCCTCTTTTATCTCTTTCTAGTTCTGCTGTACAAAGTTCTCCTCTCCTTTATCTGTGTCCAGCCTTTTCTTCTCTACAGACTCCCTTTATTCTACGAAATGCTCAAGACTCCCATGAGCCCTGGCCCATCTATCGTGATCTGTTAACTGGCACGCTTCTCCTAAATGGACTTCCTACTTGCCAGATGAATGATCTCTTAATTTATACCCTGCTCAACTCATGTGGAGCATCTGACCCTTATCAACAAATATCCTTCCTTCCTTTCTTGAATTTCTCCCCTTACTTAGTTTTATTTTTAGTGTGAGGTGACTTTATTTTAGTGTGAGGTTCATTTTAAAGTGAACAAGTCAATGGCATTTAGTACATAAGTTTAGTAACTACCACCTCTATTTTTCTAAACTACTTTCATGACCTAAAAGGAAACCCTATATCCATTAAGCAATTACTTCCTACCTCTCCATTTCCCCACAACTCCTGACAGCCACCAGTCTGTGCTTTTTCTCTGTGGATTTACTTATTCTGGATATTTCATATAAGTGGAATCCTACAGTAGTGACCCCTTGTACCTGGTTTCTTTCATTTAATGGAGTTTTAAAGTTTTTTTTAAAATCTCAAATTCTAATATCTTACCATATTTGCTTCAGATTTTATTTAGATAACAAAACATTACTGATAGAATTGAGATGCCTTTGTAGTCCTTCCCTTTCCTCCCTCCCCAGAAATAACTATTATCTTGGATTTAGAATTTTTATTGCTGCAATGTCCAGTGTTATATTGAGTGGTGTCTTGCCTTGTTTAAAAAAAAAAAAAGACTGTGGTTAAAAAAAAAAAAATTTGACATAAAATTTACTATCTAAGGTCCCTGAGTGGCTCATTCAGTTGGGTATCTGACTTCAGCTCAGGTCGTGATCTCAGGGTCCTTAGATGAGGCCACAAGTTAAGCTCGGTCTCAGCAGGTAATCTGCTTCTCCTTCTGCCTCTCCCCCTACTTCTGTACGCATACACGCTCTCTCTCTCAAATAAATCATCTTTTTAAAAAATTTACTATCTTAACTCTTTAAAAATGTGCAGTTCAGTGGTGTTGAGTATATTCACCTTTTTGTGAAACAGATCTCCAGAACCTTTTCATCTTTCAAAACTGTATTAATAACAACAGTCGTATTTGCCTTCTTCATGGCCCCAGATAGTCACCATTCTACTTTCTGTGTGTATGCATTTGCTTACTTTAGATACCTCAAATAAGTGGAATCCTACCGTATTTGTCTTTTTTCTGACTGACTTATTTCCCTTAGCATAATATCCTCGAGGTTTAGCCATGTTGTAGCATGTGAGAGATTTTCTTTCCTGTTTAAGGCTGAATAATATTCCATTTCATGTATAAACCACATTTTGTTTATCTGTTCATTGATGGACATTGTTTCTATCTTTCGGCTTTGTGAATAGTGCTACTGTGAACATACATGTACATGTATTTCGAGCACTATCACTAGGTTGTATGGTAATTCTGTGTTTAACTTTGTAAGGAAGCACCACACTGTTTTGCCCAGTGGTTGCACCATTTTACATTCTTACTAGCAATGCACAGTGTCCTAATTTCTCCATATCCTTGCCAACACTTGTTATTTTCCTTTAAAAAAATTTTTTTTTTTTAATCTTTAGCCATCCTTGTGGGTTTGAATTGCATTTTGGTTTTGAATTCATTTTCCCAATGATTACGATGTTGAGCATTGTTCTGTATGCTTGTTGGCCATTTCTGTATCTTTATTGGAGTATTGTCTATTCAAGTTCTTTGCCAATTTTTTAGCTAGATTCTTTGTCTTTTTATTGTTGAGCTGTAAGAGTTCTTTATATATTTGGGATAACTAAACCCTTACCAGTTATATGATTTGTAGATATTTTTTCCCATTCTATAGGCTGTCTCCTTTTGGGTTTTCTCTGCTCTTTTTCTCCTATCACTCTTTCAGCCATTAACTTTATTCAGTAGGATAATTTCTGATCTCTCAGTATATTGTTAGTCACTGTTTTAGGTACTGGCAGTAAAAATACAAATATTATTTACTATCTGACACCTTTTTATTTCTTTTGTTGTCTTCTGTATGCCTGAATATGATCATTTTCCAGAGTTAGGTTGCCTTCTCTATGGAGCCTTCCCACCTTCTTTTTGTTTGAGAAAAAGCCCATTTAATCTTCAGGGCCCAGTCTGAACATTAGTCCTCTGGGAAGATTCTGGGATTTCACCAATCAGTCACTCTTCCTTTGCTTGTATAGCACTTTATACATTTAGCACAATACCATAAACCTTACATTGCTTTATAATTGTTTGTTTATATGTCTAGGATATGAGCTCCTTAATGTGTGTTATCTTCATAGCTAATAAAACTTTCCCAAGTGCTGAGTAAAAGTTTGGCCCAAGTATTGAATGAATTATCAGGCCCTGGATTTTTAAAACTTATTATTATGAAAAATTGTAAATTTATACAGAAGTAAAGAGAATAGTGAAGTGAATCACCATTCTTCATTAATCAGCTTTGACAATTATCAACATAGGGCTAGTCTTCTTTCATCTAAATCCCTTCAATTCTCTCTCCCCACAGGATTATTTTGAAGTAAACCTAAGAAATTATTTCATTCATAAGTACTTTCCTGACATTTTCATAGGAAAAATTTGGACATTAAATATAAAACTTTACTGTACCTGGGGTCAGCCAAACTGAAACTTTAAGTAATTGTTCTTCAGTTTTAAGAGAACAAGACAAATTATAAGAGATGATCTGCGATCTCGGAGCTTAAAATACTCAACTTTGTAGGTTCTAGTCTTTAAACAATTGCAGCACAATCTACTAAATTACTACACTTAGAAAACCTCAGACAGTAAACTGATATTCATTACATTGAACTTAAAGTATCAAAGAAATACCCCCCAAAAAATGTTTTACTTAAGAAAGTAATATTCTTTTTGGAACACCTGGGTGGCTCAGTTGGTTAAGCGTCTGCCTTTGACTCAGGTCATGATCCCAGGGTCCTGGAATCCAGCCCTGCATTGGGCTTCTGGCTCAGTGGGGAGCCTGCTTCTCCTTCTGCCTGCCACTCCCCCTGCTTGTGTACGCGAGCTCTCTTTCTCTCTGACAAATACATAGAATCTTTTATAAAAATTATACTCTTTTTTGTGGCAGAGTTTTTTTTAAAAAACATTTTTGTTGACTCTCATTTTACCAGAGAATAATGCTTCAATTTATTTATTTGGCTCCATGCCCAGTGGGGAGCCCAGCGAGGGGCTTGGACTCACAACCCTGAGGTAAAGACTTGAGCTGAGATTAAGAGTTGTCAGTGGCCTAACCAACTGAGCCATCCAGGTGCCCCACTTCATTATATTTAGATATAAAATGGCATAGCTAGAACACCAAGATATTTTTTTAATTGCATCACATGGTGAAGTAGTTTTATAGGAGTATTGTTAAGAATATTGAAAATTACTACTCTTTACTTCGTTTAATCTAGTAAACATTTTTTGAGTTCTGTTTCCCATCTGCCATTTTGGTGCTCTGTTTGAAACTTATGACTGTCTTTTATGATACATCTTATATTTCCACTTTGCTTCTACCTTTGGCCAAGCCACTCTCTTCTCTCACCTGCCTTTTATGATCTTTGCCTGCCTCTGCCCAAAAGGTTAGAACAGTCCTTTTCAGACATTTCAGGTTACATCCCTCCTCTGCTCAAAACTTCTAGTGGCTTCCTATTCCACTAAGAGACAGCAGGTAATATTCTCAATGGGACTGGTATTGTCCATTATGGTGTATTTTGGACATCTTTGACAAACATTTCTGGACATAGCATGATTGACTAGCATTTACTGTATGGGCAGCCAGGCTGCTGGCCCATCCTGAAGATTCTCTCACTTGAAAGAATTCTCTCTCGTCCTGCATGACATTTTTAAAAATCAATTTTTGAGATACAGTTTATAAGTATAATTTTTGAGGGTTAGTGCTGTAAAATAAAATATGCCATTTTAAGTGTACACTTTGATGCATTTTGAAAAATGTACACATCTAGGTAACCACCACAGTAATCAAGATAAAAAACATTCCCCTCAGCACAAAAAGTTCCCTCGTGTGTCTTCTGCATAACTTTTGGGTATCCTTTGGACATTTCTGGAGGTGGAGAACCTGTATATAATGATCTGGGCCTGGAACCTAACTACATTTATGTATAAATACAAAATATGTTTTGCATGGTTTTAGTGTACACTTGCTTTTGCAAAAATGCAGCTATCATGTAAATTGAGGGGAGATGATACGCCATTCAGAATTTCACCAGAGGTTTGCCATTTTGGAAAATCATGTCAGAGACTGCGTCAGCATCACCGTTTGTGGCATTTGAGTTTCCAAGAATACATTCCTCTCTCAGTCTGTACTTGTAGCTGTCACATTTATAGTGATTCTACATAAGGTGACATACTTCATTATGTTGTTTGTAGAGTTCATGTCTGAACATTGACATATTGTGATACAAATTATTTTATTATGAATTAGTTTCATATATTTCTCATTTATGTTATATGTTCTTTTATTTATTTCTCATTTCTATTGGTTCTTTTGAAGTTCAGTGTTTAGGTAGGTTGTATTATCTGTGAGGTCAATTTCAGGATAGTAAAGGAGGAATACAAAATATTTGTTCTAGAAAGAGAATACTGGGCCTGTAAGATTAGAGAAGCACTGCCCTTTGTATTCTCCTGTCCCTTCCCTCCCCTAGATTACCTCTGATCAAATCTCTCGACTGTTTTCTGCGCTCTCTTGTTGTAATCACGTTGGCCACTGGCTTCCCTGCTGTTCCATGACAGCTCCAGGCTTATAGCCACTCTGGACCTCTGTCTGCATTTGCTGCTTATTTCCTCTGCTGGAATTCTCTTCTGTGGCTATCCACATGACTCATTCCCTCTTCCTTACCTTTAGCTCTCTGCTTAAATGCCACCTTTTCAGTGAGGCTTTCCCTGACCACTCTATTTAAAATCGTACCTCTACCCTCCCGCACTCCTCATGTTTTTTTCCTGCCTTATTTCTCTTGTAGAACTTAGTAGTCTCTGGGCAGACTTTATATTTTACTTGTTTACTTGTTTATTTTTTTGTCTGCCTCCCTCACAACCACACTAAAATGTAAACTTCATTAGGACAACTGCAAAATGTGGGTTGGTGCCAGTGAAAAAAATTATTCAGTTCCCCAGCAAAGTGGCATTTGTTTTGACATGTTACATAATCAGCCCTAGGCTCCCTTCTTATCTTGTAGCCTGGTATATTGTACTGGCTTCCCCCATCCCTTAGTCCCATTTTACAAAGACAGCAGTATTCCTGGAGTTTAGAGTGGTATCCAGCACATACTAGGTGCTCAATAAATTTTTCCTGAATGAATGTCTTTAGAACTCCAAGAGAAATGTTTTTGTGTGATTTTATCTGAAAGTTCGAAGACTGCAAATATTTTTGCTTTTATGTTAATATACTTTTCTAGAGAGAAATACAAAGTTTATTACCTGGAGAAGTGCCATTTATGCTCCCTTATGCTGTAAAAGTTGGTTGATGCATAATTGGTTCTTTAAAGGTCCTATTGTATTCTTTTCCTCATTAAGAGGATTGACAGCTCTAACCTAGTGTTATTTATAAGCTATACCCATAGGCACATCGAAGTGTGTCCTACATATGGTATAATTAACCTGAGTCATAAATTGTTTATCAATCATTTGCCCCTAGGTGTCAGAGGCAATATATGGTGTCTTAAGAATAAAACTGGGGAAACATTGTTAATACAAACACACCTCATTGATTTGAGCCCCTGCCATTTCAGAAATCGAGTTAATTTGCTTGACCTGAGCTAACATTTTTAACCCTTGCCTGACTCATGAACAAAAGCAAATCAGTGGTGTGAAGAGAATTACAGGAAAATGATCATCCTATTTAAGGAGAAAAACCAATTTGTAAGTAATCATTTGAAGTAATCATTAATTTATTCATTCAGCCAGTATTTATTAAGTGGTCACACATTACAATTACGGCACTAAGCACGAGTCTGGAAATATAAGGACCAATTAGGTAGAGGCTCAGCCTTTAAGGAACAACATTATATAGATGGGAATACAAGCAAGTAAACAAAGAGGAACAATAAAATGCCACAACTGCTGAGATAGCAGTCTTACAGAGGACAGAAAGGGGTAGAGTTCACATCTAACTGCAGGCCTGGGAATGAGGCAGAAAAGTCTTCAAAAGGAAAACAACACTTGAACTGACTCTCTGGAGTTAAGAATGTGGTTGGATGGGCTGAATGGATGAGATGAAGACATTCTAGGCAGAAAGAGCAGCATGATCTAGAGGTTTGCAGCAATCTACCTGGTTAGCAGAATTGTTGGGCAGATTGAGAGCATGCTACTACCACTGATGGCGTCAAGTGAGATCAGGCTGGAGTGGTGGTTGGGGGTCAGGGCATGGATGGTCTGGTTCCATGGACTAAAAGAATTTGAACTTTACCTCGTGGGCAGTGGAGAACCAGTAAAGTCGTTTCGGCAGGATAATAATATCAGCTTACTTTGCTGATGGGTCAGCAATGGATTAGACAGGAGGAGCTAGGGGAGGCTAAACTGTTAAAGACAGTCCAGATGAGCAATGATTGAGATACCAAAGTACTAATATAGCAATCAAGAGGAAGGGGAGGGAGACAGATTGGAGAAATGCTAGAATCTATAGGACTTGCTGATTGATTGCAGTAAAGGGATGGCAAGAGGAAGGATTTAGGACAAGAGTTACAATCTCAGATGCCTGGAGAGCCAGACAGATGACACAGATGAAGAAAAGGAGCCTCAGCTTCCACGGTGGCCGTTACAACTACTGTATGACCTAAGAGCTTATCTGAGTCTACATGGACATCTGTTACTCAGCCGTAGCTGATTGTTCCATGCAGATAGGACCCGATGTTGCCTCATCTTCTGATTTCTGAAGAGAGGTTAAATCTGTCTTTCTATGGGAAATGTCCCAAATCTGAAATGTTGGCACAAAGTTTTCTAAAGTTCTCTCTGAACCAGACAAAAACAACTTCAACGAGTAAGCAGGGAGGTTGCAGCCTGTCTTCTAGGATGACTCCTATTTTCTAGTTTGAATGAGTAGGAAAGTATGGCGCCATTCAATAAGATAGGAAAGGGAGGAGGAGAAGCAGGTTGGGAGGTGACGTGGGGAAAGCTGATATGACGTTCTGAACATGTTGAGTGTGAGATACCTTTGTTGAATGCAGGTCAGAAACACAAAGAAAAGCCTGAACTGGAAAATAAAGACCTGGGAATTGTCAGTAAGTAGATGGTAGATGAAACTACTGAGGTAAAAGGGTCTGCTTATGGAAAGCAATGTATGAGTTGAAACGAGAGCCAGGAACAGAATCTTAGAGAACACTATCATTTAAGAGGCAGGCAGAGAAAGAGCGGCTAGCAAAAGACAAAAAGAAATTGTCACAAAAGTAGGAGAACTAGAGATCAATTATGTCCTTCAAGTCCAGAGAAATGAATATATTTTAAAAGTGTCAGATTTCTTAAAGAAGTCAAATAAGGTAGACTAAAAGAAGAGAAAGTGTGGAGGGGTATGTGTGTGAGAGAGATTACAGTTGATGGGTCAGGCTTCAATTTTGACCACTTGCTGAGGATGATAGGCAAACAGGCAGAGTTGCACTGTTTCTGAGAATACAGTGCCAACTGAGATTCCATTGGTCCTATTTTGTTTTCAGTGAACTTTAGCCTTTGCTCCTCTCTCCAATAGAATGCTGAGAAGTTATTCTCATGTTTCTAAAGGAAACTGTCATAGGCAGTTAACAGGAAAACTTACCCAGCTTTCTATAAGGTGAACTCCTGATAGAATCATAGATGTCTGAAATAGCAATAAGGCCTGGGATTGGCAGAAGCCATTGGGTCTTGACCCTAGTTACATATTAGAATCATCTGAGGGTCTTTTAAAACTACTGTTGCCCCAACTCTGCTCCAGATCAATTAATTCAGTTGCTCTGTGGGTCGGTATTTTCTTAAAACTTCCCAGTTGACGAGTACCTGATGGCTTAGTCGGTTAAGCATCTGACTTGGGCTCAGGTCATGATCTTGGGGTCTAGCCCCGTGTCAGGTTCTGCACTCAGTGGGGAGTCTGCTTATCCCTCTCCCTTTACCCACCCCCACCCCCGCCAGCTCGTGCTCTGTCTCTCAAATAAATAAACAAAATCTTAAAAAAAAAAAAATTCCCAGTTGATTCTATAGTTGATTCCCAAGTTGAGAATTAGTGACCCGGTGGAACTGGAATCACCTTAAACTGCTTGGGAACAATGTTACGAGACAGAGTTGTTCCCACATGTACAATAATAATGGCAGTTGCTATCATTACTTATAAACTGTATAAGAAAAAAACATTTCTTGGGGTGTCTGGGTGGCTTAGTCATTAAGCATCTGCCTTTGGCTCAGGTTATGATCCCAGCGTCCTGGAATTAAGCCTCGAATCCAGCTTCCTGCTCAGCGGGGAGCCTGCTTCTCCATCTCCCACTCCCCTTGCTGTGTTCCCTCTCTCATTGTCTCTCTCTCTCTCTCTGTGTCAAAAAAAAAAAAAAACAAACAAAACACCTTGAAAAGAAAAAAGAAAGAAAGAAAAGAAAAATACATTCCTTCACCGTTTTTTAAAAAAAGATTTTATTTATTAAAAAAAAAAAAGATTTTAGGGGCGCCTGGGTGGCTCAGTGGGTTAAGCCTCTGCCTTCAGCTCAGGTCATGGTCCTGGGATTGAGCCCCGCATAGGGCTTTCTGCTCAGCAGGGAGCCTGCTTCACCCTCTCTCTCTGCCTGCCTCTCTGCCTACTTGTGATCTCTCTCTCTGTCAAATAAATAAATAAAATCTTAAAAAAGAAAGAAAGAAAGAAAGAAAGAAAGAAAGAAAGAAAGAAAGAAAGAAAGAAAGAAACTTATTCAAGTAGCCAGGGGCAAGGAAAGTCATGATTCCCAGGTTCCCGCTGAATGAACTGCATGGTGCCATTCACTGGAAATGGAGGTTTTGCTCTATACATTATACAAAGTCATAATGCTTAGGAAGTATTCTGGAACATTTGCAAAGACTCCACAAAATGGATATCAGAGATACCTTGATGAAATTTACCAGGAGACTTTTTAGAAGTATCTTAAATGTACCTATAGATATGGTGACATATTTATGTCACAAATCAGGATACATGATGGACATGTTGGAGTGTACCAATAGTAACAATGAGATGCGCTATCTAAAATGGGAACTGTTCTGAAAAATCTGGAGTATGTGATCACTGAACATAAGAATTAATTTTTGGGGGGCGTCTGGGTAGCTAAGTCAGTTGGGCGTCTGCCTTTGGCTCAGGTCATGATCTCAGGGTCCTAGGATTGAGCCCCACTTTGGGCTTTCTGCTCGTCAGGGAGCCTGCTTCTGCCTCTCTCTGCCTGCCCCTCTGCCTACTTGTGATTTCTCTCTCTGTGTCAAATAAATAAATAAAATCTTAAAAAAAAAAGAATTAATTTTTTGTCTCATTTGGGCTTCCTCTAATCGAAGTTCTCTCTGAATGAAAATATCGACTACCATTAGAATGTGCATGTTTAAATGGACACATCTCAGGTACAGCTAGTCAGTCTGTAGCTACAGTTGTGCCCCTCTTCCATCTGTGGTTTCAGTTACCCATGGGAGACTACAACCCAGAAGCAGATGATCCTGTTGTCAGAAGGTCATGAGCAGCCTAACACTACTTCACAATGCCTGCCTCATTCACTTCACTTCATCTCATCTGGAGGCATTTTTAAAGAAATTTATTTATTTAAGAGAGAGTGAGGAGAGCATGAGAGGGGAAAAGTCAGAGGGAGAAATAGACTCCCCACTGAGTGGGGAGCCTGATGCAGGACTCGATCCCAGGATTCCAGGATCATGACCTGAGCTTAAAGGCAGTTGCTTAACCAACTGAGCCACCCAGTCATCCTCATCAGGGAGGCATTTTATCATCTCATCATCACAAGAAAAAGGGCAAATACAGAACAAGAAGATATTTTAAGAGATCACATTCATGTAACTTTTATTACAGTATATTTTTATAATTGTTCTATTTTTATTATTATTGTTGACAATCTCTTTCTGTGCCTAATTTACAGATTAGACCTTATCATAGGTATGTATGTATAGGAAAACCAGTATACATGGGTTCAGTACTACCCACACTTTCAGGCATTCATTAGAGGTCTTTGGCCCTGCAGATAAGGAAGAGCTGTATTTCCTTAGTCTCATCTCAAATAATAATTTAGGTAATAATTTCAAACTCCTTTCTACCATACTTTTCCCCAGAGCTGTAAGTGAGTAGCCCCATCAGCTGACCTGACTTTCTTTCCTCTCTTTCTCTCTAGCTCATGTTCAGTGGAGACATTAATGAGAAATAAGTCTAAAAGACAGGAAGCAGAAGAGACATGGGTAAATCTTCAACCTGGATTCTCAGGTACTAAGTAATCTTAAATCCGCACAAATCTCTTCTGTAGTCTATAAAGTATCTAGTTCTCAAAATACAAGGTAGATATAAAAAGGATAACTACATTGTAGCAATGTCTCCCTGTTACTTTTTATACATATTAGTATATTATAATTTTAAAACTACTTGTAAACCTCATTTTACATTAGAAATAATTATGTCACAAACTTTCTCAAAACTTTATTTTTTTTTAGAAGATTTTATTTACTTACTTGACAGAGAGAGAGAGAGAGATCATAAGTAGGCAGAGCAGCAGGCAGAGATAGAGGGGGAAGCAGGCTCCCCGCTGAGCAGAGAGCCCGATGCGGGGCTTGATCCCAGGACCCTGAGATCATGACCTGAGCCAAAGGCAGAGGCTTAACCCACTGAGCCACCCAGGTGCCCCTCTCAAAACTTTAGAAACACAATTAACATACCAAAAATACTGAGTGAGATACTATACAGAATGTAAGGATGTATGACATGATTTCTTCTAGGAGTTCAATAGTTAATAGAGGAAATAAGAGACATTTATGAAAAAATAATAAGCTATTATATGGTATCAAATAAACAGTTCTAATGATAAGTACACACTTTACAAATAGCATGATAAATAGTACAAATGATAAGGAAGTAATATGTTTTTTAATCAAAGGGGCCCAAACAGTGTTTGTCAATAACGTGGACTTAAGGCTTTTTGCAGGGAATGCATGCTAATACTCAGGAATGCTTTGCTCATCAGTGTAATAATATGTTCATAATATTCACGTAATGACAGTGTAAGGCAGTCTCATTTTTTAAAATAAATCAAATATTGTATTACCAAATTCTAGATCAAAAAGTAATCAGTTCATAAGAAAGTCAAATATTGCTCACATTAAAATCTTTTCTAAATTATGGATAAAGAGTTTAAAGATAGCAAGGAAATTATTTCTAGCATTACAAGTTTGATAATTTGTATTTTTTTCTTATTCCAAAAGTAGTACATGTTCATGCATAAAATTTATGTATAAGTAAGGAAAAAGTTTTAACATTATAAATGCCCTGACTACTAATGGTAGACTACGTTATTTGAATCTTCCTTCTAAAAATCACTAAAAATGCTAGAAAAAATGGGCACCTGGATGGCTCAGCCATAAGCATCTGCCTTCGGCTGAGGTCATGATCCTAGGGTTCTATCTGCTTCTCCCTCTCCCACTCCCCCTGCTTGTGTTCCTGGTCTCTCTGTCTCTCTCTCTCTCTCTGTGTCAAATAAATAAAATTTTAGAAAAAAAAGAAAAGAAAAAATATAAAGAAAGAGTTTAAAAACATCGAAAATACGGGAAAACTGAAACTCAGAGAGGTTAGAGCACAGAATCCATTTGCTAAAAACACCTGCTGATCCCTAGCAAACTTTCGACTTTAATTTTGATAGCCATATGGAGCCAAGGGCACAGAAATCAAAGTGCTTGGGCCACACATCAAGGAGTCTATAGGCAATACAGACTCACACAGTTTGTTGAAACTCAGAAAGAATACACCTTTGTGGTAAAGGTAAACTGGAGATAAACCAGTGCTCAGCACACCAGCTTGAGAGACCTCTGTCCTAGTGTTTCAACTTACACAGTACAGATTTCTAATGTTCTTCCATTTGCACAAAGGTAATTAGTTCTGGCACTTGTCAATTTATACACTGTAAGGAAGTGAAAACAACCTTAGACAGACAGTGAAAAGAGAACTGATCATTAGATCCCTGTGTCTAGGGATAACTTCAGCTGTGAGTCAAAGACCCCAGTAACAGGAGCTTAAAGAAGATAACCTTTTGCTTCATTCTCCCATAAAAGCCTGGAGGTAAGGTGGTCCACAGCTGTTGTAGCTCCATTCCCAAGATCACTTCATGTTCCACCTGACTACCACAGCCATCACAACCACATTCAGTCTGTCTGGAAAAGGAAAAGAAGAATCAAGGATAAAGGATACATGCTAGCTATCTTTTAAAGAAGATTTCAGTGCCATACTTTGCTTACCTAGAAAAAAGAGAAAAGCAGTCCCTGACATCCTAGGACTACTCTGGCGCTCATAGGCCTTGGTATTCTGTTAAGCACATGCAATTTCAAAGAACACCAACATCAGACAAGGCATAAAAACAAGAGTACTCCATAATTATGCCTGAACACAAACAAAAATAATGAACATTGTCCAAACCACAAAGTGACCAGACATCTCCCTATTCTGCCTAATAGCAACGACTGCTACTTTGTTACCAATTACAGTTTTGGTTGTGTTTCATTCCTCCTGATAATATTTCAAGATACCTAATTATAGAATTGCCCCTGCTTCCTGACGGCATGCAATCCAAAGTAAAGCTCTGCTGCTTCAACACGTCCTAAAATGGCCTAATACAAGCCAGATTCTATACTAAAAAGTCTTTCTAACACCCTCTTACTGAGATACCATGGTTTCCTAGGATGTGCATTACCCCTCCTGACAACAAACAGTGAACCCAACTTGTTCAACTACTGGCTTTTTCCTGTCTTTGGATGAAGGTCATGGACACTGGTTATTGGCAATGAATTAGTTGTAAGACCACATTCAGTCGTGGGGTTGCTAAGAAGTGCCATCCTTCCTTTGGACCACCATGTGCTCAGTGAAAAGTGGGGTCTCTCTTGCCATAGGAAAGAGAGAGAATAGATATAGGGACCAAGAAGCCATCTTTTACACAGTCTCTAAACTTAAAAACCCTAAAGACTTTTCTAATGTCACTGTCCATAATAAAGGAGTCCTAAGAAGCAAGAGGATGCCTTCAGAAAACAGACCATGTAATTGGCTTGAGTCGAAGAAGACAAGTTGTAGGCTCAGTCTCTTTCAAAAAAGGGAAGGATGTCTCAGGTGAGAAAAACAGACTCCACGAAGGTGGGCAGGCCAGGTACAAAACAGAAATCAGTTGGACCAAAACCAAATTCAAAGAGTACACTGCAGAATAAGACATCCTTTGTGAGCTCCATTTGGACAGGAAAAACAAAGTAATAAAAAATGATGATTGTTGATGATAAATGTTGGCTACTGCTAACTCCAGTGTGCTATGTAAGCAAAAACAGAAAGGGCTTGGTTCTGTCTGGAAAACAGGAGAAATCTCAGTGCCAGCCTCAACAGAGGAGCTGCGCTTTGAAGAGCAGGGAGGAGTCTGGTCATAATACAAGTTTTAGGGAAACAATAATAAATAAATGAATGGATTTTTCTGCATTGGATATAATATGGGTCATCATTTGTGGGGGGAAAAGCATGCTGCCAGTGTGATGAGGTTTTAAAATTAGAGTAAGGAAGATGGTATTAATGTTGTCTAGATTTTCCTGTTGAGGGGACGCCTTGCTGGCTTAAGGAATAGACCACGTGACTCTTGATCTCAGGGTCATGAGTTCAAGCCCCACATTGAGCATAGAGCTTACTTTTTAAAAAACAAACAATAAAAAAATGAGCAGCTTAAAAAAAGGAAAAGATTTTCTTTTTGAGAAGTCACTTATGATGTCCTTTGGACAGCTCTTTGTGTTTCTGTTTGCTATAGTTAGTGTATTGGATTTTTTTTCCAAAAAGCAGCTAAACAAATATTTCTGGGCTCATTGCTTAAAGAAACAAAAAATCATTGTAATAAAGTGAGCTTCATAGATGTTTCTTCAAAGATCCATGTTAAAGTCCCTTCAAAGTAAGGATCCTAGGGCACCTGGGTGGCTCAGTCAGTTAAGCATCCGACTCTTGTCTTTGTCTCAGTTCATGGTCTTGGGGTCCTGAGATCCAGCCCTGTGTATGGTTCCCCATTCAGTGGGGAAACTGCTTCCCTCTCTTTCTCTCTCTCTCTCCCTGTGCTGCTCGTGTACTCTTTGTCTGTCTCTCTCTCTAAAATAAATAAATACATTTTTAGGTTTTTAAAAATATTTTATTTATTTATTTCACAGACAGCAGAAGCAGGGGGAGCCACAGAGGGAGAGGGAGAGGTAGGCTCCCTGTTTCAGGGAGCCTGATGTGGGGTTCCATCCCAAGACCCTGGGATCATGCCCTGGGCCGAAGGCAGATGCTTAACCGACCAGGCCACCCAAGCACCCCTAAATAAATAAATTTAAGGGAGGGAGGGAAGGAAGGAGGGGAGGAAGGATCCATCCCATGGCCCAATGAAGGTATTCCTCACCTTCATTTCTTGCAAACAAAATAAGGCAGCGACAATGACAAAGTAGGAAGAGAACATTGCCTCTTCCACAGTGTTGGTCTACCACTAAATCCAATGTTAGATGATTAATTTCTGTAGCCTTATGGATAATAATAGTGGTTGACATTTTTTGATCCTTTATGGACTATTGCATCTAGGCCTCCAAACAACTCTATGAATTAGTTATCTTTTATTTTGATTTTACAGATGCTCAGAGTTACATAGCATTTAATTGGCAGAGTTGACACTTGAGCACAGACATTTACACTTTAGAATCTGAACTCTTTTTTTATTTTTTTTAAAGATTTTATTTATTTATTTGACAGAGAGAGTGAGCACAAACAGGGGGAGCAGCAGGCAGAGGGAGAGGAAGAAGCAGGCTCCTTGCTGAGTGGGACACGGGGCTTGATCCCAGGACCCTGAGATCATGACCTGAGCTGAAAGGAGCTGCTTAACCAACTGACCCACCCAGGCGCCCCTAGAATCTGAACTCTTAATCATAAGTCCATGATGCCTCCAATTATAGCATATAATAAATAATACACTGGCATATTATTTGAAAGTAAGCAAAAGGTTGAGTAAATATGGTATTTAAGGACAATAAAAAGAAAGAAATCAACTGTTTTAAGCAACTTCCATATGCCAGGCCCTTATTTAATCCTCATAAACCTACTGTGAAGTACATAATATTTTTTTATTTTCCATTTTATAGATCAGGAAACTGAGGTTCAAAGAGCTTAAATAACTTATATAAAGTAACTTTAGTTCTATTCGAAAGGAAAGTTCAGGCTCTTAATTACCTGAAAGTGTTGGCTATATAGTCATAGTTGTGTTAAAACAGTGTGGAAGATGTTTGCTATTTTTGGTAGGAATGTTCTGTCAAGTCACTTTTAGCTTTCTACATTTTTTATTTTATTTAAAACATATTTTCAGTTGCTGATCAGATTCATCATATTGCCCACATATGTCATTTAGAGAATTGGACAAGAATTTTAGCATTGGAATAAAAGATAGTAAAAATAATTATCATATTTGCTTTAAAATTATCACATACTATAAGATATTATCAATCTACATATAAATGATTTTTTAAAGATTTTGTTTATTTATTTGACAGAGAGAAAGATCACAAGTAGGCAGAGAGGCAGGCAGAGAGAGAGAGGAGGAAGCAGTCTCCCCGCCGAGCAGAGAGCCCGATCGAGCAGGGCTCGATCCCAGGACCCTGAGACCATGACCTGAGCTGAAGGCAGAGGCTTTAACCCACTGAGGCACCCAGGTGTCCCTATAAATGATTCTTAATTGTATGCTTTTTTGTATGGTTCACTATATTGTTTCAATTAACGAAGTTGTAAAATTCACAGAATTTTAAAAATTCAGAATTTATTACCTAAATTTTATTCAAAAGTCAGTGGATAACCATGACCCAGTAATTGTTTTTCTCATCTGAGTTTTGAATGTCGCAAAATGTCAGGGGTGCCTGGATGGCTCAGTTGGTTAAACATCTGACTCTTGATTTTGGCTCAGGTCATGATCTCAGAGTTGTGAGATTGAGCCCTACACTCTACACTGGGCATGGAGACTGCCTAAAATTCTGTTCTCTCTCTCTCTCTCTCTTCCTCAGCGCCCCCCACCCAAAGATATCACAAAATGTCAGAATTACAGAATCCAAAAGTTGGACCAGACTTTTTAAACTATGTGGTCCACCCTTGTCATTTTCCAGATGAGGACACTAATGTGTCGAGAGGTTAAAATGATTTGCCCAATGGAACAAAACAAGTTATGCCAAGGAATGGCTAGAGGGCTTGCTACTACTACGTGCCCTTTCTCCTGGCCACCTGAATTGAACCGTCTAAATAGAAATGTGTTTACTACGCTACAAAATTTGAAGACCCTAAAATCTATTGGAATTCCCCAGATCACTTTGAATTTACTTAAAAACTGTGTTTCTATACACTAATGAATCAAATTGCTACCTTTGTATCTCTTTCTTCTGTATGAATTCTGGAGTCGTCAGTGTGTTAAGGCCACAGTTCCTCTGACTTCAAGTACAGTTCCTTTCCTTATGGTGTTATTACTGAATCCACTCACAACGTACTTACAGTAATACTTACGTTGCACTTACTCTGGCCAGGGACCCTGTTACGTGCTTTATGTATTACATGCTTTATGTATACTGACTTACTTGATCTTTCCATGGACCCTATTATATTCCCATTTTGTAGATGACAGGACGGACACAGAGAAACAGAGAAGTCAAGATCCTGCAAATTTTAAGTGACAAAGCTAGTGATTCAAATGCAGGCAGTCTGCATCCACACACTGTGCTCCTAACCACTATACAAAGAACCTCACGCAACATAACTTTCATAGGTCTCCAGAAAATTTTTAAATATCCAGCTTCAGAATTTTTTACATATATATATATATATATATATATATATATATATGTATATTCCTTTGATTCAGAATTAACTCTTGTTTTAGGCAAAAGAATTCTTCTTTATTAGTGCTTTTAACCTCACCCTAGGATTATGCCAGCAGTTACACACTCTCTATAAAAATTTTCAATTAACAAAATAGCTAAAGTAAAATATACTCATTTTAAAATAACAATATAAAATATGTACAGTGAACATCTCTCCCAGCCTCCCCTTCAGTTCTTTTCTAATTCAATTTTTCCAGATACTTCTCAATCTATTTTTGAAGATACATTTATGTGTTATATACATATATATGCATTTATATGTATATGTGTATATCTATATGTGTACATGTGGTATAGATACTTATATATGCACACATCTGTGTGTATAAGTATATGAAACTCCTACAGCTTAAAATTTTCAACATATATAAATCTACATGTTTTTAAAAAGAATTTTAAATTTAATCAGCGAATACCTGCATGGCATTTGAAATCAAATAGTGGGGAGTTTTAAAATAGTTACCTCTAAAACCACTCAGCATGCTTAGAATGCTATTTCTTAGTTTTTCAATTTAAGGATTTGTATTAGTTATCTATTGCCGTGTGACAAATTACCCCAAAATTTGAAGGCTTAAGACAATACACCTTTATTATCTCACAGTTTCTGTGGGTTACTTCAAGCATGGCAAAACTGGATGATTTGGGGTCAAGGTCTCGTAAGGGTGCAAGTAAGCTCTCAGCCTGGTCTGCAGGCTTGACCACCTGGGGGAGGCGGGGGGCCTCAAGATGGCTCATGGGCTGAGTCACTGGTTCCCTCTTTTCTATCATCTTTAGATACTCGTTAAAATGTCTTGGTGCCACTTCTGATTTTCTGTTGTTTTTGTCATTATGGGTTTATATGCTATTTTATTCCTTTGCTATCATTTAAATGAGACTTAGAGTAATCAGTGCATCATTGTTGACTGAAAGACCACCTCATACCACTTAAAGTCTAAACAGTATTTCACAATATAGATGTACCATAACTGGTTCAATCATATGGAAAGACATTTGGATCTTGCCTTCTTTCACTTAGATCATCCTTGTTTATAGATCTTTGCATATATATAAAAGTGTTTCTGTGGATAAGTTTCTATAATTTGTTATCATAAAGGATTTGTATGTATATTTTTTAAAGTTACCACTAAGGGGTGTCTGGCTGGCTTGGGTGGTAAAGGATGCAACTCTTGACCTAAGGGTCATGAGTTTGAGCCCCATATTGGGTATGGCACCTACACCTACTCAAAAAAAATTTGGCGGGGAGGGCCGCCCAGGTGGCTCAGACAGTTAAGTGTCTGCATTCTGTTCTGGTCATGATCCCAGAGTTCTGAGATCTAGCTCAGCAGGGAGTCTGCTTTTCCCTCTGCCCCTCCCCCTGCTCATGCTCTCCATCTTTCACTCTCTCTTTCTCAAATAAATAAATAAAATCTTTTAAAAAATGTTTTTTAGTTAAACATACCACTAAATTATCTTTCACAAAGCTATACCAATTTATCCTGAAATTTAATTTTTGTCGTAGTTCATACATAAACATTCAGATATCCTAGGACTGAGCAAGAATTCCTCCATGTTATATCCTGTTCATGAAAGAGTGGGAGGAAAAGAATATATAAGGTGTTTCCACAGTATAATGACAATTCCATCTTTAGCCTATAAACAGGAAGTAGAACCAGGATAAAAACATGACTTCCTCCATTTTCAATGAGAAAAGCATAACAAACACCCTCCGCTCCCAGTATTCCCCCCCACAAAGAATCAAGCAGCTAAATAAACAGGCTGCCACATATAGATAGCCACGTTCACAAGTAAAATTAAGTTGACATTTTAACCAGATGAAAGCCAGCTCCAAACGAAAATGAAATCTGTGTATGTAAGGACCTATGCCACCAAGGCCACCTAAATTTATACAATAACTGTGTAAAATGAGTTTTTTAAGTGGAACAATATGTTATATTTACAGAGTTCAGTTCTTAAATGAAGTTTATGGCAAATCAATCTTAAATGTATTTTTTCATTCTGTAAACATGTTTTCTCATATGAATTCCGAATATGATGCCCTAATTAGAGTAATTGAGGCCTTCTTTTGTTTAATTAGCAATTTGATTTAAACAACATTTTAAGAAACTATTGTTTCTCTGTTCTTGCTCACTGAAAACGGCTGTTAGAGATCCCTCTCCCAGCCCTTTTAGAAACCCTCTACAGTAACTGGCACTGTCAAGGGCTTCAGAAAAATCCACTTTATGACACAGACAAGGATTTTTCTCTTAGTTTCTGAGCCACTGTCCTTATCCCAATGTTTTTTAGCTTTGTGTGTTTCTGAGCAGGAATTTCTCTTTTTTTTCTTTCTTTTTAAAAAAAGTTTTTAAATTAAATTTCAATTTAATTAACATATAGTATATTACTAGTTTCAGAGGTAGAATTTAGTGATTCATCAGTTGCATATAACACACAGTGCTCATTCCATCAAGTGCCTTCCTTGATGCCCAGCACCCAGTTACCCCATCCCCCCCACCCCGCTCCCCTCCTGCAACCCTCAGTTTGTTTACAGTTCTGCATCTCGTATGGTTTGCCTCTTTCAGTTTTCATCTTATTTTATTTTTTCTTCCCTTCCCCTATGGTCATCTGTTTTGTTTCTCAAATTCCACATATGAGTGAAATCATATGTATTTGTCTTTCTCCTTAGCTTAGTACCCTCTGGTTCCATCCAGGTCATTGCAAATAGCAAGATTTCATTCTTTTTGATGGCTGAGTTATATTCCCTTGTATATATACACATACTACATCTTCTTTATCCATTCCTCTGTTGATGGACATCTGGGCTCTTTTCATATTTTGGCTGTTGTGGACCTTGCTGAGCAGGAGTTTTTCTGTCTTTGAAGGTACCAGAACTGAGTTGGGGTGGGCTTTCTGACAGAAGATAAAAGTCGAAATGTCTCCAAAGGGCACTGTTCTTATAATATTACAAGATTGTAAGTTCTTAGGAGGTAGGGAAATCTTCTGCCTTGTTCAGGATTCTCCATTAGCAGCTCATTTTCCATGCTAATACTCAGAAATATAAATTGAGTAAAACAAAATGGGTGTTTATTCTGAGTTTTTATGCCACATGAAGGTAAATTGGGTTCACAAGGTTATCTCAGTAGTTTGCTCATATTGCACTTAGCCTGTAGGTCACTTGCACCTCTGTTAGCCTTCTGGTAGGCTTCACGTGACTCCTCATTTTGTACCTGGGGTGAAGAAGCATTCCCTTTGTGACAAATTCCCTTCTCATGGCAGAAAAGGGAATTTTTGTGGCTGGTAGGAACAAAATGTCTTTTAAAGCTTCTGCTCAGACATGATGTATATCCTATCTGCTCACGTTCTTTTGGCCAGACCCATCATCTGTAAGTAGGGATACATAATCCTCTTCAAGGAAGCCTGTGCTTGCAGTCTCCTCTAGAAGGTGGCCATATTTCTTTATGATGTGGGTGTGATGAGGAGATGAGGAGAAAGTGGTACAATTGAGATCTTATTCTTGGGATAGGAAAGGAAAAGTGCTTAGAAATAATTATATCTCTGTGCAGAAGAGTGGAGGCTTTACTTGTATTGACATCTTGAAAGAAAGAGCCAGATTACAGTGGAGTGAGTCTGCTGTCAGATCTCATGGTGGATTGCTAACGGCATGGAGTTTCTGTTTGGGGTGATAAAAATGTCCTAAAATTAGACAGTGATAATACTTCCACAAATTTGTGAAAATATGAAAAGCCACTGAAAGATATACTTTTTTTTTTTTAAGATTTTATTTATTTATTTGACAGGCAGAGATCACAAGTAGACAGAGAGGCAGGCAGAGAGAGGAGGAAGCAGGCTCCCTGCTGAGGAGAGAGCCTGATGCGGAGCTTGATCCCAGGACTCTGGGATCATGACCTGAGCCGAAGGCAGAGGCTTTAACCCACTGAGCCATCCAGGCGCCCCTGAAAGATAAACTTTAAAAAGCTGCATTTTAGGGGCGCCTGGGTGGCTCAGTGGGTTGGGCCGCTGCCTTCGGCCCAGGTCATGATCTCAGGGTCCTGGGATCGAGTTCCGCGTCTGGCTCTCTGCTCGGTAGGGAGCCTGCTTCCCTCTCTCTCTCTGCCTGCCTCTCTGTCTACTTGTGATCTCTCTCTCTCTGTCAAATAAATAAATAAATAAAATCTTAAAAAAAAAGCTGCATTTTATGTGAATTATATTTCAATAAAACAGATAAACAACACTTGCATGCTAGAACTGTAAAAATAATGCCTTTGATGATCTAAGGAACTTTGTATTTTTTGGGTAATATTAAAAAAAAATATTCGAAGAGGGGCACCTGGGTGACACAGTCAGTTAAGTATCTGACTCTTGGCTTCAGCTCAAGTCGTGATCTCAGCCTTGTGAGACAGAGCCCTGAATCAGGCTCTGTGCTCAGAGGGAAGTCTGCTTACGTTTCTCTTTCCCTCTTCCCCTCCTTCCCACTTTCTCTCTTTCTCTCTCTCTCAAGTAAATCTTTAAAAAAAATCTTTAAAGAAGTATTAGATGATATTTTTAAAACTCAGTTTTACCACATTTTACATAAATCTAATAGGACCTATGAAGTCTTTAAACTTTTTATTATGGAAAGTTTTGAACATATAATAATATCCCAGTATTAAAAAGCCCATGTGGCCATCTCCCAGTTTTGACAGTTATCAATTCACCAATTTCGTTTTCTACTCAAATTACTTGAAGTCCTAAGTATCGTATTTTATAAATATTTGTAAATACTTATTACACATATCTAAAAATAAGGACTCCATCATTTAAACATAATCACAAAATTATTATAGACTCAAAAACAATGGTAACTTTTTAGTATCATCAGTTTATCCAGTTAGTATTCTTATTTTCCTGATTGTCCTATAAATAATATTTTTGTGAAGGCTCTTTTTTTTTTTTTTTTTTAAAGATTTTATCTATTTATTTGACAGACAGAGATCACAAGTAGGCAGAGAGGCGGACAGAGAGAGAGGAGGAAGCAGGCTCCCCGCTGAGCAGAGAGCCCGACGTGGGGCCCGATCCCAGGACCCTGGGATCATGACCTGAGCCGAAGGCAGCGGCTTAACCCACTGAGCCACCCAGGCGCCCCTGAAGGCTCTTTTTTTACTTGAAAGAAAATCTAATACTATAAATTATTTTAAAAGAATTACACTATTCAGAGCAAGATAGTAAAATTCTTTTTTTAAAGATTTTATTTATTTATTTGACAGACAGAGATCACAAGTAGGCAGAGAAGCAGGCAGAGGGAGAGGAGGAAGCAGGCTCCCTGCTGAGGAGACAACCCCCCCCCCCTCTGCCGAATTGGAGCTCCATCCCAGGAGCCTGGGATCATGACCTGAGCCGAAGGCAGAGGCTTTAACCCACTGAGCCACCCAGGTGCCCCAAGATAGTAAAATTCTTTAAAAATACATCTAAACTATTTCCCAGAAAATGCTAAGTATCAGGAAGGGAACTTCTTTCTTCAGTCTTGATGACATATCTTTACCCTGATATTAAAATATATGTATGTATCTGCAGGTACCTACCTTTGAGGAAAGGAATTGGAGGTGAGGAGGGAGACTTTTCTTTTTTTAAGTAAGCTCCACACCCAGTGTGGGGCTTGAACTCATGACACTGAGACCAGAAGTCACATGCTCTACTGACTGAGCCAGCCAGGTACCCCTTGACATTTTTAACTTATTCTCTATACTATTTGAATTCTTTAACTTTGATTATGTATTTTCTTTTTAAATAAATATCAAGAGGAGTTCTCTAGATATTCCATTTTTGCTATGTCCTTTTTTATTTCCTCTATTAATGTGTAATATATGTTACTTTTCATGTAAAGCGAGAATGAAGGGTGAGGCAAAAGAAAAGATAACTGTCAGATGCAGGCAAGGGGGCACGTATACCACTGAACCCTAGATAGTTGCTAAGAATGGGCTACAGACTTGTCTTTAGACTTTATACTGACCAAGAAGAGAATAAGCTGATGAGACACACAAGATACCATAGGAGAAAGAAGTGAACCAACCACATGCATAGGCCTCTTAATAGAAGCAGAAGAAAATCTCTCCTAATTGTCCTCACAGATGATTCCACTTTGTGAAGAACATGTGATCCATGCTCTTAACTATAGCCAAATACAGAGTTTCTAAGGCTGTTTTATAGCATCCCTAAATGTAGGCTGGTGACAGCCACCAAAATTAAAATCAGTAAAAGCCATACAGACACTAGAATGGCAGTACACCATACAATCCTAGCATCCCGTTCTCTGCTGGTCCTCACTGGTCGTAGAATATTTGTAGGCATAGCAAAGGCAGTTGTGCGTGGACCGTGACCACCTGGAGAGCCCCTGCCCTAATGAAAAGGAACGGCTGTCATGTCTCAGATCCGGCAGATGTTGCCATGTGGGGACACCTGTGCAGTGTTGCCCGTCCTTCTGTATTTGAAATCTCAGAATTTTTCAGTGTCAGCTCAAATTTTTCAAGATACTACATGGGCCAAATAAAGTATTTCTGTGGGCTAAATTGACCTCATTTTATGACTGACTATCTAGAGGAATGAATTGATTTCATATCCCTCAGATCATCTCTGTGACTGTGCTTCTTTCAGCACATACACTTGGTCTAGTTTTTTTCTGGGTTGGAGTAATGACCAACTTCCTCTTGCAAGAGTAAGAGTTGCTTAATGGCCTGCATTCCTGAATAGAAGGCCAAAAAGGAAGAAAAGTTAATATATTCCTTCTCAGTTTTCGTGAAATGATCAATACTCGCCAGAATATTAATTTTAGAGCCGGTCTTCTTCCATGCTACACTTGGAACCAAGCCAGAAGAGGCCAAGCTTGTTACCCAGCAGCCAAAAATGACCTCGGGGCAGCACCCAGGAGGCACTTCCTCCTCATTTTTGTTCTTCTGTTTGTACTTCCTGTCACTGATAGTAGGGCTTGCTGTTCTCTTACTTGTAGGTTGCCAATTCAGGGTTCATAGATAATGGTGACTGGAAGAAGGTTTGACCAGTAATGTTAACAGAACCAAAGAGTACTATTGAAATGTCAGCATGATTCGTGGGTGTCAGTTCTCACATAGTGACTTTCACAGTCCCCCCCCTTCTGATGCATGCATACCACTAAGGCTAAGTCAAGGAGAATGCTCTAATGCAGCGATCGCCATTAGCCTCTCCTCTAGGACAAATATAAAATGTGCATAACTCCTGGACTGGCAAGGTTTCCATTTCAACATGACCTCCAATACTCAGCTAATCAAAGTCAAAGGGAATAAAAACTTTGACCACATCTGGAAATATATCAGGCTTGTTTCTTTTTGGACTATAAATCCAGGAAATGACTGAATTTTTTTAAATGAATATGGAGAGCTGTATGATTTATACTGTTAATTAAAGGAAGTGTTTAGGGATGCCTGGGTGGCTCAGTAGGTTCAGCAGCTACCTTCAGCATCCTGGGATCGAGTCCCACATCCGGCTCCTTGCTTGACAGTGAGCCTGCTTCTCCCTCTGCCTCTGCCTGCCACTCTGCCTGCCTGTGCTCGTTCTCTCCCTCTCTCTCTCTGACAAATAAATAAATGAAATCTTTTAAATAAATAAAGGAAGGAAGGAAGTTTTTAGAGCATTTGGAGTACATGGCATTACATTAATAATGTTGTATATCCATCTGGAACTGTTTGACATGTTTGGAGGTAACCATATCTACTATGCTACAGGGTGTCAGTAGATTACAAAAAATAAACACACATCCTTAGCATTTGGCTCTTGTGGTAGATATTATTTATCAAGAGTCAGATTTAGGCTTTACAATTATATACCTAGCCATAATGTTAGCTTCAATCAAAATAATTGCTAAATTAAGAAAAAAATATATTTCATTTGACAGTGTAAAAGTATTTGTATTCCTTCTAAAAAGATTTGAAGTAGCTGATAATAAAGTGCAGAGACATTTAAAAAAACACGAGGAAAAAATAGAAGTGAGTTTTCAAACAGGTTGTTGGGTATGAAAGGTGTAGGGATAGTGGATCATTAGTCTGGAAAGAATGAGTAGATGTTTAAATTGAGTAGAAAACTTAACTCTGGACTTCCTGGTAAAAAGGGAAGTATAAGGCATGCCTGGGTGGCTCAGCCTGTTAAGCCTCTGCCTCTGGCTTGGGTCACGATCTCAAGGTCCTGGGATCCCGCACCCTGCTGAGCCCCAGGTCATGTTCTCTGCTCAGTTGAAAGTCTGCTTATCCTTCTGCCTCTACCCATCCACGCCCACTCATGCCCTCTCTCTCGCCCTCTCTCTCTTTCTCAAAGAAATAAAAAAAATCTTTTTTAAAAAAGGAGGATATACAAGTTGCATAGTTCTTACTAACAACTAAGATGATACATGCTAGTTGGTGAAAAGAAACAAATATTGCCAAGCATTAAATTCAAAGACAAACTTTCCACACAGATCTCATTATAGAGGGTAAACAAAAGTGTCATCAAATTACAATTTTCTGAAAGATGCCAAAATAGTCCTTATGTGGTTGTGTCAGCATAGGCTTTTGGCAGAAGTTCAAGAACATAATGTTAAATAAATAGATTTATATGAAAGCTGAAGAAATACAGATTAATTTTGTAATTTTGGGGGTGATTGTAACATGAACAAGTATAGACTCAATGATTGCTATGCCTCTTAGAATGTCCACTTAGTTGACAATGAAAAAAAATATTGAACACAACAGGTTTCAAGACAAAACCCTTCTGAGATCTTTTAATTTGAGTTAATTTGAATTAATTTGAGTTAACTCGCAGGCATTTATTGATGTCACTACATATATGTTTTTTCTGTATGTGTTCTAGAATGTTCATGAATATCTCATCATTAAATGGTCCCTAAGTATTTTTTTATGATGTGTACATCCACTTGATTCTAAGGGAAAGTTGTTCTTACTGTCAGCTCACTCTCTGAGATACATACGTATTAGATTCTATATTCAACTATTGTTTTCTTGAAATCTATAGATGATTAAGTTTCATCTACAGTAAAGTGATGGTATGCACCTAAATGGGAAAAAAATTAAAACATTCCATGGATCTAGTTTGGATAGAACATTTAAATTTATTAGTACAAACAATTAAAATAATAAGAAGCAAGGGATTATAAATAACCAGAAAAAGTTCCAGACCTTCAAACTTTTGTCTGGCTATTTGATCTAGCCATTTGTATTTCTGATAAAATCAAGTGTTCCTGGTCAAGTTCTCATATATGCATTTATTTTGAGCCTTGGCTTTGAGAACACAGCTAATATACATGCCAGATGATTTTAATCGTAATGAGTGATAAAGGAAGAAAGATAAAATATTTTTTTTTTTTTTAAAGATTTTATTTATTTATTTGACAGAGATCACAAGTAGACAGAGAGGCAGGCAGAGAGAGAGAGAGAGAGGGAAGCAGGCTCCCTGCCGAGCAGAGAGCCCGATACGGGACTCGATTCCAGGACCCTGAGATCATGACCTGAGCCGAAGGCAGCGGCTTAACCCACTGAGCCACCCAGGCGCCCCAAGAAAGATAAAATATTATAATGCAAAGCCTGTGTCAAACTCCAAAGTATAAACCTAAAAATTTTCTCTACTTCTGTCCTTTGTTTTCATGGGAAATTATGTGTGACATTAGTTTGAAATGGCTGAGGAGTCTCTCCAAAGATAGCAGGCGGCTCTCACAAGAGAGACAGTTATAAGGCATTATGCTAGACAATTTTTATAGGTATCACATGTTCTCCGGTCCTGTCCATGGCATCTCATATAAGAAGGAACAGACTTGGGTTAAGTAACGTAACCAACAGAGTGCACGTGAAGTGGGGATTGTAATGCTGGCAATAATGTGAGGAGGCTTGCTCCAAAGGAGGTTAGGTAACATGCCCAAAGTCCCACACTACATACTGGACCAGTTTAATTCTTTGCCCAATATATCATAAGCAGAGTTTTAAAAAAGATTTATTTTATTATTATTATTTTTAAAGATTTTATTTATTTATTTGGCAGACAGAGATCAGAAGTAGGCAGAGAGGCAGGCAGAGAGAGAGGAGGAAGCAGGCTCCCTGCCAAGCAGAGAGCCCGATGCAGGGCTCGATCCCAGGACCCTGGGATCATGACCTGAGCCAAAGGCAGAGGCTTTAACCCACTGAGCCACCCAGGTGTCCCTAAAAAGATTTATTTTATTTTATTTTATTTTATTAATTATTCATTTGACAGAGATCACAAGTAGTTAGAGAGGCAGGCAGAGAGAGAGGGAGAGGGAAGCAGGCTCCCCGCTGAGCCAAGAGCCCGACCTGGGACTCAATCCCAGGACCCTGAGATCATGACCTGAGCCGAAGGCAGCAGCCCAATGCACTGAGCCACCCAGGCGCCCCTAAAAAGATTTATTTTAGAGAGAGGGATCACCTGTGCATTATGCAGGTGAGCAGGGGGAGGGGCAAAGGGAGAGAATCTCAAGCAGACTACCCCTGAGCACAGAGCCCAACATGGGACTGGATTTCAAGATCTGGAGATCATGACCTGAGCCGAAATTATGAGTCAGACACTCAACCAACTGAGCCACCCAGGCGCCCTGGCACTCACATTTTAATAAGTAAACAAGAGGACACTGTGATAATTGTTAACTTTTTGTGGGGAGAAGGATGTTGTTGGCAGTAGAGCAAACATCAGTGAACTAAGTGAACAAAATCCAGTGCTTGAACTTTTGTGGTCCCCACCCATTCCTCCCCTTGCTTACCTCCTGTTTTTCTGTCACATGCTTATAAATTTGGGAGAATGTAGGAGTTTAGAGAGATCATAAGAGTATATTTTAGGTGTATAAAATTCCCCCAAATTGGCTTACCCTTTACCAATTTCTAATTAGAAGTACTTCTGTTATCTAAAAAAATTAGGAGATGGGGAGCCTGGGTGACTCATTCAGTTAAGTGTCTGTCTTCGGCTCAAGTCATGATCCCAGGTCCTGGAATCGAGCCCCACATCAGGCTCCCTGCTTGATGAGAAGTCTGCTTCTCCCTCTCCCACTCCCTCTGCTTATGTTCTCTCTCCTGCTATGTCTTTTTCTGCCAAATAAATAAATAAAATCTTCTAAAAAATAAATAAATAAAAATTTAAAAATTAGGAGGGGTTTATAAAAAGAAAAGTCAGCTCTGAAAACCTGAACTATAAGTTCTCCAGATGGCCTACTAGATTTCTTGCAGAATAAGAAAAATTTTGTAATGTGATAAGTATCTCTTTTTGCTTCGGACAGAAATGAATATTCATGCCATTTCATTTGTAAAAACAGCAATTCCTGTGTCTCATTTATAGCAAAGCTTTGTCCTCTGTCCATATCCCCGGTCATGTCTAGTCAGGTGTACATGGTCCCAAGAGCATCTCTCCGTTAGAGAACTTTTTCTCGTGCTATATCTACTTCTTCTGGGATGGAGATTCCACAGACTCTCTCTCTGGGTAGCTGGTTCTAGTGCTTACCCATCCTTGTAAGCAGGAAGTTCATCTTTGCATCTACCATATATGATCCCTATTGCATTTGGTCTGACTCCGCCTGCTGGGATGGTGGGAGCAAGCTGGAGAGAAATTTACTCACCTGGGAGCCTTCCCAAACTCTTAAGCAGAGAGTGCATGAGGGCGTGGTTGTTGGCTGGTGAGGTGCAGAACAAATTACAACATGTCCATCATGCCTTGTAAGTGCCAGTAGTTCTACTCTGGAAGCTCAGCTCAAACTGGCTGTCCCATTAAATCTCAAGACCCCCAAATTATTCTATTCCTCTTCCTTCCCCCTTCAGAACAGCTACTTACTAGGTATTGAGTGGAGCAGAGTGATTACCTGATGAAATGTTTTTCATTTAGATATGAATGATTGAAAAGCCTTTTTTCTCCAGCATGTATTTATTTTTTAAAGCAAGCACCTATTGATTAAGAAATAAAATGCTTATCAGTGAAAGCAATTAGAAGTTGGAGCTAATATTCCTTTCTTCCAGGACTGTGTGAAGTTTAGAAATAATAATGATAAAGTGCTTAGTAGGTTATAGCCATAAAGCAAATAGTATCTACTATTATTAGATCCTGGAGTCCAAGTAGTCTTTGATCCTATAAATAATATTTCTATGGCCTTATCTGAAGAATTTGGTGCTTTAATACAGTCTATATTAATAGTTTTGAAATAGAGAGTCAACTAATAAGCTCAGTTTCTTAAATTTGTCCTTATAGGTCTGATTATATTCATTTAAAAGTTTTGGATATTTTTCCTCGGAATCTTTAATTTGTAATATATCTATAACATTTGTCTTTCCAGTATTTCTGTAAGATGCCTACATTCTAAAATGTGAACAGCCTAGGGACATCTGAGTGGCACAGTCAGCTAAGCATCTGGTGATTTGGGCTCGGGTCATGATTTTATGGCTTCTGAGACTGAGCCCCATGTCAGGCTCTGTGCGTGTGGGAGTCTGCTTGAGATTCTCTCCCTCTGCCATCCCCCCCACTCTCTTTATCTAGACATAGTTTATTTTTAAGTAATCTCTACAAACCAACTTGGGGCTTGAACTTAGAACCCCAAGATCAAGAGTGACTGAGCCAGCCAGACACCCTTATTTTTCTTTCCTAGAGTAATGTGCTACCGGTATCCTGCAAAGCATTTTCTGTTCTTATCCATCTGTTTTCCTTTCTTGTTAGAAATTCTAGTTTTATTGCAGTTTTCCTGTAGCCACTCCAGCCACTATGGAATTACTCTTTAATTATCCTCATTTAAATTATTAATGGAAATGCAAAATGTCAGAGGGTTCAGGACTGATCTCTAAAACAGTCTTCAGTGCCCAAGTCCTTATTAGCTGTGGTATACTGGAAATAAGGAAACATCGAAAAGGTGGAGAAATATTTGGAAAGTAAAGAGGCCAGAATGAGAGAGAGAGAGATCTAGAGATCCAAATAGTCAGAAAGAAAGATATACATGAGTAATAAGGTTAGATGGGAAAACATGAAAAAAGAAAAAAGTCTGTAAGAGAGAGACATATGATAAAGTTCAGTAAGTGAGTAAGTAAGCAAAATTTAATATATACACCAAGTCTTACTTAAAGCTGGTATACTAGATGTCCATTATTTCCAGTGCCTATTTTAAAATATATTCTTAAGATAATTTTTTAAATTTGTCATTACAATTTTTAAAATTCTCCTCAAAAGATAATCTTTTTGTATGGTGAAAAATTAATAATACTTATATTTGTTTTGGGCTGACATATAGAAATAGATTTTTTTTCATTTAAAAGAATTGCAGTGTGGGGCGCCTGAGTGGCTCAGTAGGTTAGGCCTCTGCCTTCTGCTTGGGTCATGATCTCAGGGTCCTGGGATCGAGCCCCACGTTGGGCTCTCTGCTCAGCGGGGAACCTGCTTCCCCCTCTCTCTCTGCCTGCCTCTCTGCCTACTTGTGATCTCTCTCTCTCTGTCAAATAAATAAATAAATAAAATCTTAAAAAAAAAAAAGAATTGCTGTGTGATATCCTCAAAAAAGTAGGGGTTTGAGATCTAGGTAGATTTGAATTCAAATATTGTCTTTTGTTAACCCCCCAAAAATCACTAAATTCTCTGGCCTCAAGTTCCTCCTTTGTAAAATGGAGCTGGAATTTCAGGCCTGTCATAAAGCTTAGAAATCATCTACATAAAATGTTTTTACAGAGAGAATGCATAAAATAATTCAAAGCTATTTTTATCAGAACATACAGTCAAATTAGTTGTTAATATAAGTAATATTTCTTTCCTTGTTCCTTGACATTTCATTTAATAGCAGGACCTGTATATTTTCTTATTTTGTGTGGCTGGTATTTTGTCATTAAATAGGAAATTTTAATATTCAAAAAATAACCCACACAAAGTAACTCTAAAATGTCATCTAATTATTTCTTTATTGCAACCGATGCCTTATCTTGTTTTGATAATGGGTACCACCTTAACCAAGTGACCAAGTTACATCACTAATGAGAGAAACGCTCTCTGTGTGCACTCAAGAAGACACAACATCACCACTCATTAAGCATTCTTGCCAGAAATATATATTTTAATCTACTAATGAAGAAACCTCAAAGAAATCCAAACTGAAGGATATTGTAAAAACAAATGGACTGTATCTTTTTTAAAAAAGAGTCAGTGTCGGGGCACCTGGGTGGTTCAGTTACGCATTTGCCTTCAGCTCAGGTCATGATCTCAGGGTCCTGGAATCAAACCCTAATTTGGGCTCCCTGCTCAGTGTGGAGTCTGCTTCTTCCTCTCCCTCTTCTCCCCACCACTTGTGCACACTCCTTCTCTCTCTCAAATAAATAAAATCTTAAGTAAAAAAGAAAAGGTTTATAGTCTAAGCCTTTACCATCCTATTAAGATTTATTTACCATAATTGATGACTTATTCTCATGAGTGTGCTTAAAAGAAGTAATGAGGGCGGTGAATTCTCTGTCATCCTTTTAATACGTGGTTCCTCCAGGCAACTAGAATATCATGGGTAGATCTGCATGTAAAAGTTCCCATTATTAATGGGAATTGAATTGATGATTAACTAGAAAGCAGCAGTTTCAATGAACAGTTTTGGATTTCAGTATGTAAAAGTTGGACCGAACAAATAAAAATTAAACCTTTAGGAAAGATAGATCCAAATTTAACACATTGATCTTCAGAGAAAATTGTTAATATATACATTTTAGAAATCATTTTAAATATTTTAATTTGTTTTCCCTGAGAACTTAAGTATCACCATATAGCTTTCTCTGAAATCTGGAAACAAAATTAAATCTTTTTTTTAAAGATTTTATTTGTTTATTTGACAGAGAGAGATCACAAGTAAGGCAGAGAGGCAGGCAGAGAGAGAGAAGCGGGCTCCCCGCTGAGCAGAGAGCCAGATGCAGGGATCAAACCCAGGACCCTGAGATCATGACCTGAGCCAATGGCAGAGGCTTAACCCACTGAGCCACCCAGGCGCCCCTGGAAACAAAATTAAACCTTACCTTTTAGTATCAAGAGAATAAAAGGGGGTCTCAAACATTTCACTTTTTCCCTGGAATGTAGAATTCTTTGTGAGGTAACAATCAAAATATGCTGTTTTCGGGGTGCCTGGGTGGCTCAGTTGATTAAGCATCTGCCTTCAGCTTAGGTCATGATCCCGGGGTCCTGGGATCAAGCCCCACATCAAGCTCCTTGCTCAGCAGGAGCCCACTTCTCCCTCTCCTCTCTGTTTGTGCTCTCTCTTGCTATTTCTTTTTTTTTTTTTTTTTAAGATTTTATTTATTTATTTGACAGAGAGAGATCACAAGTTGGCAGAAAGGCAGGCAGAGAGAGAGAGAGGGGAGAAGCAGGCTCCCACTGAGCAGAGAGCCCGATGCAGGGCTCGATCCCAGGACCCTGAGATTATGATTGGAGCCCAAAGCAGAGGCCCAACTCACTGAGCCACCCAGGCGCCCCTCTCTTGCTATTTCTTTCACTATCTTTCTCTCTCAAAAAAATAAATAAAATCTTTAAAAAATATGCTGTTTTCAATAGCATAAAAATGACGCTATTATTTGAAGTTGCATCATATCTGTATATTCAACTTTGTGTGCATGCATTCATTTTCGACTCCAATTTTGGATTCTGCTTCTATTTTTTAAAAATATGTAAATTTTCTTTATAAAGCTAGCAAAAAAACAAGTGCTTTTTAATATATTCTCCAGTTGGGAATGGTCACAGAATCCAAGAGGCCACATGTTATGAGGTCAATGAAATCATGTGTTTGTTGTGGAGCTTAAGTGCTTTTGTGAGTCCCTGGGTAGTTTGACGGGATTTCCGGGTTGAGTGAGAACCACCTTTGATATCATGGGATGCCTTGCCCTGGTTGTGCAATGTAACCATTAAAACCAAGCAAACCTGTTCAACTACTTCAATCCTGTTTCTTCTGTATCCAGATCAGGTTATTCCCATGCACATGTGGTTCCATAGAATATTTACCACCTGACAAGAAGGATTGCAAAAATTTCTGTGGACTTACTGAATTAAAAAAAAAAAGCTAATTTGAAAATATGCCATGAGTCCACTGGAGCTTGGAAGACACTATGGGAAAAAAACAGGCTTTATTGTCTGGGTAAAATTCAGGTTCAGCCAAGAACAGGTGACATCAAATGCAATTGTTCTTCACAGGTGGCTCTCTCCCTTCTTCTTTCTGCCCACCTGGGCTACCTACAAACGCCTTTGTTCCTCATCCTAGACCTATACCACAGGTGTGGTAGGCGTGGCACTGCCTCCCACGCAGGCCCAGGCCCAGGTCAGTGGCATAAGAATGGGTGGATTTGTTCTTGCTCTGGGGCAGAAAGGAGGAGACAACACATTAAGTCCGTTTCAGTCATTTCAAATTTCTGTGGTTTTTACATGATGACCTTAAGGGTCAGTCATCTATTTCCTTTGAAGTAGATGATTCATTTTTTATGCGTTTTATTCTGCCTTACAAATTTATTTTGAGAAGCATGTAGATCAACTAAGTTTGAACTCGGTTTTAACTGATGCTTAATTTGCTAACTCTCAAGTATTTAGCCCTCAAAAATAAATAAATAAACAAACAAATAAATACATAAATAAAACAGTTACAATCCCAAAAAATGGACTGGGAAATTTTATTTTTAAAAAGAGGGAAAGAAATCACTACCATTTCTTTGGGCAGTTCTGTGTTGTAACTTTCCACTTCAACGTCTGAAACTTCTAGGGTTTCTGTTACAAAAAGTGGTCCTGCATAAGGTTTTTTCTTCTTTGTTTTGTTTTATAACATGAGCCTGCAGCTACTTTGCTGCATTATGAGGACATTTTGGGTTCTAAACCATGTAAAGATATGCAGATTATTAATTGTGTCTGTGTAGTGAACAAATGATTACTGAAGACCTACTATGTGCTAGTCACTGTGTGCCCAAGATACAGTCATGATGTTCCCAGTCCCATTGGGGAAATTTATACATATCTGAATAATCATGAAGTCATCAGAGAGTTGTTAAAAGAGATATTTACAAAGGACCCCCAGGACCAGACAATGCAATGACCTCTTGTGCCAGAGAGAGAAGCAAGAAATGTGGTAATATTTGACCAAGGTCTTAAAGGATGACTACAGATTCACTCAGTGGGTTTCCCCTGTGGGAGTAGGCATTCCAATTACAGGGAACATTGTTTGCAAAAGCACGGAGGCCTGAAATGCAAGATAAATCCTGAAAGTGGCCTGGAATCACTGGAATTTAGGGTACAAAGATTCAGCATAACTTTCTTTCACCAGTTGGCTGGCTCTCAGCTGCCTCTCACATTCTCCTCTGTTTTACTCCTGCTTTAGCCCCCAATACAACAGAGCTTTCTTTCTCACCCAGCATCTCTGGCTGTTGAGTAGGTGATTTCTCAGCTAGTTTATGAGCGTCAGACTCTTTTCATGAACGGGACACACCTTGTGCCTCTCCGTGTCTATTACTCTCTTTAATAAAACCAGTCTTGCCTAGGCTGATTACTCCTCCTATCAATTGGGGTTTATTACCAAAGACTTGTGACTGTTTTCAAGTCAAGTCTATCCTTGAGGAGTAAAGATTTGTCATCATTTGGGATGATTAAGGAATATGTTGCACATTCTGAAAATAATCCTGAGAAGTATTCCAAAAATGTTTTGAGAAGTGCTGGCATCACTTTATAGCCTTTTAAGGTGATTCTCAGAGAACATTCCTTTGGATATGCAAATTCTAGTATATTTTAAAATAGTCACATATTCATTTTTAGGTGTGAAAATGATATTGTGGTTATATCTCTTAAAAAATCATATTTTAGGGGCGCCTGGGTGGCTCAGTGGGTTAAAGCCGCTGCCTTTGGCTCAGGTCATGATCTCAGGATTCTGGGATCGAGCCCCACATGGGGCTCTCTGCTCAGCGGGGAGCCTGCTTCCTCCTCTCTCTCTCTCTCTCTCTGCCTACCTCTCTGCCTACTTGTGATCTGTCAAATAAATAAATAAAATCTTAAAAAAAAATCATATTTTAGAGGGGCGCCTGGGTGACTCAGTGGGTTAAGCCTCTGCCTTCAGCTCAGGTCATGATCCCGGGGTGCTGGGATCGGGCCCGCATCGGGCTCTCTGCTCAGCGGGGAGCCTGCTTCCTCCTCTCTCTCTGCCTGCCTCTCTGTCTACTTGTGATCTCTCTGTCCAATAAATAAATAAAATCTTTAAAAAAATCATATTTTAGAGACGCATACTGAAATACTAAGGTGAGATGTGCTTTAAAATAATCCAGTGGTGGGAGGAGAGGGCAGTGTGGGGAGTACAAATGAATTAGTTGGCAGCCATATGAGGTTCATTGTATTTGGTCCTGCACATCTTTTTTTTGCACATGTTCAAAACTTTGAATAATAAAATGTTTTTTAAAAAGTCACATTATAGGGACGCCTGGGTGGCTCAGTTGGTTGGACGACTGCCTTCGGCTCAGGTCATGATCCTGGAGTCCCGGGATCGAGTCCCACATCGGGCTCCCGGCTCCGCAGGGAGTCTGCTTCTCTCTCTGACCTTCTCCTTGCTCATGCTCTCTCTCACTGTCTCTCTCTCAAATAAATAAATTAAAAAAAAAAAAGTCACATTATAGTCACCCTTCATCTTGAACTTGTAGGTTGGTAAGGAATAATCGTTTTCACAAATATAAAGATACACTTATACTTCAATGTCATCAGTTCATTATCCCCTCCGTATGTTGAGAGAATCTTGAGTTTTTTATGAGGACCTCTAATACCTTTTGCTGTAAAGATTTTAGTATATATTCATATGCTGATAAACAGTCTTTTTGGAATTCTAAATATAACTATGTAGGCAACTAAATATATACTGTAAAACAACAAATTAATGTATACTAAAAATTCTACCTTTTACCCCAAAGGGTGCCTGACTTCTTATTTTAGCTCATCATTGTTTTTTATTTGTTTATTTTATTTTAAGGTTTTATTCATTTATTTGACAGAGAGCGAGACAGTGAGAGAGAAGGAACACAAGCAGGGGGCATGGGAGAGGGAGAAGCAGGCTCCCCACTGAGCAGGGAGCCCGACACACGGGGCTGATCCCAGGATTCTGGGATCATGACCCAAGTCAAAGGCAGACGCTTAACGACTGAGCCACCCAGGTGTCCCTGTTTTTTATTTTACAGTATTTCTGCACTATGAACACTAATGAATAAATATTATCAAATGTAAATATAGAGATATTTTTCTCTCGATTACAATGTATCAAGTTACAATGACTTATTTGTCCTCTTTATAGTGCCCTCCTCCACCTATTGAAAAAAAAAACTTTTAAGAACTCCAGGCATTCCTGGACAGTAAAGATCTTGTTGAAGTCAGGTCTCTCTGCCATTCAAACTGTTTAGTCTGCAAAGTAGCTTATAGAATGGGATGTCTTCAGAGCCTCTCCAACATACAAAATGCTTTGTTATAGAGATGGTAAGGTGACTCAGTGGGTCCTCTTCTTCCCTGGGAGAGCCCACAGACTCCAGAGCACCGAGCAAACTCACCAGTCTGAGCTCACCTTCTGACCTCAGAGATCTACTGGAGATGAACAATCGGGGCAAGGTTGTGCTCTTCCTATTCGAGTCAGTCCTGAACTCATAATATATGCATTTTGTATAGGTCTCCTTGGTCCGAATTATGTTTAATTAACACTTTCATTTCATAAATCACCTCTACAAATTTCAATTTATACATTTTCCAGGACACTTTGCCTTTAGGTGAAAGTATCCCAAAGTGTGACTAAGGTTCATTTGCACACACATCATTTGGAATGCTTGGAGAGCCGCCCCTCACCACACACGTTCCAGAGCAGATCACTGGAAGCAAGTCCTGGGCACAAGGCTCTAGTACACAGTAACAACTCACAGCTAACCTTTAGAGGAAGTTTCCAATTGGCTATGGGATGGCAGGAAGAAGAACAATAAACCACCACTCCACTCCTGCCCACAACAGTCTTTAGAAGTCTATTTTCTCAAGTTGTAAGATACACTGTTGATTTAACAACAGCCTCTTGTACAAAAAGAAGTCCTACATTTTGGGCAAAATTTTAGAAATATTAAGTGCAAAACTATCCATCAGTTCTTAGAACGATAACATTGCACTTATGTTTACTGGTTGTCATTTAATAGTAAGCTCTTTTAGAATACAGATTTAAATGGTTAGTCATTCTCATCCTTTTAAGTTTTGTGTTTTTTTTGAAGTGTGAGGGGTTTTCTTGCCAACAAGGAGATACTAATTAGGCAAGTTGTTTTAGGGTAGCAGTCTTCAAATTTTACCTGTATCTACACTATCATGTAGGAAGACTTTACAGAAGATATAAAGGCCAAGGAGAGCTTTAAGGGAATTGAGGTTCTGAATATTCCATTTCCCTTAGCATTCCTTAAAATTGATCTGAAGAAATAACTTCTGGAGAGGGGACCAAGATGGTGACATAGGAGGCTCTTGAGCTCCCCTCTTCCATGGACTCACTGAGAGCACAGCTACACATGGAGCAGTTCTTACTGAAAACTAGCTAAGCAACTTCTACACATCAGATGAGTAAGAAAATACCCACATCAAAACAGGTAGGAAAGGCTGAGACACACTCTTGCCATAAACCTCCCCTCACTCTCTGCACTCCTAACTCCCAGTTTCTCCGTGAAGAGTGAAGGGTTTGGACTCCACATTTAGTGCCCCAACTTGTAAGACTTCCACTTGGCTGGCCCCCAAAACGCCCACCTTTGAAAGTCAATGGAGCGGGCATCCACAAGACCCACAAGACCATAGCAGAAAAGATAGTATCATCTATAAGTGATGCCGGGAACACTTGGCAGCCATGTGCAAAAGAATGAAACTAGACCCCTGTCTTACACCCTCCCCAAAACCAACTCAAGTGGAGTTAGTGGATTAAAGACTCGGCTGTAAGGCCTGAAACTGTAAAACTCTTGGAAGAAAACTCAGGGTGGGAAGAAGCTCTTTCAAACTGATCTTGGCAATGATTTTTTTTTTTAATTAGACAACAAAAGCAAAAATAAACAAGTGAGACTAATCAAACTAAAAGGTTCTGTACAGCATAGGAAACCATCCCCAAAATGAAAAGGCAACGTATGGAATGTGAGAAAAATATTTGTAAACCACATACCCAGTAAGGCATTAATATCCAAAATAAATAAGGAATTCATATAACTTAATAGCAAGAATGGAAATAACCCAATTAGAAAATAGGCAAAGGATCTGAATACACACTTTCCCAAGGAAGAAATGCAGATGGCCACCAGGTACTATGAAAAGGTACCCAATATCACTAATCGTCAGGGAAAGGCAAATCAAAACCACAATGAGTTATCATCTCACACTGTTAGAATGGCTGTCCTCTGAAAGAGAAGAGATGTCAAGTGTTGGTGAAGATGTGGAGAAAAGGGAAAACTTGTTCATTGTTAGTGGAAATGTAATCTGGTGTAGTCACTGTGGAAAACAATATGGAGGTTTCTCACAACATTAAAACTAGAACTACCATGTGGTCCAACAATTCCACTTCTGGGTACATATCCAAAGGAAAGTAAATAACTGTCTTGAACAGATAACTGGACTCCCATTTTTTTTTTTAAAGATTTTATTTATTGATTTGACAGACAGAGATCACAAGTAGACAGAGAGGCAGGCAGAGAGAGAGAGAGGGAAGCAGGCTCCCTGCTGAGCAGAGAGCCCGATGCGGGACTCGATCTCAGGACCCTGAGATCATGACCTGAGCCGAAGGCAGCGGCTTAACCCACTGAGCCACCCAGGCACCCTGGACTCCCATTTTTATTGAAGTGTTATTTACAATATCCAAGGTGGGGAAACAGTCTAAGTGTTCATTATTTGTGAATGGATCAAGAAAATGTGGTATATGTCTATGTATACAATGCAATATTATTCGGTCTTAAAAAAGAAGGAAATCCGGGACGCTTGGGTGGCTCAGTTGGTTAAGCCGCTGCCTTCAGCTCAGGTCATGATCCCAGCGTCCTGGGATCGAGTCCCACATCGGACTCCTTGCTCAGCGGGAGCCTGCTTCTCCATCTGCCTCTGCGTGCCAGTGCTCACTCTGACAAATAAATAAAATCTTAAAAAAAAAAAAAAGAAGGAACTCCTGTCATTTGCAACAATCTAGATGACCGGAGGGCATGATGGTAAGGAGATAAGCCAAATAGAGAAAGGCACATACTACATGGCATCCTGTACATGTGGGATAAAAAATAAACTCATAGAAATGGAGAGTAGGAAAGTAGTTTACAGTGTCTGGGAAGTGATGGAAATAGAGAGAGATTGGTAAAAGGGCACAAACTCCAGTTCTAAGATGAACAAGGTCTGCGGGTCTAATGCGTAATATGACAGTAGTTGATAACACTGCATCGTACAATTGAGATTTGCTTAGAACTTAAATGTTCTCACACACACAAAGTGATGTGATGGATATATTAACTCAGTGGAGTGAATCCTTTCACAATGTATAATATAGCAAATCATCACATTGTACATTTTAAATATCTAATTATTTTATTTGTAAGTTACTCATCAATAAAGCTAAGAAGATAATTTTTAAAACCCTGAGGATATATTTCCAGCTCTGCTTCTGCACAGCCATTCCTCATTATCTCATATTTTATTTTATTTTTTTTATTTATTTTTTTTAAGATTTTTTATTTATTTATTTGATAGAGAGATCACAAGCAGGCAGAGAGGCAGGCAGAGAGAGAGGAGGAAGCAGGCTCCCTGCTGAGCAGAGAGCCCGATGCGGGGCTCGATCCCAGGACCCTGAGATCATGACCTGAGCCGAAGGCAGCGGCTTAACCCACTGAGCCACCCAGGCGCCCCTTATCTCATATTTTAAAGAAGAGAGGCCCCCTCCCCTTCTCACTCTAATCGTTCTATAGCATATTATCCTACAGTAGAAAAACCTCTGTACCCCACTGATATAATTAGAAATATGTTTCTAATATAGCATCGGTGTTGGTATCAGTGTTGAGAAAGGGAGTCATATTGATGAATGAATAACAAGTTCTTTTGTAGTTAGATGGTTTCCGACTTTGCTTTCAGTAAAATCGCAAGAATATCTATAATCAGTTGTCAACTGATAATTAAAAACAAAATTTGGTGCTAGGTTTCCCCATGATTTTTGGCGTATGACTGAAAGTGCAAGGAATTGAGGGCATTGTCGGGACAAAGTTCCTTCTATCCCCACCAACCTATTTACATAAACAGTTTTTTTCTTAACATTTTCAAAACACAAAAAGGTGGGAGGATAAAACTGATGTTGAACCCTGTCTTAATTTAGCCACAAGTAGTAAGTAAGTATGGCTAAATTGATACCTGACCTAATTTTCACAAAAATTAGATACTTGACCTAATTTTTGCAAAACTAGCCAGTCCCCATCCAGCTCATTAAGATGCATCTAAAATAAAAAATGTGATTTTTCTGTCTAATTATTTAGCAAAATTTTTAATATAACCCATTTGTTTTCATCAGTAGTATGCTAATAGTAGTTGAGATAACTTGATCCGTAATAATTTTTAAATACAGCTTCATGGTCACCGCAAACAAAAAAATACAATTTCAACATACATGCTTCTTGTTGTGATAAGGTAATTGACCAAAGTCTTTAAAGAATAAAAATATGTCATATTAGGATGGAAGTTTTTGGTAGAAGCAGAAGAGAAATATGAGTTCAAGGAGAGAAAGGAAAGATGCAAAATCTCTGATTATTAAAGAACAACTTGTTTGTGTATTTTTGAAAAAATAGATGATGTGGTCTTTAGATTCCATTTGGTATATCTTGTAAGTGGTGTTAGGTATGTATATATTTTTTAATGATAATATTTACAGTGCACTGAAAGTTACATCCTTTGCAAGTATTTTAACTTGAGATGAAAAGTTTTGGATGTCAGCTTAATAATGTGCCAGAAGATACTAAGCTTTACATAATTATTTCGGAAGTGTTTACAAGTAAAAAGTTTGAAGACCACTATTTTAGGAAACCCAGCCAGAGATCAGTGTGTATAATGGGGAGGAATGGAGAGAAATTGGGCAGGCCACCAGTTAGGAGACAATTGATTTTTTCCAGATGTAAGGAATTTGAACTGTATCAAGTTCATATTCATGGAAATGAAGAGAAGCAGACTGAAATCAAAAGCTACTAAGAAATAAGAATTATTAGTATCAGCCCTTGCTTCATTTCATCTTAAATTTTAAATATTGCCAAAACAGAATTTTCCAATGTTTTCTACCTGTAGACTCTGCCTGGACCTGGTCTGGAGCTCCTTGCTACCCACTTTCTCTCCCTTCCTCCCTTACTCCCTCCTTCCTTCTTTCTCACCCTTCCTGCCCCCCTCTCTTTCCCTCCTATTCATCAGACACTCTGCTAAGTGCTGAGACTTCTGAAACAGTTAGTATCAGGTCCCTGGCCTCTGATAGCTTCCGGTTTAGTAGAGAAGCTTATGGCTAAGTATGATGCCAAGAGAGATGTATGGCGCATACTACTCCACCTCTCTCCCCTTGTAACATGCTAGAGGACAGAGAGCTAAAGCTTCCATTTTCCAGACTTCCTCAGATTCCATATGTGGCCCAGCTTTTGCCAAAGCAGACATATGAAAGTTATATTTGGAAGGCAGAAGTGAGACAGAGGTGGCACCTTCTGCTGTTTCCACTAGCAAGCAGAGATAAGGAGACTCTGGTTTTTCTCTGGCAATGTGGCAGAGGCTCCAGAGTCTGGCACCTATTTCTGTGGGTGCCAGGGACATCCATTTTGATGGGCATGGATCTGCCCTGAGGCAATGTGCCTGGAGCCAGGAGTTGAGGCTGCCATTTCCTTACTACTCAACTTTCTGGTCATTCCCCAGTTCTCTGACCATTGCACAGGTGGGCACTTCTGGGGATTATTCCTGGAAGCTCATCTTGAAGCCTGTCTCTCTGTTCTTTCTAACTGTTTTGTAAACATGTAGTTCTGTATATTAAATACCTTTGAGTTTAAATTAGCTAGAATGGCTTCTTTTATTGGCAACCAAATCTTGACTAACACAGATGAGGCCCGTCATTCTTCCCAGCCTCCTACCAGCCTCCTGCTTTTCCCTACATCTTTTTCTTGTAAACCAGCTGTTATCATATGGGCCAGTGATAGCTCTGGAGTGGTACATTGCTACTTGAATTGCTACTATGTCTCCTCTGTGTGCTTTACTTTACAGAACTGGTCTCTGGCAAGCTCTGACTGGTCCTGGTTCTGGTGAACTGGAGTCTCTCCTGCCTTACCCTGGTGAAGGCTATTCATAGGCAGATCTAAATGGTGGCTTCAGAACAATTAAACCCTAACATACTGTCTACTCTGTCTGCCTCTGTGTTCCACTCACCTGCTTCGGATTCTAGTCCCTCTTTCTGTGTCCTTTGGACAGGGTGTCTTACTCCCCTTGCTCCTCTTCCGCACTGTGACTTCCTGTAACTGGGTCATTTCCTTTAGAGCATTGATTCTGTTTATTTGGCCTAAGAAGTCCCCTGAGGAGCTCATTTAACATGCAGATTCCCCAACTCATCCCTGACAGAGTAGGTCTGAGGTATAGCTGGAAGTCTACATTTTTAACACATTCAACAGGGCATTGTGACCCACTTGGGCCTTGTACTAGACCTTGACAGTTCTGTGATGTTAGTGTGTAAACCACTTGAGTGGTTAGGACAGAGATTAGGGTCTAACTCCTTCCCCTTTCCCTGTTCTGTGAAGGATGAGAAAAGAGAGACAATAAAGGGAGCCCCTAGGTTGTAAATTTGGATGACTATGATTCTGATTGTAGCACTGGTTCAAAGAGGAAAATTAAGAAGGGAAACCAGTTTGTGGAGAAAATAATGAGTTCCACTTGAGACATGTCGGGTTTGACATCCAAACGAAGATGATATATTGTTGGCAGCTTGTAATGGATTGATGACTCATGTCTGAGGGTTGATTAGTGGGTTAGATTATCTGTTGTGTGGACTTCAGAGAATCACTGCTGTAGTTAAATTATTTCTGTAGTGTGGTACAACCATGATTGTCCTGAAGATGACATACATCTATTTGTGTCTTTCCAATATGACATGGAATCAAATATATTTTGTATTTTTTACCAAATTGGGTAAAAGGAAAGGTGAAAAGATTCATGGTAAGATAAACAGTGTTATAGGTCACCTAGGAGATGCCTAAGATCCAGCTCTTTCACTTAGAGCTCTCCTTTTCTCTCCCTCAGTCCTTCCTTCCCTTTTCTCTACCCTGCTGACAAATATACATTAGGTATGTAAATTGGGGAAGGAAAAATTATGAGGATAAGTATAAGAGAAGAGATTAAAACCCAAAACTACAGACATTACAGTAAATGTAAATGTTTCACAGGTCTTTGTGTAAAGGAGAACTCTATATTTTTTTCTTCCAAACCATTCTAAAAGTTGTTTCTTCTCTAGGACTTAAAGTCATTGTTTAGGAGTGGTTTTTAAGCTTTCTTTGAGTGAAATCTTTTTTTTCTTTTTTAAAGTTTTTATTTATTTATTTGAGAGAGAGAGAGAGCATGAGAAGGGTGAGGGTCAGAGGGAGAAGCAGACTCCTCGCCGGGCAGGGACCCCAATGAGGACTTGATCCGGGGACTCCAGGATCATGACCTGAGCCGAAGGAAGTCGCTTAACCGACTGAGCCACCCAGGGGCCCCTTTTTGAGTGAAATCTTATGCAGAAAAAGTATTTCAGAAATGTAACTATACTTGATTGAAATCAAATATATACCATTTACTCATTCTAAACATGTTGCCTAGGTTCCATGAGAACAATGAGACTGTTTTGATGGAGATAAAAGTTTAAAGCTAGGGTATAAGGACAATCGTTTTATGTGAGCAAACAAATTTCTTTCCAAGTCTGATAAAATCCTGATTCATTCAGAAGAGTAGTTACAAATGAACACTTAAAAACAAAAACGTGTTTTGCAATCTTGGCATCCTGAAAGTAAACTGATACGGTACCAGAACCCTAATTCTGAAATCTACCCTATAATTATATAACATTGTCAGGGGTCAGTCATAAATATTTATTGAGCTCTTAGTATATTCTAGATACTGAGGTTGTATTAGAGAAAATGGACACATGGAATTTATGGCCTAGCAGGGAAGGTAGACACTAAAAAAAAGTTGTAAGTAATTTACAAGTGCATAAACTACAACTTGAAAAAAATCCCGAGTATGTTGGGAATGTATGACAGGAGACTTAACCTTGTATAGGATGTTCTTCCTAAGGAAATGGTGTTTAAGTTGAGACATAAAAGGTGAATAGGCAAAGGGAAAGGCAAAAAATGTATTCCAGGTCGATGGGCCACAACATGTAAAGGCCCAAAGGTAGGAGAGGGCCTGGGCTATTTGAGAAACTAAAAGTCAACATGGCTTTTCCCCAACAAAGCTGGAGAGAGTATTGAGCTATTGATAGAAACTGAATTGTACAAGGCTTTCTAGCCAATGCATGGGAGTAATTTGTAAAGTTATTAATTGATGTGTTTTTAATGCTGGTATTATTATTAACTGTCAACCCTCCACCACTTGGGCTATAAGCCAAGATTATTCCCCCAAGAGGTGGAGGAAGTGCTGCAAAGAAAATTAATAACAGAAACTTTAAATATTTGGCTAAGTCTAAACCAAAAAATAAAATAATAAGCTGGACAGTAGAAAATTGGAGCAGTATACTTAAACTGAGTGAGAGTAAAGTCAAGTGCCTGCCTAGGGTACCTGAGAAAAGGACCCTAGAAGATGAAGGTGATCCCCAGAGGGCTGTGGGGAGCAGCCTAGTATTTTCCAGTGTGACCATAAAGTGACACTAAAAGGTAGGCTGACCAGGAGGTTACTTGTGAGGCAGCGCAAATACTGAGGGCAGCAAGTGTCTAAAGTGGGAAGGACAAGGGATCAGTACATTGGGGTGGGGTTGGAGGCCATCAGTTAATATTTCCTGTATCATCCTGACATATCTATGTTAAGTATTGGGCGTTAATCGGAAAGGTAGTAGAAAGCCATTAAGGGATTTTTTAAGATTTTATTTTATTTGAGGGAGCGAGTGAGCACAAGCAAGTGGAGCAGCAGAGGGAGAGGGAGAAGCAGACTCCCTGCTGATCAGGGAGCTCAATGTGGGGCTTGATCCCATGACCCCTGGATCATGACTTGAGTGAAAGGCAGATGCTTAACAACTGACTGAACCACCCAGGCGTCCTGAGGGGTTTTTATTGTTGTTGTTGTTGTTGTTTTTAAGATTTATTTATTTATGAGAGAGAGAGTAGGAGGAGCAGAGGTGAGGGGAGCACGGATCCTTGCTGAGCACGGATCCTGACAGATGCAGGGCTAGATCCCATGAACCCGAGATCACGACCTGAGCCAAAATCAAAAGCTGGATGCCCAGTCAGCTGAGCTACTGAGGCACCCCACTACTGAGGGATTTTAAATAGAAACCTGTCTTGATGATATCTGTCTAACTGGGTACAGAGAATGGTTGGAAGTAGGTGGAACTGATCTCAAGAGGAAACTGCTAGAAGGATATTGCAGTAGTCTATCTAGGCAAGAGATGAAAATGGTCTGTACAAGGATGGTAGCAGGAAAGGATTTACAGATACCTGTCTTAGTCTGCTCAAGCTGCCATAATAAAATATATAATAAAGACTGGGGGGCTTAAACAAGATAATTTTATTTTCTCACAGTTGTGGAGGCTAATCATCTCAGATTAAAAGGTCTACCAGGGTTGGTTTCTGGTGGAAAGCTCTAGTCCTAGCTTGCAGATGGCTTGCATTGTGTCCTCACATGACAGAGATCTCTTTATTTCTTTTTCTTATAAATGAACTCATTTAACTTTTGTTGCCTCCTAAAGCCCCTGTTTCCAGTTATAGTCACGCTGGGGGTCAGGGGTTCAACAAAGGAGTTAAGGGAACACAATTCAATCCATAGCAATATATGATATCTTTAGGAAATAGTGCTTGATTGGATATGGGGATGAGGTAGAAGAAGGTAGGGGAGTCAAGGATGAGCTTAGGTTACTGGCTTGAGTAGAAGTAATAGTGCTATTTAGGGAGATTGGAATCCCTGTCAGTAGAGAATATTTAGGGGCAAAATATCTAAACCTAATGTTAAACTTACTTATTTTTAAAGTATCTATGAGATAGCAATAGGAAATGTCAAGTGGGTAGTTGGTTCTATGGGCCTGGAATTCAGAAAAACATCTGGGGCACAGATGTAGATGTAGGTCTCATCAGCCTATAGACGGTCATTAACCACAGGAGGGAAGGAGAGTCCACTGGGCGGTGGTTCTCAAACAGAAATGTGCATCAGAATCACTTGGCTAGCTTGTTAAAACACAGATTGCTTTGTCCCACCCCCAGAATTTCTGATACCACCGTATTTTTGGCCCCATATGAACGTTTTAGGGCTTTGGAAATATACTGGTAAATTACTTTCCAGAGAGCTCATAGCAATTTATATCTTTATCAGATGAGTATGAGAAAGCCCATCTCACAGTTATCCTTTATTGCATTGAATGTTGTAATTTCTTAATCCCAAAGATTAAAAAAAGTGATCTCATTGCAATTTTACTTTGCACATCTGTGATTATCTGCGATGGTGAACATTTTTTCCTGTTTTAAAATGCTGTTTGCAGGTCCTTTGGTTTTCATTAAAAACTTTTCTGTTTTTATGTATTTCTGTATTAACACATACGTACTTTAGCCCCTTCAGTACACCATTGTATTTTGTGATCAGCATATTTGGGAGATAATGTGCACTGGTGATGTGTACCCTAATGCGTGTGAATTGAAAGAATTCGGCAGTTCTTTCATATTCATCTTTGTCAATATGATGAAAATACTCTACTACTGATACTTTCTCAAATTGAATAATATAAAAATGAGGCCTAAAAGGTGCTAGAGATAGTTTCCATGTGGGTGTAGGGTCAGTAAAACCAAGACATTGTCATTCTGATTGATGCTAGCTTGTCCTGTGGCCTTTTAAGGGGGCAGAGACCCAGAAAGTCTTCCTCTTCTCTAAATGTGGAACACACTTGACTGGCTCTGGCCAACTGGCCATGACCTAATGTTCCGTCTTACACCATTGCTCAGCATGTGAAAGCCAGCTCAACTGCTTAGCTAGATAGCCTCGAAACTACTAATGACAAAACCAGATCTGCCTGGGAGCTCAGCTGGCCGGTCTCTGTGGCTCTTTCAGTAAGAACCGTGTTACTTTTCAGACGGCCTGTTTCAGTCACTGATGTTAGTTAGATGACTTGAAAGTATACTTCAGCATATGCCTGAGACATCTTATAACTCTTTCCTATCCTACAGTCTCCCCTGTTAATTTATAATAACATCTGTCTTGGCCCCCTGTCATCACTTGCTTTGGCACCTGCCAATCTTGATGCGCTGAAACTGGGCCTAGGTCTGGTTTGTTGGCTGGGAAGCAAGTGTTCCCACAGTCATCATCAAATTGAATTTCGTAAACACCCACCCTAGAGTTAGTTCATCACGGAGATACATTCTGGCTATTTGAAGTGAAAGAGAGCCAGCAGATTTTTCAGATAAAATGCACAGAGGCATAATATGGTGTCGTAGCAAGGGCAACTCCCTTCATATCCACAGGACATGGAATTTTGCAATATATTTTTACTCTGTATGGAGATTCTGGGACCACACACATCTTCCTAGGTTGGGAACAAAGGAGAGCATAATGGAGCGGACCTGAATTTTGAGTTGAAACAGACCGGTCTTCTGGCTGCGTGACCTTGAGCAACTTTCTTCGTTTCTCAGAACTTCTTCCTTCATTTGTGAAGTGGAGTAATACATTTCTTACAGGGCTGTTGTGAGAATGCAGAAACATGTAAAACATTGCAGGTGTCCAAATGTCAGTTCCCTTCCCTTATTGACGAGGAGTAGCCGCCATTTTATGAAAGGACTTATCAGTGTGACTTCGATTCCGAAGGTAAGTGTGTCTTCTGGACAGCCTGCTGCTTGGATCACAATGGCTCAGCCACAAGGGCATGAGTAATTGTTTTATGGCTTTGAACTTCCTTTGGCACAGGGCCCCACCCAGCCCATGTGAAAATGAACACCACTGAGCAGCCAAGTGTTCCTGAATTGTTAGCACTCTCAACACAAATTTGTAAAAAGAATTTAAAGGCCAGAAATCAAATAACTCCAACTAAATATTGCTTAGGAAGACCAGGATACCCAGCACATTCCCAGCACTCATTACATGTCATGTCCTTAGCATGACTGTCTCTTCCATTTTTTTCTGTATTTCGTGATAAGAGGAAGAAACAAGGAGGTAGAAAGAAGAGAATATACCTGTTTGGGGCTGCATCAAAAACCCCTGATGCAGTTTCTGGCCAGGCCTCCTCTTTCTCTTTGCTGAAGATTTTCATGATTACAGGAACATCATCATTAAAACTTCTGAAAATCACAAAATCAGTAAAAGCTGGCTGGGCTTTGTAAGATTGTGTGGAAGAACTCAGCTTAGGCTCCGTAGGTGCTGATCACCTCTCAGCCGTATCATAATTAACACAGAATTTCTGATCTCTTTGAGCAAGACATGGTCAACTTTGATTTACACTGTTTTTACTCCAAAGAAAGAAATTCTTCTAAATTTAAAAAGCTTCATCCTTTTGACTAAGTCTCCCCATAACCGCCAAACTCATCTAGTTGAAATTTGACACATGTAATTATTTGAATTTATTTTCCTTTAAGCACACTGAATACAGATAAGAAAATCAGAATTTAAATAAAATGTAGTATAATTTAGAGGATGGTTATTACCTTTATGAAAAAGATTTCCTTCTGTAGTTGGAAATTCTCTGGTTCAACTATGTCAGTGATAAGGTCATGGAAGAGACAGCAGGAATGCTTGAGGAGAGCTCTGGTCTACATTCTAGGGCCGTTATTGACCAGTTTTATCTCATTAGTTGTATCAAATAATCCTCTGGTGCTCAGTTCCTTAATATTAGGGGGTTAAGCAAGATAATCTCCGTGGTTCCTTCTGTAAATTCAAGTTACAGGAACTTACTGTGTAAACCAAGACCGAAAATCTTAGGGGGGAAAAAAAACAAGGCCCACATTTCTGTCTTGGACATTCTGAGTCTCATATCATTGTTAGTGGAGTCAGAAATTTCCCAAACTCCATTTAGCAATAATTCTTTAGTACTACCATTAAGTGCCACTGGTAATAGAATTCTAAGTATTTTGTTATATATTGTTATATATTAATAACATATATATATTAATATATGTTATATATATTGTTATATATTATATATAATATATATTATATATAGTTAATATATATTAATTAATATATATAACATATTAATATATATGTTATATATATTGTTATATATTGTTATAACAACAGCAATTTAATATTATATTCAAGGGCATATGGAGAAAAAGTGGTTCTAATAAAAGCATACTAATATATTTCATATGATAATGAGCTTATTCAATAAGCTTGCAAAGTTTCTAACTAATGCAATATTATGTTTTATGACTTGTATCTATGAAGTCTGTTAAGCAGTGTGTTTTCCCTTTGATTCAAATTTATGTTGACATTAGCAATTACATTTTCCTTCAAATCATACCTATCATAGTACATGACTTGAGTCCTAAATTTAAACTCATATTGCGTTACAATTCCCTTGCTGCCTTCCAATACATTTAAGATGGACTGATGGTATTACTCAACCACATTTTTGGACATTTAGGATAATTCATTATTTAAAACAAATTTGAGAACCGAAACTCCACTAACCCTAAGAATGACTTTGAAACTGACTCACCCAATTTGGTAGTCAACCTATTTTTTTTTAAAAATCAGGTTTGAATGGAAAATGGAGAAAGCAAAAGGCTATTAATAATGACAGGCAGTGGGTGTCTGAACAGGTGTAGTAGATTGTGGTGACAGACATGTGAAATTGGTGCTATTCTCAAGAACCACATCCCCATTTTTTTGTCACCTTCTCAGCAAATGGTGGTTTTATGATTCGGAAAAAAGATGTACAGAAGGTTGAAACAAGACCATCAGGATCTTTTTTATTCAAGAGGATGAAACGGTTTTCACGTAAACCTTAAAGACTCAAAAATAAGAATGACTCTTAGGTGCTTTAATCTGAATTTTGCACCAATGAAGGAGATCGAACGTTTTTATGAACGTTTTTCATGTCCGTGAACAGAGAGTCCTCCGTTTCATACATCTGGGAAGTTTTCAGTTTTCACGGAACCTATGTCCTAAACATCATCAGTTGCAACCTCTTTCCCATGTCTTCACTGTGACTGCATAGGCTCACACCATTATCCTTACCTGACAACTGCACCAGCTCCCAGCTGCTCTTCTGGGTTTCAGTATTGATTCTCCATCCTGTCAACAAGCTGACCTTTTCAAACATGAGTCTGATCACGATCCTCCTCTTTTAACAAGCCATAAGTGAATTTCCATTGCCTTGAAAATAAAATGTAAACCCTTAGTGTGACTTAAAAGATCCATTGTGATCTGCCCCTCTGTTCAGCCTCACCTGCCAGCACTCTCTTCCGCTCTCCAGCTTCATTTCTTGGTCATGCTGAACCAAATTTTAGTTCCCTAAATTCACCTTGTTTCTCATTACTCTTCACTGCACATACTGCTCCTCTTGCTTGGAATGACTTTTCTCCTGTCTTTATCTGGGAAGCTCTTACTCATCCATTAAGATTCAGCCACCATCTCCTTTTTTCAACTTTAATCACTCTTTCAGGTTGGGTGTTACACCCATGTGTTCCCATGCCTGCCCTATCGCATGACTCATTTTACTCTAAATTGCACTTCAGGGATGCCTGGGTGGCTCAGTCAGTTAAGCGTCTGCCTTCAACTCAGGTCATGATCTGAGGTCTTGGGATTGAGCCCTGTGTTGGGCTCCCTGCTCAACCGGGATTTTGCTTCTCCCTCTCTCTCTGCCCCTTCTCCCTATTGTGTGTGCACTTGCATGCTCTCTCTCTCTCACTCTCTCTCAAATAAGTAAAAAAAAAAAAAATCTTAAAAAAAATTAAATTGCATATCATCATTGCATTTACTGCCATTGTCAGTCTCCCTACACTGAGATTCTTGGAAGGGAAGGACTGTCTCATTCGTCCTTTTCTCTCAGCACTTAGCATAGTGCTTGGCACGGAGCAGGCATTCTGTAAATGTATGTTAAAATAACCAACATATAAATAATCCAGGAAAGTAAAGTTCAACATGGAACAACTATTTTTCTTTTAAGGTGGAACAACTTTAAAATGGGATTATTATGACACAGATTCACATTATATTTAATACTACCAGAGCTGCTATGATATACAACAGAAAGGTGACCCACAACAGTACAGATAACTCCGAATAATAAACATCATTTTCTCCTTGACTAGAAAGAACCACTAAAACAACAACCTTTCCTGGTACTCTTTTATTTTACTTGAAAAGAAAAGGAAGCCTTCTCCCCCTCCCTCATAATTTCATGAGTTCGTGATTTCCCCTCTCAAGCTATGGTTGCTACTGGAATTTGAATCTCTGAAACTTCGTGTGTTCGGGTTAAAACAGAAGAGAGAACTACTGAGTATGCCTCTTCAACTGCTTCTGTAAAATTATTAGAAACTTTTATGTATATATTCGCAATGTACAGAATGTAATTCTGTGAAAAATGCAGGCTGCCACAGTAGTCTTTTTTAGGGAGGAGCAATAGGCAAAGCAAGGATGAATCTCCATAAACTTGGGCATCCAGGAAGTACTTCCTTATTTTTCTATTTGCCTGTCATTCTATGCACTTAATTTCTATCTATGCCCAGGTAGGAAGGCCAGAATGAGAGGGGACAGAATCTTAGCTCAGTTCGGACTTCTCTTTTTTTTCTCCAAGTCCAGGGGCCCATTTAGTTCCCGGACCTCAGAGGGGCAGGGAGGAGAGGTGTTTGCTCTTTAGTCTTTTAACCGGCGACATCTCAACATGCACACAAACATGGTAAAATTATAGGCCGTACTCAGTTGACAATTACCTGAAATTGGCTATTGCAGACATCTGAGCTAGTGAAAAACAAAAGTGATAGCACACTGCTCTCTACCAGAACGGAGTGGTAGACACCAACGAAGTTCTAAAGCATTTAATGTGCTCTCTGAGAAGCTTAAACCAAGTTCAGCGAAGTTAGAAATGTTATATAAGGTTAAGCATGTAATGAGTTCTATATCAAATAAAATATGTAAGGTTTGATGTATGTAATATATTGAACAATAAAGTTAGAAGTAGATGATTTCTATCAGTAGGAAATCATCATCATGAAACAAATCCCGTGGTTTTAAACACAAAGGAAAATCACAGTGGCTTTGAAGTACACAAAAATACAAGCCCATCTGGAACTACGTATGGATCTGTGCGGCCTTGTATGTGAGAAAATCAGAAAAATGCATCCTGAGGTATTAACATTATTTCAGGGTAGCAAGATCTCTGATGTCTAATTTTTCCTTTCATTTTTAAAATTTTTCTCTGATGGATAAGTAGTATTTTTATAATAAAAATTAAATTGCATTTCTAAATATACTTTAAAAAAAAGATTTTATTTATTTATTTGACAGAGAGATCACAAGTAGGCAGAGAGGCAGGCAGCGAGAGGAGGAAGCAGGCTCCCTGCTGAGCAGAGGGCCCGATGTGGGGCTTGATGCCAGGATCCTGGGATCATAACCTTAGCTGAAGGCAGAGGCTTTAACCCACTGAGCCACCCAGGCACCCCTCTAAATATACTTTTGAGGGTATTGTTACTGAGTCAGCAGGCATTGTGTGTGTGCTTATAATGTAAGTCTGAAGGTAGCATGAGCACCAACTGTATTCTACCACGGTAGAGAGAAGCTCAAGTGATGATGGAATTGGGGAGGGCGTACATGGGTGAGAAAAAGCAGGTAAAGTGAAAGGGCCAGGGCGCCTGGGTGGCTCAGTCGGTTAAGCGTCTGCCTTTGGCTCAGGTGGTGCATGATCCCAGAGTCCTGGGATCGAGTCCCACATTGGGCTCTTTGCTCTCCCTCTACCTGTCACTCCATCTGATTGTGCTTTCCCTCTCTCTTTCCGTCAAATTAATAAATAAAATCTATTTATTTAACCAAGAGAGACACAGTGAGAGAGGGAGCACAAGTGGGGGACTGGGAGAGGGAGAAGCAGACTTCCTGCTGAGAAGGGAGCCCGATGTGGGGCTCGATCCCAGTACCCTAAGATCATGACCTGAGCGAAGGAAGATGCTTAACGACTGAACCACCCAGGTGCCCCTGAATAAAATCTTAAAAAAAAAAAAAATAAATAAAGGGAAAGGGCAAAGGCAGCTAGGACTCATTGCCGACTGACTGCTACAAAAGGAGGTTATAGCTCACACAGTTTTTCGTGAGAAGCCAGATATCTAGATTTTTATGTGAAATTTTTTAATGTTGAAAATAAGTTATTTTTTAATTGTCAGCGCTGTCTCTGCCAAACCAAAGAGGTATGTAGGACAGATGTAGCTTCTGGGCAGCATATTTGGACTTTTGCTCAGATAGACCTATTGGTTCATAATTTCACAAATTAATTTACAGTGCTTCCCAATATATTTGACACCAAAGCACACTTAAAAATATGATAACATTTAGAACACCTGGGTGGCTCAGTGGGTTAAGCCTCTGCCTTCGGCTCAGGTCATGATCCCCACATTGGGCTCTCTGCTCAGCAGGGAGTCTGCTCCACCCCCCCACCCCCTGCCTGCCTCTCTGCCTGCTTGTGATCTCTCTCTGTCAAATAAACAAATAAAATCTTTTTAAAAAATAAAAAAAAATTATAACATTTGGACAGCACACTGAAAGAAGCTTCTTGCTGCCTAGAGGTCTCTGTGGCCTCCTAAAGCTTAGGTCTCAACACCCCCCACTCACCCATCCTGAAATACTGAGGGGCTGAGGAACTAACTATCTCAGGCATCCCTGTAACTCACTGTAAGGCATTTGCATCACCCACTGTAGCTTGGCCCATTCCACATTAGAAAGCATGGAGAAAATGAAACGAACATAGCTTTTGGTAGTGGTAGAACAGGGAACAAGGGATCTGGGGAGAAATCTCAGGATTTAGGGAGCATTTTGTAGGAAGCAGGGAGGGTAACTGGGTGGGCTAGAACACCTCGGTGAAGATGCTGAATCCTGATCACCTTCCTTGAAGACCAAGAGTATAAAGGTCTTTGTATCCCTGGGGCCTGGCACAGAGCCTGACATAGAAAGTGCCTAAAATATGTTTGTTGAATAAATGAAATGCCGTCCAAGGGTGCTGATTCAGGAAGGAGAGAACCTTGCCTCAAGGTTCTCCCAGTTTTGGGGGGATGAGGGTAGGTGCAGTCCCTGATCTACTCGGCCTCTGGACACCTACCACTCCTTCCTTCTCTCTCCACCCCCCAAATCCCTCTCCCTGAGGAATTTTTCTTATCTGTAGGGATCACACTGATTTTCCATACAACCCTCCCACAATACTTGAGGATTTCTTTCTTTTCTTTCTTACCTCTCCCTCCCCCACCCCCGAGGAGGGCAGGACACAGGAAAGGAAATGCTATTTAGCCTAAACCAACTGAGGGTGCGTAAGATTTCTACGAGGCACAAGGGCCTAAAGATAGATTTACTGGATGGAATCCAGTCATTTCTAGATCTTCAGCTTCCTTCACTCCCCTTAAAACTGATCTGCCTGGAGATATACTTGAGGTGTGGTGCTTTCTCCTTTCTCACTGCCCCTTGCATAATCCCTTCTCCTCCACCTCCTATATTATGAAAGGGCCTCCCTCCCACTGGAAATTACAGCAGCACATTGCCTTAGGGTGGGAGAACCTCTGAGTAGTCAGACAAGAAGACAATTCAAATTATTGGATGGGGAGAAGGGGGAGTAATTATAATAATCCTTTTGAAACTCAGGAGGTTTTCAGTTCTTTACTTTCAACAGAATTAAAGGAGGAACTAATTGAGCGGTCAGCTGGTGATTCATTAAAAAATAATTTTTATGATTCATTACTATGTGATTTCAATTATATAACTCTGAAGGGGTTCAAGTAATTGTAGGTCATTGCTGTAATAAAACTTTCAGTCTCCTCTTCTATGCATGTGACTAAGTTCTTCAGCACTGCCATTAAAAAAGAGAGTTAAATGTAAGTCTAATTCTAGCACAAGTAATATTAACCCACAGATACAAAGGCTAATTGGAAAAAGGCCCCATTACCTTATTAAAAGATATGCTTACAGTAATATGTTAACCTGTATTTAACATTTATGTAAATGTGTTTGATCGGTGATGTCATTTAATTACTGTGACAGTAGCTACAGAAGAAAAAATAATAGCATGATAGAAGCAGAGACTATTTCAGTGTGCATCCATATTTTTATTGTAAGGATTTTGATAGAATGATCAATCAAGGATTTTAAGCATCAAAATATGGCATATTTGGATACAATTTTGTGAGGAAAATGGAATGGAAATAGGAGTTCAAGGAGAAAATGTAATGTGAAATTTCTGACAATGTGTGTGTGTGTGTATAATATATATATGTTCTTTTACAGAGCTTGAGTGGGGGCCGAGGGGGAAGAAGCATGGAACCTGACACAGGGCTTGATCTTACAACCCGGAGATCATGACCTGAGCCAAAATCAAGTCAGACACGTAACCAACTGAGCCACCCAGGTGGCCCTCAGTATATATTTTTTTAAGATGTGGGAATCAAATCTTTCTGATGTCTATATTCCTTGATTATATTTAAGAGTCACATAAAAGTTTAATTTTAAACATGTCAGTAGTTAGAATACACCAGAAATCACGTCCTTTGCCACCATTTAAATTTATGATGAAAAAGTTTGGGTGCAAATTTAGAAATTGTGAGGGACTATAAAGTTTTTCAAAATTGTTTTAGGGAGCGTGCAATTAGAGTTTAAAGACCATTCGTTTAGGAGCCAGGGCCCAGATCCTAGGACTAAATCAAATCCTGTTTTTTTCCAGTGGTAACATAGACTCCATGTTTAGAATTGTAATAATCAGTTTATTTACTTCTTCAGTGAAACAGATACTAAAGAACGCTGTACGAAAAGCTCAGTAATTAGCTGTTACGCAGTCCTAAGGAGAAAACTTCTAGAGTATTTAGCTTTAAATAATTTCTAACTGCCGATGATTCACAGACTTACAGTTCTAAACCAGACCTCTCCTCTGAGTTCTAGATTTCCATTTCCAACTCCTCGTCCCAAATCCACATGGAATCTTCAGCCAGCATTTTCCCCATGCCAGGTCTACCATTCCAGTCCTGATACAGAACCTCACACTGGTTTCCCTTCTCAGTAAGTATCCTCTCCCTTAGACTTTTAGGGACCGAGGCCCCCTGCTCCCTGCACTGTGTTTACTTGGAGTGTGGGGCATGAAAGAAATAAGAAAAGGGTGAAGCGGGGAAAGATTAAAAAAAACAAACACACACCCAGGTGATTTCTTCTGTTTCCTCTGAGCATTAAAAATCTCCATGCTTGCTTTTTGGGATAAAACTAGAGCGTTCTTCTGGTGTTCTCGCTGTCTGGGCCTGGTTTCCACTTCTGGTTTTGGGCTCGCCTGAGTTCAGGCTAGGAGACGCTGGAGGAAAGAGAAAATGGGAGATTCCCGGTTGGTTTGGCAGGACCACAATTTTCTTCTTTCCCAGACTGCCTGCTACCATTTCATTTAGAGTCCTCAGTGTTCTGTCCATCTTCTGTCCACATTCAGTGGGAGGCACAGGATGGAGTCGCCTATGTGGACCTGGAACCTCTCTGCTCTGTATCTCACTGTTCTAGAATAAGCACTTTCCGTTTTTGTTAAATAGTTAACGGGTGCATACCACAGTTTCGGTTGGGGGTTTGTTTCCAGTTTTTCCCTTTTATAAATTGTGATGATTTGTAGTTAGAACTTGGGAGAATCTTCCTGCGGGGCCAGGGCCTTCCAAGCACATTCCTATTATAGTGAGACTCTTTCTCCTTTTCACCATTAGACTGTCTCTTAAATTAGCTAGAGCTAGTAGATGTTAAGTTAAAAGCAAGATTGAGCAAGTCTTTTAACAGTCCAGTTGTTCGAATTTAGGGGCAACTGTATTTCACCTGTAAGTCTTTTTTTTTTTTTTTTTTTTTTTAAGATTTTACTTATTTGACAGAGAGAAAGGGAGCAAAAGGCAGAGGGAGAGGAAGAAGCAGGCTCCCCGCTGAGCAGGGAGCCAGACATGGGTCTTGATCCCTGGACCCTGGGATCATAACCTGAGCCAAAGGCAGATGCTTAAGGCACCCCTGACCTGTAAGTCTTTTTTATTTTTTTAAAGATTTTATCTCTTTATTTGACAGAGAGAGAGATAACAAGTAGGCAGAGAGGCAGGCAGAGAGAGAGGGGAAGCAGGCTCCCCGCTGAGCAGAGAGCCTGATGTGGGGCTCGATTCCAGGACCCCGAGATCATGACCTGAGCCGAAGGCAGAGGCTTTAACCCACTGAGCCACGCAGGCGCCCCAAGTCTTAATAGCAGTATAGTTGAGGGTGTTTGGCTAAGCCAGGACAGGCATGCATGACCATTATTGAAAAGATTTACAGGGGCACCTGGGTGGCTCAGTCGTTAAGTGGCTGCCTTTAGCTGAGGTCATGATCCCAGGGTCCTGGGATCGAGCCCTGCATTGGCTCCCTGCTCTGCGGGAAACCTGCTTCTTCCTCTCCCACTTCCTCTGCTTGTGTTCCCGCTCTTGCTGTGTCTCCCTCTGTCAAATAAATAAACAAAATCTTTTAAAAAAAGAAAAGAAAAAAAAAGATGCATAAATATTATCTCAAGAGTCCCAGAAACATCAGAGCCCTCTGGCTCTCTGTCTCTCTCTCTAGGACAACCTGGCATAGTAGCATGTGGGTCAGTGTGATGTGTTACAGCTGCTGGAACCTGCAAAAAGCATTACTTTCCTCTCCTATGGGGATGAGGCAAACCCTGATCTTGGGAGACCCACAGGCTTTCAGATGCTCCCAGTTCTCTCCACTGCCAGTGCTCTGCCTCTTCCCTGGAGTGGTGAGTTAGAGCCCTTCCTCATCCTGGGGTAGGGACCCTCATCTTTCCCTCTCACTCAGTCTGTGGCGGGGAGGTGGTGGCACAAAGCTTGTTTTTCTTTCTATCATGTATCATATATCTGTATTCTTCATGTAAGGGCTCACTTGATTAGAGGAAAAAGAACCAGATTTTAGTTCCAACTTGGGTAGTAAGAAATTACTCTGATTTTCTTCTGCCAGGCTTAATCTGCCTAAATGGTTAGATTTCTCTCCAGAAAGATGGTACCAATTTGCTTTTCTGCTAAAAATATGTGAAAATGCCCATCTCACCACACCCTTACCAATAATTCTCATTTTTTTAAAAGATTTTATTTATTTATTTGACAGAGATCACAAGCAGGCAGAGAGGCGGGCAGAGAGAGAGAGGAGGAAGCAGGCTCCCCGCTGAGCAGAGAGCCCGATGCAGGGCTCGATCCCAGGACCCTGAGATCATGACCTGAGCCGAAGGCAGCGGCTTAACCCACTGAGCCACCCAGGCGCCCCAATAATTCTCATTTTTAATATTTATTAATTTAACAGATAAAGGATGACAGTTTCTTATTTCAAATGTTATCTCTTTAATTGCCTGTGAAGTGGGACATTTTTTTCATGTTCACTGCCAGTTGAATTCCTTCTTTTGTGAATTGTTCTGGTTCATTACCCATCTATTTCCCCAAATGGTTTTAAGTGTTATATTTGTTAAAGACTTCACATTTTATATTTGTCATTTAGAAAAACCAGTAGTGGAAATATAAAGAAGTATAACAAAACTCTATTCTCTAGTTCTGAAATCATTTTACTGTGTTGTTTATTCCAGGTCCACATAGGAGAAAGGAGGCCAATTTTGCATGAATACTGAAATCTAGAAAGACTCTAAAAACCAAAATAAGATAATGTCCTAAAAAGTTTCCTTCCGACTTTTTGAGCAAACCAGTTACCAATGCTCTTCATCCTGCCCTGCCTGCCCTCTGGTGGAGGTGTTAAAGAGCAGGTCAGGAGATCGAGCGAGCCATAAGGGAAATAGAAATCATGCAAAAGACCAGGGTAAGCCCAAATGACACCAGCCCCTCAGTAATTGAAGAGCCAATTACTGAAGAGTAATTGAAGAGCCAATTACTGAAGAGTAATTGAAGAGTAATTGTTTGACTTAACAAGGCTCTGTTCCTTGGTTTTTCTAACATTTAATGGGGATGACAGAATTTACCATAAAACTACCACTCGCCCCCTCCCGGTACCTTTCCTTAAGTAGTGCTCTTCCACCTTTGGTCTTGCTGATCTGGATAATTCCTGCACAAGAAAAATATTCCCCAATTTCTGTATCTGGAAACGAACACCGGTTGACATAGCGTGAAGAACTGTGGACTAGGAAGTTAGGGTTCTGTTCCCAGCTCTGGCACTTGCTACATAGTTGAGTGCCTTTGGGTAAGTCCCTGAAACTCAGTGAGTCTATGAATTAAGAACAATGATATTAATGGGTCTATTGTGAGGCTCACATGAGAAAATGGCAGCGAAAGTGCTTTGTAAACAGTAAGCCACTGCAGGTCCAGGGTAATATTAACACAGTGTTGACAACTCTTTTCTCTCAATCAATATTGAATTAGACTTAGTTGCCTTTGTATTTTAAAATAAGAAATAATCAGTTTATCCCTTTAAATCTTTAGCAAATAAATGAAGCCTTTGGTCTCATATCCATAGAAAAAACAAATTACATGTCCCAGTGTGACCCAGGTCTGTGTGTGTACTCTCTGATCTCACTTTCATTTTTGTTTTAATTATAGCATTGAAAGAGTGGAAGGTTTAAAATTACACCGTTCAGAACTAGTCATTATTCAGTGACTCTATGTTTCAAAAATACTGCTCATGTCTTTAAAATAAATTATCAGGTTCTTTTATTGTTACCTTGGACTAAATATAAATTTATTGACATGGTGATGATAATGGTGTTTAGTGTTTTTTTTAAACATTTCCTTGAAGCTATAATAATGTAGAAGATTCAAACATACTATTTAAACATATTAAATATTTACACAAAATTTAAGTATTTAAGTTGCTTACACATTTTATTCTGGGTGGCTAAAGATAAATGTGAAAATGCCTAGATTTATATAACTAGAAGAGTTGAGAGATGTGTACTCCTTTCTCTGCTACATACAAAGTCTCCCACCCACTTTATTATGATATATTGGAAGAATAAAAATGTAGCTATTTGAAAAGAGAGAAAACTGTCACAGGTACCTGATCCAAGTCACCATTTTTCCTGCCTGGGATTTACAAGAGCCACCCATCTGCTTTTCCTACCTCAGTGTGTTCTTAAAATAGCAGCTAGAATGATTCTATTAAAATCCAAATGAGATAATGTCATTAATATCCTCAAAAACCTCCAATGGCCTCAAAAACCTATAAATAAGGAAGATTTGGAAAGTTACAGTGATAGAAGATAAAAAATTCAAACAGGGCACTTGGGTGGCTCAGTTGGTGAAGCGTCTGCCTTCAGCTTGGGTCATGATCCTAGGGTCCTGGGATCAAGCCCCGCATTGGGCTTCCTCTCAGCTGGGAGTCTGCTTCTCCCTCTTCTGCTGCTCCCCCTGATTATGTTCTCTCTCTCTGTCTCTGTCTCTCTCTCTTTCTGTAAAATAAATAAATAAATAAATAAAACCTTTAAAAAAATTTTAAATCAACCATAATGGTCAATTCACAATTAATCATTAACACTTAGATATATCCTTTTGGTCCTTTATCTCTTTGCATATAAATATATTCAGGCTTTATTTCTATTTTTAAAATGATAGAGGGATCATTTATTCTTTGTTTAGTTGCACAGTGTATGCATTTGCTAAGTGTGCTGAATCCCTTATCTCCTAAAGTAGAATCTGCCTTCTCTATGTGATAAAAGTGCTCACTGCCCCCTTTCTTGACCTCTGTTAACATCTGGGAACTCAGGACTTGGTGTAGCCAAGCAGATGCATCCTCTCTAGACTTTGATTCAAGAGCTGGTGACTCAAAGCAGAGGGGATGACGCAGAATCTGTTCTGGCCAGGGCACAGCAGCAATGGCAGCTGCGTCCGGTTTCCAGTGGCAGGAGGGACAGCTGTTCTGTGGTAGGGTGCAGTGTCCAGCATCCAAGGACTTGGCATTGCAAATCACGAGGTCTGTGCTTGGCAGCTCGGTCATGAATTCACAGGACCAGTTTTTTCGGAGTGCTTTGGGTGTGGCTCTTGCCCAGTGGTTTGTCTTTCTACCTTTACTCCTTAAATTAGCTTAAAAGTTACCTTAATTTACTGGCAACAAATACTAATGATACTAACAACCACCAACTCTTAGTGCTTGTTGTATGCCAGGCAAATTTCAAAATATATTTATGTATGAAGTATGCTCCGTGTGTATTAATTCATTTCTTTTTTACAACTTAATCGTGCATGTTCTGATGTTATCTTCATTTTGCAGATGTTGAAACTGAGTTACAGAGAAGTTAGGTTACTTGCTCAAGGTCCACACGACTTTAAACTCAAACCCGGTCAGCTGACTTAGTTCTTCAGAGCCCTGCCTGACACATGTTCTGTTTTATAACCTAATTTTTTCACATAACAAAAGTTCATGAGCACATCCATGTTATTAAGGATTCATCTAAATACTTAAAGTAACTTCATAGTGTTCAGTTTTAAGGATGATTCCTGATTGGTTTAACCAATTTGCTGTTCTCGGACATTAGGAATATCTTGGTGGCTAAATTTTTTTTTTTTAAATATCCAAGACTCTCTTTGGAGATAAGTCCTAGAATGCTTAGTTGAAGGGCACTCTGATTGTCTTCCAGAAAGAGCATTCCAGTTTACATACACACCAGTGCATGGAGCATCCTATTTCCCTGTGTCCTTAATAGCATTGAATATTATCATTAAAATTGTTTTTCTTTGTTAATTAAAAAAAAGATTTAACAAAAAAATTGCTTTTCTTTGTGGTATTGAAAATGATAGAGTTTTCACTGAAGCCTGAAATCCTTTGGACATTAAAAATAAATTTTGGGGGGGACGCCTGGGTGGCTCAGTGGGTTAAGCATCTGCCTTTGGCTCAGGTTATGATCCCGGGTCCCTGGGATTGAGCCCCGCATCGGGCTCTCTGGTCAGTGGGGAGACTCTCCCTCTGCCAGCTGCTCCCCCGCTTGTCGTATCTCTCTCTCTCTCACTCTCTCTGACAAATAAATAAAAAAAATCTTTTAAAAAAAAATAAATTTATTGGTCATTTGTTAGAAGTTCTTTTGTGAATTGACTTCTCCATCACTTGTGGGATAAAGTTGAAACCTTAGAAGGCAGTTCAAGGCTCTTCTTACTCTGACCCTAACTCCTTTTCTAATTCTCCTACACAAGTCCTCAGCCTTCACTCTACACATGCATGGGGATTTTGTTTTGTTTTGTTTTGTATGAGTTGGAACTATGTGAATATGCTATTTTTTATAGGCCACAAAGGGTAGACTATTGACATTTTCTTATGGTTAAACCGTATAAGTCTCCAAAATATTTGCTTTCCCACTAGAATGTTTTCACAAATGTCTTGTCTCTCCCTGCTTGGTGAAATCCTTCCCCTTCCTTATAAAGCCACGTTCACTGGTCATGTTCCTTACGCCCTTATTCCTTTGTGATCCCTCTCCTCTTCCCCTTCCTTCCCCAGTTTAGGTGTAAATCACTCCTTTTCACCATTTCCACTCTGCTTCTTTCCTATCAGAGCTTCTTTCCTATCAGTCTGTCATAGAATGGATTACCCCTGGATAATGTGTGTTTGCATCTGCCTGGCAGAGGTCAAGCCCTCTGTTGCTTTTTGCCAGCAGAGACTCCCTTATTTACTTTGGCAATTAACAAGTTTCCTGCTCACAGCAGTTACACAACAAATGTATGTTGAAGTGAAAGACTAGTAACTTTAGGACCCAGGAAGTACCTTATTAACCAAATAATAATTGCAATTTCCTTCCATGTTAAATAAGGAAGAGCATGTGTAGTATCTTCTAATTTGGTTGGTTGGTATTTTGTTTGGCAATGGCCCTCCTTATTTCGAATCCTTCATCCTTCTATTTCATTTCTTCCTATATTTTCAGGTGTGGTAATTATACTGCAATTCAAAGAAATTAATTTACTCCATGATACAATTCTCAAGGGTGAAAGAACACGGTTCTCTAACTGGCTAAATAATAATCAGTGTACTTACCAAGGAATAAATGTATTTTTTCCCTTTTAACTATATTCACCTTTTTTTTTTCTTAGGTACATTTACAGGAACTTTTAGTGACTTCTAGGAAACACTAATGCTATATGGCTAGAGTTATAATATTTCAGCAAGCTTCAAGACACATTAAAAGTAAAAGTTTTTTAATCAAAGTGTAGTTGACATACAGTATTATGTTAGTTTCAGGTGTACAAAAAGTAAAAATATTTTTTAAAAACATTAAGAACACTAAAACTGAATCTCATTAAGATATAAGCCTTCTATTTATAAAAGCAATACATTGCACAATCGATTTAAATTGTGCTTACAAGAAGAAAGTCATAGAACTTTAAAGGTAGAGGAGATCCCCAGGGTTTTTAGTGTGTACTCTGGTGGAAAATTACCAAATGGGAATGGAGGAGAGAAGATAATAGTCTGAGTTTAGCAATGGTCCCATATTCCCCACTCCACTGAATTTTCAAGTGCAGTTCCAACCCTTGCTCATCTTCTCACACCTACGTGTTATGCCCTAGCCATGCCTCAGACAAATTCAGGTAGAAGCAGTCTCAAACCAGGCCACAAGTTCAGGTAGAAGCAGTCTCAATCCAGGCGCCTTTGTGTTTATACTCAGGATTGGGTGCCCTGGGTCCCCCATGACCTTTTCTTCTCTTTGCTCTTTAGGTATGTGTGTGCTCAGAATTTTGCCTTTTTTAAAAAAAAAGATTTTATTTATTTGACAGAGAGAGAGAGAGAGATCACTAGCGGGCAGAGAGGCAGGCAGAGGAGGAGGGGGATGCAGGCTCTGTGCTGAGCAGAGAGTATGACTCGGGGCTTGATCCTAGGACCCTGAGATCCTGACCTGAGCCGAAGGCAGAGGCTTAACCCACTGAGCCACCCAGACGCCCCTTGCCTTTTTTATTTTTTAAAGTAGACTCCATGCCCAACATGGAGCCCAGCGTGGAGCCCAGCGTGGGGCTTGAACTCACAACCCTGAGATCAAGACCAGAGCGCAGATCAAGAGTCAGACACTTAACAGACTGAGCCACCCAGGCACCCGAGAATTTTGCTTTTTGTAGCTGAGCTTCACTAACCAAGGAACTGTTTCAGTTGCCAGATCCAAATTTCTAGAACTTCTGTTTGAGATTTTTAAATAGGGAGTGGGATGGTATAATGACAAAGAGATAATAACAAGTAACTGCAAGAATGTGGAGAAATTAAAGCCCTCATACACTGCTGATGGGAATGGAAAATGGTGCAGCCACTTAACAGTCTGGTAGTTCTTCAAATAGCTTAACACAGAGTTACCATATGATCCAGCAATTCCACTTGGAGGTGTACCTAAGAGAAATGAAAACATTTGTCTACACAAGAGCTTGTACATGAGTGTTCATGCAGTATTATTCACAACAGCCAAAGAATAGAAACAACCTAAATGTCCATTAGCTGATGAATGGATAAATAAAATGTGGTAAATCCATTAAATGTAATGTTATTCAGCAATTAAAGTATGACACGTGATACAACATGTGTGAATGTTGAAAACATGCTAAGTGAAAGAAACCAATCATAAAGGACCACATATTTATGATTCTGTTTACATGAAATTCCCAAATAGGCAAATCCATACTGACAGAAAGTAGACTAGTGGTTGCCTAGAGTGAGGGCATGGGTTGGGGGTTGGGGGTTGGGGGGTAGGGTGAGGGGGTTCTCTTTGGGGTAATGAAAGTGTTCTAAAATTGATTGTGGTAATGGATGTACAAGTCTGTGAACATACTAAATGCCACTGGATTATATACTTGAAATGGGTAAATTATACAGTATGTGAATGTTATGTCAATAAAGCTGTAAAAAAAGAAAAAAGGGGTGTATGTGATTCATTTAATTTTGTCTCCTTGTACTTCTCTGGCTAGCTAGACATTCCCATGCTTAATTTCAGGCTGTCTTTGCTCTTTGATTCTGCTTGAAGTCCGGCCAATAGCTAATGTAGCAGGGTGGAAATTTAACTCACACTACAACTCAGACACAAAGAGAAAGTATAAGTTCTTTATTTAGTCTATAACCAGTCTGGTTTTTCTCCTGAAGCCCCAACTGATGGATACTGGTAAAGACGAATGGCATGTCTAGTCCTCCTCCCTGGGAGGCCTCTATGGTGGAAGGAATGGCTGGGACTGCTTTACCTGAAGCTGCCACCCACTAGCATTGTTGCAACTAGATCCACTCGAATGACCAATGGACAGGACAGTGTGACGTGCCATATATATGATTCTGAATTCTTGTCTTGGTGCTTAAGTCTGTGCCTGGCTTTGGCCTCTGTTTTCTGTATGATTCAAGACTTGCTTTGAACTCCTGCACATGTGTGCTTCATAACTCGCCATGGCTCTCGTGATGTCAGACCAGTGACTCTGTCTTAAGCACTGGTTCCCAGGTAATGCTGAGTCTCTGGGTTTGCTGTGTTCTGAATCAGACACTGTGGGGAGGGGCGGGGGTGGAACTCCGCAACTGTGTTTGAGCTAGTCTTCTAGGTTGATTGGAGGCACATTAAAGTTGGAGAGACACGGATTTAGTGCAATTCACTGGAAGGAGGCGTCAGAATACATGTTTGACTGAGTCTCCTTTTCTCCTGGTCTCTTTCTCTCTTCTTCCCACAATTCCCTAGGATCGAGAAAGAATAAGCTTTCCTTTATTTCCCTAATAGGATGTCCTACTTCCATAAAGCATCCACTTTGGTATTGACCTCACTTAACAAAACAAGCAACTAACAAACTAAACCAACAAAATGGTGAGAATGGGCCCTTTGGGCTTCGTTGGAAAGTGGGGAGGGAATAGGTATTTGGAAAATAGCCTGGATTGCTGCATGATCCACTTTTGGATGCCAGAAACTGTTTTGCCTTTGCATTCCTTCTTTAAGATAGATGAATTTCCAGCCCGCTCTCCTGATGGATACCATGAACTCACTATGCCAAGGATCCTGTTCTCAGAGCAGTAAGGGAAGGGCACGTTTTCCAAAGTATCAAATTACCCAGTTATACCTTTCACTTTGGCTAGGAGTCTACACTGAAATTTGATGAGAACGATGAAGAGGAATGACTGCCCACTCCTACGATGTGCCACAGAAAGAAATAGTACCGGGCAACAAAAACAGAGAAATGGTCAAGAATAGAGAATGTCTAATTCTGGCTCTGTTTCTATCCCAGCATCCTCAGTGAAGTGCATAGTTTCCCTTGATTATAAAACAGAGATAAAGTCTAAAGGCGACGTTACATAAAAAGGCATTTATTTTTACTCCCTCCTCTGCATGGAGACAGTAATTTGTCTTCATCTCAATGTGAGTTAGAATTTATGATGCCCAAACAAAAAAAGACTTTGATTTTCATTCATTTAGCAATAGTATGTTTCCTTGGGAGAGAGTTGCCTAGTAAACAAAAAATGTGTGGGATCCTAGGTTTTTATAATCATTTAAAAGAAATGACTCTAACGATGTTCCATTAATATGGCTGTAAATTGGAAGTTGTCATTTTTGTGAATGGAGAATTTATGTAGAAAGAGAGTGATTCTTTCCTTCACTTAATCCATTCTCCACATGTCTGACCTTTTGAATAATCATTTTAAAAATATAAATTGCATCATTCCTCTCTTGTGGGGCTTCCGAATGCATTTAGAATAACCTTCGGTTGCTGCTGAGGCTCTAACGGGATCTGGCCCTGCATTCTTCCTTGGCGTTATCTCAGGGCTTTCGCCCTTGCTCATCTTGGCTTTCTCTCCATTTCTGAAAGGAACCAAATTCTTTCATACCCTAGAGCTTTGGGGTGTGCCTTTTGCCAGGAATGTCCTTTCCCTGACCCTTCACACAGTTAATTCTCATTTATTCTTTTTTTTTCTTTAAAGATTTTATTTATTCATTTCACAGAGATCACAAGTAGGCAGAGAGCGAGGAAGAAGCAGGCTCCCCGCTGAGCAGAGAGCCTGATGCAGGGCTCAATCCCAGGACCCTGGGATCATGACCTGAGCCGAAGGCAGAGGCTTAACCCACTGAGCCACCCCAATTCTCATTTATTCTTAATTGATCAATGAAAGGTCTCTTCCTCAGGAAAGCCTACTGTGGCTTTAGGAGTCTGCTGACCCTTTCCCTTCATAGTGATGATCAGTTTGTGGTTTTGTATTAATTTGGTGCTTCTTATTTCATTGTCTGAATTAGATAATAAACCCTGTCACGTCAGAGATTGTGTCCATTTTGTTTCCCTCCCCCTAATCAGTGCGTAGCATAGTGCTTGGCACGTAGTAGGTGTTCAATAAATATTTCATGATTGGATTATAAAAGGTCTTACTCAGACAGCAAAATAGATACTGTGGTTTGAAATATCAATGATACATTATCCTGAAATTTTTAACACCATTACAATGTCTTGAATTTGATTGCTCACAAATGGGTTGGACTCCAGAATCTGCTTAACTGGTTATCTGACAGATAACATTCTCTATCGAAAAGCCATCATTGTTGGTCTAGGCCTGGACCCGCTGAGAATAACAACTAGGGATCTGCCAGCTCACCTCCATCTGAATATTGGTGACCTCAGTTTCCAAATCAGGATTCCTAGTTTTAGGCCTCCACATAATTTGTGAGGCCTTTGTTTTTGTGAAATCAAGATAGAGATGGTCCATTAAAAAGATGACTTATAGTTTCTTTTCTCTCAGGACCCCTTTCATTCTCGGAACATTTGCATGAGGAGAGAGAAACATTGCTGTCAAGCTGCCCTCCGCACTACAGGTAGCCTTGAGAAGCTGGGAAAAAGAACATCTTCCAGAAGTAGTTTGGAAGGAGATCGGTCAGCACACCATGACAGCTTCCACTGTAGACACAGGTTGTGTGTAAGTGGACTGGGCGTGGGGGAGGGGGGTGAGGAGGAAGAGGGACATGTTCTACTTGAAGGAGGAGGGGTAACTCTGGAATCAGTCCCTTGTACGCTGGCGTGTTCCCTGCCGTTAGTCACAGCGGCAGCTGCAAGGCTCTGACTACTGTTGGAATGCGGGCCCTCAAAGACCTCCTCAGTGGCACCCAAGTGCCACCCACAGATGCAGATGTATACTTACAGGCCCAATAGTAGTCAGTCATCAGAATAACTCACTGCATCTCTCTCTCCTTGAGGTCAGTTCAAATCAAATTCGGTTTTGCTTTCAAGTCCCTCTCAGACCTATAAAATCACATTAGGCTCAGAAAGGCCGACGTAGCTAAATATTTCCCTACCAGAACAGGAATTTCCACTACAGCAGCCCTGACAGGTGTCTCCAGCCTCTGTTTGAACACTCACCTCCCTCACAGACAGCCACTTCCTATCTGGACAGGTCTCATTGTTACATATTTGACTTCCTTACGCTATAATGAAATATGCCTCCCTGGACTTTCACCTCCTTTGTCTTTGTTCTGGAGCTATGTGGAATATGTCTAATCCTTCTTCAACAGCATAGTTCTTCAGACATTCGAAGACAGCTGTCGGATCCTCTCCTGTAAATTCTCTCTTTGCCAGGTAGAACAGCCTCAGATCTCCCAACTGGACCTTTTATAAATAGTGTACTAATGTGGAAAATGTAGGAGCAACCATCCTAGGCAGACCTGGGTTATGTGGATTTGTTTATTCAGTTATTGATTCTTTTTTTGCGTTTATTCCCATTAGTAAGTAGAATAAGTACAATAAAATCTAACAAGAGGTGCTTGATTCAGTGAATGCATACACAAAAGAGAGATTTGACCAAGGCAGGGGAAGTTGGCTAAGGTTCTCATAGGAAGTCAGTGTTGAACTGAACAGATGGATGGCTAGTAGTTACCAAGGTGATGAGGAAAAGAATTGCTTTCTTAGAAGGAGAAGTATGTACAAAGGCCCTGTGGTGGATAGGGCATGTGATGGAGGTTTGATCTTTAATTTCCACATATATGCGGAGATGGATTATAGTGCCTTCTCCTTTATTAAAAGAACTACTTAAAAAAAAAAAAAAGAAAAGAAAAGGGGAGATCTGGGTGGCTCAGTTGGTTAAGTGTCCAACTCTTTTTTTTTTTATCCATAAAGGAAAGGGTAATATTTTTAATTTTTAATTTTTTTAATTTAAATTCAATTACTTAACATATAATGTATTATTAGTTTCAGAGGTAGAGGTCAGTGGTCCATCAATCTCACATAATATGCAATGTTCAGGGTGCCCAGGTGACTCAGTTGGTTAAATGTCTGTCTTTGGTTTGGGTCATAATCCGGGGGACCTGGGACCGAGGCCTGTGTCAGCCTCCTTGCTCAGTGAGAAGCCTGCTTCTCCCTCTTCCTCTGCCTGCTGCTCACCCTGTTTGTGCTTGCTCTCTCTCTCTCTCTCTCAAATAAATAAATAAAATCTTAAAATAACCAGTGTTCATTACATCACATGCCCTCCTTAATGTCCATCACCCGGTTACCCCATTCTCCCACCCTCTCCCCTCCAGCAACTCTCAGCTTTCTATGATTAAGAGTCTCTTATAGTTTGTCTCCCTCTCTCATTTTATTTTATTTTTTCCTCTCTTCCACATGATCCTCTCTTTTGTCTCTTAAATTCCACATATGAGTGAGATCCTATGATAATTCTCTTTCTCTGATTGACTTATTTCAGTTAGCATAATAAATATCCTCTAGTTCCATCCATGTTGTTGAGAATGGCAAGATTTCATTCTTTTTGATGGCTGACTAGTATTCCATTGTATATATATACCACATCTTCTTCATCCGTTCTTTTGTCAGTGGACATCTGGACTCTTCCCAGAGTCTAGCTATTGTGGACATTGCTGCTATAATATACACAAGGGGTACAGGTGCCATTTCAGACCACTACATTTGTATCTTTGGGGTAGATACCCAGTAGTGCGATTGTTGGGTCGTAGCATAGCTCTGTTTTCAGCTTTTTGAGGAAACTCCACACTGTTTTCCAGAGTGGCTGTACCAGCTTACATTCCTACCAACAGTATAAGAGAGTCCCCCTCTCTCAAGCCTCTGACTCTTGATTTGGCTCAGGTTGGGATCTCAGGGTCATGAGATCAAACCCCAGGCTCCGTGCTAAGTATGGATCCTGCTTAAAATTCTTTCTTTCCCTCTACCCCTATAGTTCCCATCCCCCAACTTGTGCTCATTCACTCTCTCTCTCTCAGAAAAAAAAAAAAAAGACGGACCCTTGAAATGTATATGAATGTGCTTTAAAGTGGTAAAGTCTTACGGTATTGTTAATAATAAAACAGTCTACTAGTCTAGTCGGGCCTGTTCCCTCACTGTCCCATCAATAGGCATTCCCATATCTGTCTTTTTGCTTCTGTTCTTCCCTGTCTAGAAAGCCCTCTCCTGGATGCCTGGGTGGCTCCGTGAGTTAGGCATCTGTCTTTGGCGCAGGTCATGATCCCAGGGTCCTAGAATCGAGTCCCACATGGGGCTCCTTGCTTATCCAGGGGTCGACTTCTCCCTCTGCCCTTCCCCCTGCTCATGCCCTCTTTCTCACTCTCTATCCCTCTCTCAAATAAATAAATTAAATCTTTAAAAAAAAAAAAAAAGAAGTCCTCCTTTTCTGCTTATCCAATCCCCGCAATACTTATCGCCTGTCTTATTCCTCTGGAAAGCTTCCCTGGGCACGCAGGCTCAGGTCTGTTTCCGCAGTGTAATGATTCAATGCAGGGTGTTGTAGTCCTGGGTTTGAGTCCAGGTTCCATTTCTGACCACCTTGTGGCATTAGACAAATTAATGTCTCTGACATCTAATTTCCTTATCTGTACAAGAGGTAATAACGGTAACTACTTCATTCAAATGTTTGTGACGATGAAGTGAGATATCGATGGATCTGTATCTATATATTTCCATCTCTACCTATGTATCTATCTTTTTATCTGCATCTCTCTCTGTATGACAGAGCCCTTCCTGATGGTTCTTACTTCCTCGTCCTGCACCTCCGCGTGGCTCAGTCATTCTTAGGGTGACTCTAAGGATAGGGGCGTAGGGCAGAAGCCATTTGCTCTGCTTCTGAGTATTTGAAGTCTCTGCTCCCCTGGCCATCGCTAGTGCCCATCTGACAGAAGTGCCCTTTGGTCAGCCCTCACGTGTGCGCGCAGGACCTCTGGGCCACCCACTGGCCAAACCAGGTACCTTACAGCTCAGTATCACCGTGCTTGACCAGACCACCCCAGCAAAACTGCAGAAGGCAAGTTACACTTGTGCTTTAAGTGGCAAGTAAAATCTCTTTCCAGAATGTCATCTCGAAGGCTTTTCTGGACCAATAATTCTTTAGCAGAATTCTATTTCATAAGTACAGCTTGAAAATGTTTAATAACCAGAAAAACAAATTAGTTAATTCTTAAATAAACAGGTTTTTAAAGTACTTACATTCAAATGAGGTTAACTAGGTGAAATTCTAGTATTACCTTCTAAAAGATCGCAACCTGTGATCAAGACTGCAGGCAAGGGTGTTGGGGTGACAGGATATTGAATTCCCTTCTTGAAACAGACATGGCAATGTGCTAAATTGATTAAATCAATTGATTTAAGATTCTTTATGTTTACCTACTGCAGACAATGGTGGTTCAATATTGCAAGTAATTTTCTTCTCTGTAGAATTAAAAGAATCTGCATAATGGAAATTAAATGTTGTGCTTATGCTTGAAAATACAACCCCTTATCAACACCACTCTGAATTTATTTAATACTTCAGAATTTCTCATGCTTTGCTTGGTCAGGGACTATAAAAGTGTGCCTAGTTCTTCCATCAGTAAAGCTAATTTAAACTGTCCTCTAACAGGTGAGGTCAAAGATTAGCATTTAGGGCTGGGATTAACAAGTGAAAACAGGCCATTCTGTGATGTCTTCAGGGACACGTTCAGGGTTTTAAGGCTCAAAGAAAATCTGTTTTGAGAAAGACAGGAGTCAAATACTTCATTACAGACAGACTTGTATTGCACTAATGATGAAACCTTCCATCTTCAGTTCTGAAGGTGCCCTCCTTAACACTTTCCCCCACTGTTCTGTCAGCTGAATTTTTCTGCCCTTCCCTTTGTTTTTGAAGTGGAGCCTCCAGTCACATTTACCTTGATTACTGCTTTGACAGATATTAAAACCAAGATCAATGTGCCTCTTTTCTGCTGCAGCCATTTTGCATAGTAAATATTCAAATAGCGTGTAAAATCTCACTGAAGAACTTAGTTCAGAACCTGAAAATATGTATACAAAACATCACTACCATGATTCTGTAGAGTTCAAAATTGGCCATTTTGCTTTTCTGTATTATGAAATAGATCAAAATGAAAACGCCCATTTTGTTCTATTCATTTGCTTTTCCCTATTCCCTTTAATTCAGCTTATATTTCCTTTGTTCTTTGTAGTCTTCCTCACCCCCATACTGATTTTCTTTCTGCAGATCCCTTCAGTGATGGATACTGACATCAGTGTCCACGGTTTTAACACTTGTTAAATCTAATATGTTTCATAAAATGCCAGGCACATCTTAGGGAATCAGGAGCTTACTAAATGTTCACTAACCTCATTTTATGGCCAAATCCCTCTTTTCCTGTTGCTCTAACATTTATTTTATCAATGGTTATTATCTTTTGATCAAACATCACAATAAGAAATACAATTGAGGGCACCTGGGTGTCTCAGTTGGTTGAGTGACTGCCTTCGGCTCAGGTCATGGTCCCGGAGTCCTGGGATCGAGTCCCACATCGGGCTCCTGGCTCCTCGGGGAGTCTGCTTCTCCCCTCTCACGCTCTCTTTCAAATAAATACATAAAATCTTAAAAAAAAAAGAAATAGAATTGAAGTCCCATTTTTTTCCTTCTCTACCCAACATCTTATTTTGATGAATTTCAAACATGCAGAAAGGTTGAGATAATTATAGAGTGAATATCTGTATGTCCACACATGTATATTCTACTATGAACATTTTATTATCTTTATCACCCAACTGTGCTTTTATCCATTCTTCCATGCATCCGTCAATCCATCATAATTTTTTGATGCAACAAATTACAGATATCAATATACTTCATCTCTAAAGTTTCAGCATGCGTATCTTAACTAGTGTTCTAGATTGGTTTATAATTGTTTTTATTTTTTCTTTCAAGTGGTATGTACATCTATGACCTGTACAAATATTTAGCTTACCATTTGCTGAGTTTGGACAAATGTAGACACCTGGGTAACCTCAACCGCTTTTAAAACAGAGAATGTCACTATCACTCCAGAACCTTTCCTCGTGCTTCCGTCCAGTAGATCCTCATTCACCTTGTCCCTACCCCAGGCAACCAGTGTTCTCATTTTTTCCACCATAGGTTAGTTTTGCCTGTTTTAGAACTTCCTGTGGATGGGATTATTGCTTGCTTTATGGGCAAGACTTCATTCATTCAGCATAATGTCGAGATTCATCCATGTTGTGTGCACCAATAATTAGTTCCTTTTTACCACTGTGTGGTATTCTGTTATATGACTATTTCACAGTTAGTTTCTCCATTTTTCCATTGATGAAATCTGAGGGTTTTCACGTTTGGGCCATGATAAATAAAGCTGCTGTGAGCATTTTTGTACAAGTGTTTTTGTGAACATTGTTTTCCCTTCCCTTGGGTGAGTTTTAGGAATGTAATTGCTGGGTCATAGGGTAGGTGCATTCTTAATATTATAAGCAGGGACACCTGAGTGGCTCAGTCAGTTAAGCATTGGACTCTTGGTTTCAAATCAGGTCGTGATCTCAGGGTTGAGGGATTGATTGATCCCCTGTTGGGCTCTGTTCTCACAGAGGAGTCTGCTTGAGATTCTCTCTCTCTTTCCCTCTTCCTCTGCTCTCTCTCTCTCTCAAATGGACAGAGGACCTTAATAGACATCTTTCTAAAACACACATAAAGATGGCCCACAAACACATGAAAAGATGCTTAATATCACTACATCATCAGGGAAACACAAATCAAAACAACAAGGAGATATTACCTCACACCTATCAGAATGGCTAGTATCAAAAAGACAAGAAATAACATGGTGGTGAAAATGTGGAGAAAAGGAAACGCTCATGCACTGCTGGTGGGAATGTAAATTGATGGAACCACTGTGGAAAACAGTATGGAGGCTCCTCAAAAAATTAAAAATAGCAATACTGTATGATCCAGTAATTCCACTACTGGGTATTTACTCATGAAAACAAAACACTAAATTGAAAAGATACAGGCACCCCTATGTTTATTGCAGCTTAATTACAATAGCCAAGATATGGAAGCAACACAAGTGCCTACCCATAGATTAATTGATAAAGTGGTACATGTATTTACAGTGGAACATTATTCCACCATAAAGAAGAATGAGATCTTGCTGTTTGTGACAACATGGATGGACCCAGACAGTATTACACTAAGTGAAATAAGTCAGAGAAAGACAAGTGCCATAAGATTTCACTTATATTTGGAATCTAAAAGTCAAAACAAATGAACAAACAAAGAAACAAACAGACTGTTAAATACAAAGAAGAAACTGGTGGTTGCCAGAGGGGAGATGGGTGGGGGGATAGAGGAATAGATAAAGGGGATTAAGAGCTAAAAACTTCCAATGGTACAATAAATAAGTTATAGAGATGAAAAAGACAGCAGAGGGAATATAGCCAATAATATTGTAATATTTTATGGTGACAGATGATGACTACTCTTATCATGGTGAGCACTGAGTAATGTGTAGAATTGTCTAATTAGTACGTTATACACTTGAAACTAATATAACATTATATGTAAATTATACTTCAATAATAAAAGAAAGAAAACCAAATAACATTTTAATGTTACTTTATTCATAGTTATCTAGGGAAAAAAGTAGCTAGTGCTATAGATGATGTAACGGTAATAATAAAGTTGATGACATTGCATATATGTGAAACAACGTTTTTAAAAAAGTATTTCCACATTTTTTATCTTGAAAATCAGAAAATAAACTTTAGAGTTATTTTCATCTCTAAGAGAGAATACTCCAACTCGTGTAAGTGTTGTAGCAAATTATGTTCAAGATCTTGTTCTTAAAACCAAGGTGTGAGTGAAAATCTTGGAGAGTTAAAGTGCTTTTGCATCATGCATCACTACATTCTAGTACGAAAGATTGGCAACAATGGGTCTCTCAGTTGTTAAGCATTTGCCTTTGGCTCAGGTGGTGATCCCGGAGTCCTGGGATCGAGCCCAGCCTCAGGTTCCCTGCTCGGCGGGAAGCCTGATTCTCCCTCCTCCTCCTCCTGCTTGTGTTCTCTCTCACTGTCTCTCTGTCTCTCTCTCTCTCTGTGTCAAATAAATAAAATCTTAAAAAAATAATTCAAATAAACTGTTTCAGCCATCCAGTAGAGTACTTCCCTTTCTCTACCTCCTACTGGATAAGTCACTTATATTGTTTTATGTTTTCCTTTGTGATTTCATACCACTGGTTTCCCCCGATGAAAAGAACTTTGGGGACCTCTGGTTCTGTCTCCTCATTTTACAGAGGAAGAATAAAACAGATATTAAATATTATGCCTCAAGTTAAAATTCGAGGAGTTACTCTTAGACATAGTTAGAGCTAGACATAGATCTCCTGATTGAATCATCTCTTAGTTTCATGGTTTTTCCTCTGTTGTCCAGCCCTGGGGATTTGTGCTTTAAGATGACACTTGCATTTACCCTTCCTTTCTACTGTGTTTGCAATAGGATCTCTAATAATACCTAAACTGGGTTGTCACTCAGGCTAATCTATTTCCCTCAGGTCCATCCTGTGCTCTTTTGCCTCACTGATTTTCCTAATCCAAACCTTTTGACGGGCACTCTTGTACTCCAGCAACTTCAGTGGTTGCTGTGAATCAGGTCCTAATTCTCAAGGATCTTCATACCTTCCTCCCATCCTGCCTGTTCATCCTTATTTCCCACTCTCCCCAACCTGCCCCTGCTCACCAGGGTGGTCTCCCTCTTCCCTGGCTGCACGTGAACTCCTGTTATGGTTCCTGTGTTAGTTCCTTATTCTAAAAACTCCTACTCCCACCTCTTCTCTCCATTCAGTCATTTACATACAGCTTATAGTTCAAGATCCAGTTCAAGTTCCACCTTCTCCATGAAACATTTTCTATTATTTCTCAAATGCAATAATTTCTCACCCATTAATAGACACTGTAGCATCCCGCTTATCAACTGACATGTGTACTAATCTCCAAAAGAGATAAAGCCCCAAAACTCAGTGGCTTACCACCACAGAAGGTTACTTCTTGTTTAGTGATGATAGTGTGTGTTTGTATGTTGCCGACTGTGCCTCTTATGGCTATTTAGTTGCCCAGTGATGGAGGCTCAGCCATCTTTTTTTTTTTTTTTTTTAAGATTTTATTTATTTAATTGAGAGAAAGAGAGAAAGAGCATGAGTTGGGCCAGGGAAGGGGCAGAGGGAGAGGGAGAGGGAGAAGTAGGCTTCTTCCTGAACAGAGAGTCTGACACAGGGCTCCATCCAAGACCTTGGGATCATGATTTGAGCTGAAAGCAGACACTTAACCCACTGAGCCATCCAGGTGTCCCTCTACTATCTTTAATACAAAGCCCCCAGAGCTGCTCAGGCATTGGAAATTAGAGGAAGAGGGGGAAGGCACGTACGCTTCTTGGCTGTTTTAGTCAAGGAAGAACAGGTCTCAACACTTTCGATGGTGGGAACTAGTCACAGGGCTCTCTATTTTGATGTGCCCCATGACTGGGCAGGTGGATCCCTGAATGACCCTTCACTATTGAGGGAAGCCCAGATCTCTGGGAGGTGGCTAGCTAGCTTTGTTAACAATGCTCTTCTGTACTGATTTCTGATTGCTTGGTGTCCTCATATCCTCATCTGAATTTTACACTGTAACTAAAATTCCACAAATATACATGGCAAAATGAGTCTGGCATTTAGTGTAGGCTCAGTGAATGCTTGCTAAATAAGAGAATAATTTATAATTTATATAATCTTTTTTTTTAGTTTGTAATTCTTTTTTAAAAAAGATTTTATTTATTTATTGACAGACAGAGATCACAAGTAGGCAGAGAGGCAGGCAGAGAGAGGGGGGAAGCAGGCTCCCCACTGAGCAGAGAGCCCCATGCGGGGCTCGATCCCAGGACCCTGAGACCATGACCTGAGTGGAAGGCAGAGGCTTAACCCACTGAGCACCCAGGCGCCCTAGTTCTTCATTCTTAAATGAGAAACAGAAACAAAGAATAACAAATCCTTAACATCTTCATCTTTTTTAAGAACACATTTGCAATGTATTCTTCACACACAGAAAGTGAAACTTACCTGAATTATTTTCAGTTTAAGAATACTAATGTTTTCATCTTTAAAAATATTTTTAGTTGGTACAACTTGTTTTTCTTTTCCTAAATCTCTTCTGTTATAGGAAAACTGAAATATATACAAAAATAGAGTGAATATTTATAATGAAATCCCGTGTACACATTGCCTGGCTTCAATAAGGACTGACTAATGACCACTTACGTTTCAGTGATATGCCCCACTCTCCCCCACACTAACTTTTTGAAACTAAACATAAATACCATATTATTTCATGTGTAAATATTTCCATTTGTATTGCTAATAGGCAAGGCCTAAAAAAAAAACAAACCCACAATAGTATATCTCATTTAAATGATAACAATTATTTCTAGTTATCACTTAGATAATCCAGGTAGTAAACAAGTTCCTCCCATATTAAAAAACAATTCGTTTGTTCAAATCAAGACCCAAATACTACATTTTAGACATACCTCTCGAATATTTTAAAAATTATAGTTCTTCTCCTCCTGCCCCACTATTTTCTTGGAATTTATTTGTTGAAGATACCAAGTGATATACCCTATAATAATTCTTACATTCTGGATTTGGCTGATTCTATCCATATGGTTCTTTTAAACGGTTTAGTATATCTCTGTCTCCAGCATTTCCTGTAAACTAGAGTTAGGTCTAGAATCTCAATTGGGTTGAGATAGGGTTATGTACCACCATCAGAGGATACATAATGTCTGGCAATCTCTTTTTATAGGTTAACCTTTATTAGTGGGTTTAAGAGTTGTTACTGTGATCCATCCATTACAAAGTTTGCTGTCATGTGGTCTGGGTGATCACTGATGATTATCCATTATTTCATTGTGCACCTCTTGTATCTTTTTATAATAAGATCTTCCAAAGTTTTGAAATATTTTATTATTCCTTTTCATCTTATATGATTAAATGTATTTAAGACATTTAAACTCCTCCCCCCAGTCATAATAATGGTAATTAACATCTGTTTGACACTTAAAGTGTCCACTTAAAGTTATTTTCACACACACTGTTTCACAAATATTATCTGATCCTCTCAGATCACTTTAGAAGGAAGCTGGCTCTACCACCTTAGGCAAATGTTCTCATCTTACAGATGAAGAAAGTAGTAATAACCACCTCTAGGATTGCTGTGAAAATTGAACAAGTTAAATACGTGCAAACCAACTACTTACAACAGTGCTCATGCTACTCCAGTAAGAATGAAACAAATGTTTGCTGCTGTTATGATTAATATTGTTACGTTGTTACCATCAAATTTTTTTCCATTTTAGTCTGTTACATTGTGATTTTATTTTAACCAATGTATGTAAGACATATATAATGTAAACATATATACATATATATGTGTATATATGTATACACACACATATATATTATATATAATATAAACATTAGAGCCTAGATGTAGAGAAAACTGCCAGCTATCTTCCATTGGCATAGTATGCCTGGGAGCACCCATCTAGTCACACACAGTTCTACATGCAGCGTAGAATGGCAAGGCAGGGTCTAGGTAATTTTTCACTTTTTGTATTTCTTTTACTTTTATTGTGGGAAATTTTAAATATACACAAATGTAGAGAGAATAGTACAGTGAGTTCTTATGTACCCATCTCTCAGCCCCAATATCCATTAACCTAAGGCCAGTCCTTTCCCTTACTCATGCCCCCTTTTGTATTACTTTGAAGCAAATTACAGAGATCATATCATGTCTTCTTTTGTTATTTGAAGTATATTTCTCTAGAGAAAAAACACTTAAAATCACAAGATGAATAATCAAACCTAAAATCCTTTAATTTTTTAAGTGATTTTATTTATTTATTTGAGAGAGAGAGCACAAGCAGAGGGATCAGCAGAGAGAGAGGGAGAAGTAGACTCCTGCTGAGCAGGGAGCCTGATGTAGAACTTGATCCCTGATGTAGGACATGACCCTGGGGTCATGACCTGAGCCGAAGGCAGACGCTTAACCAGCTGAGCCACCCATGCGCCTCTAAAATTTTTTAAATAGGTAGTTAGTGTTCAACTTCCCTGTTGTTTAATAAACATCAACTTTTTCAGTTCCTTTTTTTGAATCAAGGCCTACTCCCCCACATTGTGATTATTTCTCCCTAATCTATATGTTACTTTTCTCTCTATTCATATTGAAGAAGACACATTTTCTGACCTGTAACTTTCCCCATAGTCTGGATTTTGTTGCTTACACGCCTGTAGTATAGTTTCGAGGCGGCTTTAAATACTAAAGAAAGGGTACATGTATATTATCGTCAGATTTTGCCAAACGTGGTGGTGTTATTTTGGGCACTGATGGTAACAGTGAGAGGTCGTGGGAAGCCAGCATTGCTGGTGGATCCCAGCGGGCTGTGCGTGCTCTGTGACCAGCTGAGGGGTGCTTGTCACTAGGAGCAGCTGCTGTCAGGCTGAGAAAGCTTGTCTCCTGCTCCAGGCCTTTCCTAGTCTCTAATCTAATCTGGGCCTTTCGTTATATATACACTTTCAGTGTATGTATAACATCCTCTAGTTTTCCTTCCCAGCAAGTGTCACAATTTATAACTGTGGTGGACTTCCCCAACTTCTATTCAGAAAAGTTGGCAGTGCATGAATGTGACTTTGTGTATAGCTGAATTCTATTTTTTTTTAAAGATTTTATTGATTTATTTGCCCAAGAGGGGAGGGGGGCAGAGGGAGAAACAGACTTCCTGCTGAGCAGAGAGCCCGATGCGGGGCTCTATCCCAGCACCCCGGGATCATGACCTGAGCTGAAGGCAGACGCTTAACTAACTGAGCCACTCAGGCGCTCCTGTATAGCTGAATTCTAAGGAACACAAAAAGCCATGGTTTCCAGCTGGGAATGGGACAACTCGTACCTGACAGTTCACGATAATCATTTCCACATTGGAACTTTTTCTCTTGTGACTAAGCACCAAGTTAAATTTAATTCTTTCTTCCTCTTCTCTTCTCCCTGGGGAGGACAGAGCTCCTGGGCCAGGGTTATCCCATATATATGCAGTTTTTTGGGTTTTTTTATTCACTCCTCACCCATAACTGAGGTTGAAGCTATTTCTTCATTCTGCATTGGTCCTGATTTCACAGGTTTGTAAAAACCTCATGGTCAAGCTGTCCTCCAAACAGACAAAGAAAGGAGATTCCGAGGAGGCAGAAATAGACCACAGATGCCGATGGGTGCTGAGAAGCACCTGGCACTCTGTCCCCTATGGGGCAAAACCAAGGGAGGTAATTACAATACCCAGATTTACTTAGATGAATCCCAAGTTTGGAACAGCACCCAGCCAATAGGATGCCTGGGTAAAAAGGACTGAGTGAACTCTAGCAGATGGGCTGAGGACAGCATTCTAGAACCCCGTACATGCCAGAGTGGTGTGGGGATATTACTGAGAGGTTTTAAGGCCCTGTAGGATTTGAGGGTGATGGCAAATTGCCAAGCGGCCCAGGGAACCAGGAGAGACTCTGTGTGGACCTTGAGGCTGGAAGCAGCGGCACAGAGCATGGACACCAGCAATGGATACCAAATACCACTCTACAGAGTAAACTGCCAGGTAAGCTGTACCTTGGCAGAGGCAAGTATGTGACCTTCCCAGGACCACGTGGGCAAGCACACTACAGAAGTCCCTCGTGCCTGCTGCTGGAGGGTAGTTAAAGCTTCCTGGGGAAGTTGGCTAATCCTCAAGAAAAAGGGAAACAGGAGAAGGAAAACTCTGAATCAGGATGAGTATTTACTAGTTTTAAATGGAAAGATACTGAGTTATCTTCAAGTGGCAAAACTGAGTGAATTTCCCTTCCATCAGCAGAAAGGGGACTCCAGAGCTAAGTTTGAATTCCATCAGAAAAAGATGAAGGCACATTCCAGCACATCTGGGTTGTGACTATAAATTTTAAACCCACAACACAAGCAACATTTATGTGTTTATTTTTAAATGTCTGTCTGCACTGTATTGTAAGTTTCACGAAGACACAGATCATTTCTTTTTTGTTCTGTATTTTTAGCCCCTAACCCAGCGCTTAGCCCCCAACAGACACTGAAGAAGAATTTGTTGAGTGAATATTGGATCCACACACCAGACCTATTTCTGCAGTACTTAATACAGAGGAAGCTCATAATAAATGATCTTTTCCCTTCATTCCTAGAGGAATATATATTTCTTTAGGTACTGATTTATCTTTCTGTTGAAATTCAATTCTGCTTTGGGAGGTTCTGAAGGTAAATCAGCTTTGTTGTTTTTATGGGAGCTACTTAAGAAACTGAAGACATATTGTTTGTCTTTTCTGACCTTATTCTGTATCCGAAGGGTATATGGGCTACAGCAGTAGCCATAGCCTGACCCTTTGATTCCAAAACTTTCTCTCCTTTGCCTTCCCAGTCTGGAATCCAGTCTGTTCTCATTCTCCTCTCCTCTGTGCTACCAGTCATCTGCTCTTGCCCACTGATACCCCAATCTCTACCCGTTTTCAGGGTAGAACTCCTGGTCAGACAGGGGCCATATGTCCTGGATGGCTCTTGTTTCAGGTAGAGTCATCTTCTTTGGAAAAACCAAAGATAGGGGTCGAGTGGTGGGAGGGGTGGCCCTGGGTGGCTCAGCTGGTTAAGCATCTGCCTTCAGCAGATCCTGGGGTCCTGGGATCGAGTCCCACGTTGGGCTCCCTGCTCAGCAGTGGAGTCTGCTTCCCCTTCTCCCTCTGCCCCTGCTCATGTGCTATCTCTCTTGGTCACTCTCTCTCTTTCAAATAAATAAATGAAATCTTAGAAAAAAAAAAGGAAAGAAAGAAAGAAAAGAAAAACCAGTAAGGAATTTTATTAAAATAGGTCAATATGCAGGGGCATTTTGGTTGAGCATCAGACTCTTGATTCGGTTTCAGTCATGATCTCAGGGTCGTGAGATTGAGCCCTGCATCAGGTTTGGAGCTCAATGGGGAGTCTGTTTGAAGATTCTTTTGCTCTGCCCCTCTCCTCATTCCTGCCCACATGCTCGCTTGCTCTCTCTCTCTCAAATAAATAAATCTTTAAAAAAATGTCAATATATCATTTTATATCTATATCTTTAAACCATTCATTTGTATTCCACCTCATTTATAAAGTATTTGAGGTAAGTAAATAAGTGTATTTTGACTTGGAAAATAGGGACCCCATAGTATAATATTTCCTGAATTTGCCTGTAAGAATTTGGTTGGATAGGCCTGATTGGTTTTTTTGTTTTTTTTTGTTTTTTGGGGGCCTGAATTTTGCCTTTTTTTTTTTTAACTTTAATAAAAACAATACTAACAGGAATAGGGGAGGATGAAGACACATGAGGAATAGGGACATAAGTTCATGGGGAGAAACAAATTTCAGAGTGAAAAGGAATTTGACCCAGCTCTCTTCTTCTATAAATAGTTTTTTGTTTGTTTTTAGTGAACTCTACCCACAATGTAGGGCTTGAAATCGTGATCAAGAGTTATACGTTTTACAACTAAGCCAGCCAGGTAGCCCAGCACTTATTCTTTTCCCAGTATGAGTATATCTGTGTGAATGCTGAAAATCAAACAAATCGTGGCATTATGGAAAACTGAAAATACTGATGGTGGCAGATTATACTGAACTATCAAAGTTAAAAAGAAAAAAACTAAAAATGTTGGTCAAGCTGTGTCAAGTAGTACTAATTACAGTCTTTTCAACAATCTCCTTACTGTAGTATCTCATTATCTTGCAGCGTAATTAAGTATAACATCAAATATGCCCAATTAACTGAGCTGTGAGTTTTATTTGATTAGAACAGTAACTCACCTCCCTCAGAATCCCTATTTCTATCTGTATATATGCCATCTTCATAAGTATTTGTATATGAGGATGCTACTCTCTCAATTTTATTTTTTTTAAATATTTTATTTTTTATTTCTTAAACATAAAATATTTTTTAAAGATTTATTTATTTTTTTTAAAGATTTTATTTATTTATTTGACAGATCACAAGTAGGCAGAGAGGCAGGCAGAGAGAGAGGAGGAAGCAGGCTCCCTGCTGAGTGAAGAGCCCAATGCGGGGCTCGACCCCAGGACCCTGGGATCATGACCTGAGCTAAAGGCAGAGGCTTTAACCCACTGAGCCACTCAGGTGCCCCAAAGATTTATTTATCTATTTTAGTGAGAGAGAGAGCGCACTAGTGGGAGGGGCAGAGGGAGAGGGAGAGAGTCACAAGCCAACGTGCTGAGCCCATTGAGGGCTTGATCCCAGGACCTCGAGATCATGACCTGAGCTGATACCAAGAGTCAGAGACTTAACCAAATGCTCCACACAGGTGCCCCACCCCCTCAATTTAAAAATATTAGAAGGAATGCTGCATAGGTACAATCTTTATTTCTATTTTTATTCCTTATTTGTTCTTTTATGTATTATTTATTTATACTTATTATCTATCTATATTTATTATTATTTATTTATATGTTCTTCATTCTTATTTTCTGAAATTTCAGGCAAACACCTTTTTGAATAGTAAGTTACCCATTTTATAGTCTGTGTCTTTTGAGAATTTTGTTCCTTTCTGTCCCCTCCCCCTTGAACAGAATTCCATACTTCAGAAGTTACTCCACTTGGTAGAGAATAGCACTTACAGGAAGGGAAACCCCAGAATTTTGTACTTCGCGATCTCCATCCTCTGAGGGTTCCATCACCCTTCATTCCCTACAGTCTTAGGCTTCCTGAGAGGGAGCTTCTGGGAAGGAGAGCTTCTGGGGAGGTTGGCAGCTGTGAAGGGTGGGGATCAGGAGATGAGGAGGGCTAGGATGGGTGGCTGCTGCTGGAAGACCTCAGATGCTAGGGGTATATGAGGGCTTTGTGGAAGCTGACAGTCTGAGACTTTGAGGCCCTCTGCCTTATGATCCTGTCATAGGGTCCATCACTTAAAAGGGTGGCTCAGGCGTTAAGTGTCTGCCTTAGGCTCACGTCATGATCTCAGGGCCTTGGGATCGAGACCCCATTGGGCTCCCTGCTCGAGGGGAAGCCTGCTTCTCCCTCTCCCACCCCCTCTGCTTGTGTTCACTCTCTCTCTCTCTCTGTGTCTCTCTCTGTCAAATAACTAAATAAAATCTTAACAACAACAACAACTAGTAATAATTCCTAAAGGGCACAATTTTTGTAGTAGGAGTCTCTTCCTAACAAAATGCAGCACCATGTGAAAGGCAATTTGTAATGCAGGGATTCAGGCTGTTGTACTCTCCACCCCACACAGTCTGTGGGTCCTGTTGCTGTTTCTTGTCAGCAGTCTGGCTTCTGGCCAGAGACAGCATATTTTCTAAGCCTGTTGCACTGAGACTATAGTCATTCAGAAAAATTCCCGGTTGCTTCGCACTTCCCAAATGTTGGGGACTTTTAGAGGTTTGTAGCCCTGCAATTATCTCTATGAATTTAGATTTTATTTTTTTATTTATTTTTAAAGATTTTATTTATTTATTTGACAGACAGAGACCACAAGTAGGTAGAGAGGCAGGCAGAGAGAGAGAAGGAAGCAGGCTCCCCGCTGAGCAGAAAGCCCCGACGCAGGGTTTGATCCCAGAACCCTGGGATCACAACTGGAGCTGAAGGCAGAGGCTTTAACCCACTGAGCCACCCAGGCGCCCCTATCTCTATGGGTTTAATGTTACCATCCCTCTCCCAAACTCCCACCTCCCCTTCTGCTTTTATGCAAATACCAGCATGGTGCTGGCTGATCAGGTACTGATGGAATTCCGCATGGACCTTGATCATATTATTAAGGAAGATTACATTTTGGCTTCCTCCACTCACACGGCTGCTGCCTGTGATTACAGCGCTCAGCCCTTCCTCTCTTCAGATGTCCCTACAGAGTTTGGGACATCACTGAAGAATGGGAAAACAATGTCTTCAAAGTTTCCCACAATACATTTTCATGAATCAAAGGAAAATGGCATTGCTAGGAGAGGCAGATTGTATTAGAATTATTTGGGCCCTTAACTGGATTTCCTTCCCGGCTGGATTTCATTCAGTCCCTTTCTTTGTGTTTGCCTATCCTTCTGTGAAGAGGGGATAATTACACCTGTTCCTCATTTGCGTTCAGAGGAATGTTACAAAGTTTCATTTAAAAAGTCTATAAAGCGGGATGCCTGGGTGGCTCAGTTGGTTAAGCAGCTGCCTCCAGCTCGGGTCATGATCCCGGTATCCTGGGATTAAGTCCCACATCAGGCTTCTTGCTTGGCAGGGAGCCTGCTTCTCCCTCTGCCTCTGCCTGCCACTCTGTCTGCCTGTGCTCACTCTCGCTCCTCTCTCTCTGATAAATAAAATGTTAAAAAAAAAAAAACCTTTAAAAAAATTAAAAAATAAAAAGTCTATAAAGCTTTTTGAGCGTGGTAAAGTATAATTACAAGAAAATATATTGTCACTGCAGTGGTCCTGACAAATATGAAGTAATTTCAGTCATCAATACAGAGATGAATATGCATTATTCACTTTCATTACATAAAAGTTGGTTCTCCATGCTCTGTGAGTTTTTCCCAAAGTACATATGTCTAAGATGAGGGAGTTTGGAGAGATGACCAGCCACAAAGGTAGGTTTAAAATAATCCATTTTCTTTTAACTCACTGTGTTCAGGCTTGAAGTTAAAGGCGATGAGCCAAAAAAATAACATGAAGGAAACAGCAGTCCTCAGTGACAATGAGCAGGCTCTAATATTTTTCTCGCTTATAATCAACAATGATCATCTGAGTCAGAAAAGATTTCTTCAGGTCAGAAATGTTTATTTCTGGTTTTTTTGTTTTGTTTTGTTTTTGTTTTTGTTTTTTTAAAGTTCCTGTGTAAATCTTAACAAATCACCTGGAAATTTTTTAATAAGTTTTTATTTTAATTCCAGTATAATTAACAATGGTTTTGGGTTTTGTTTAAAGGTTTTATTTATTTATTTATTTATTTATTAAGGGAGAGAGGGTGAGAGAGCATGAGCGAGAAGCAGACTCCCCACTGAGCAGGGAGTCTGATCCCTGGACTCGATCCCAGGACTTCGGGATCATGAGCAGAGCAGAAGGCAGATGCTCAACCGACTGAGTCACCCAGGTGCCCCAACAGACAATGTTATATTAGTTTCAGTGTACAATATAGCAGTTCACTAATTCTATACATTATTCAGTCTTCATCATGATAAGTGTACTCTTAATTCACCTGGATCTTTTTATTTTTATTTTTTTAAGATTTTATTTATTTGAGAGAGAGAGAGCAGGAGTGGAGAGAGAGCTGAGCAGAGAGTAGAGGGTGGTGCTGGATCCTAGAAACCCCAGAATCATGACCTCAGCCAAAGGCAGATGCTTAACTGACTGAGCCACCCAGGCACCCCTCACCTGGATCTTTCTATTTTTATTTTTTATTTTTTAAAGATTTTATTTATTTACTTGACAGAGACCACAAGTAGGCAGAGAGGCAGGCAGAGAGAGAGAGGAGGAACAGGCTCCCCATGGAGCAGAAAGCCTGATGTGGGGCTCCATCCCAGGACGCCAGGATCGTGACCCTAGCCGAAGGCAAAGACTTTAACCCACTGAGCTACCCAGGCGCCCCGACCTGGATTTTTTTTTTAAGATTTTATTTATTTATTTGACAGAGATCACAAGTAGCCAGAGAGGCAGGCAGAGAGAGAGAGGGGGAGGCAGGCTCCCCGCTGAGCGGAGAGCTCGATGCGGGGCTTGATCCCAGGACCCTGAGATCATGACCTGAGCTGAAGGCAGAGGCTAACCCACTGAGCCACCCAGGTGCCCCTTTAAATGATAAGTTTTCCTAAAGATTTGATAGAAAGGCAAAAGTCAACTGACACATATACTTTATTTTTTTTTTTTGAAAATCAATTGACATAACCCTAAAATGCCAACTGTCATTAATGTAAGAGGCGTGGCTATCACAGAAAAATAGCAAACACTATTTCTTCCAAAATATCATTTTACCTATTATTAAATTTTCTTTGTCTTTCAAGGAGGTGAGCAACAGCTGTTTCCTGATAATTGCTAAAATCGCATTAACGGTGATGAAATTGCATTAACAGCGTGGGAAACAGTGTGAGGAAAAGTACAACAAATAAATATAAAACCCCCACATCTAGATGAAGTGATTCCTGTTTTTTCTGTTCCACAGCCCTCAGCCGTGATCTCCCATTGTGAAAATGAACAACAAATGTTTGTTGTCCTCTGTGTGGGGATAGTGGTTCTCAAGTCTGGTTTCCTAGACTAGTGACATCAGCATCACCTAAGAGCTTGTTAGAAATTAAAATCAGAAACTTTGGGGCTGGAGCCCAGCAATCCATGTTTGAACAAGCCCTCCAGGAGATTCCCATACATATTTAAGGTGTGTTTTGGAACTGGAATTTCACAGGGTAACGGTGAGGTGGGGCTGGGCTGGGCATCCTGGGGGCATCCTGGGGGAGTGGCTGATCTCAAGAAGCACAGAGCTCATCCCTCTGCCTCCTGGGGGGCTGTGCCCCTGCACCAGCACACCACTTGCCTTTTGGGAGGAGAATCATTTTTCTCTGGGAGTCAGATGTCATTCCAGATAAAATGCTCAAATGGGAGGTATTCTAGTCTGTGGTTAATACTGTGTATGCCATGAAAACAAAGCTGCTCTCTATTGCTCTCATAATATTCACTTACAGAGCTGGAGAAGGGACCTAAGATGGAGGGAAAAGGGACAAGAGGGGCGGAGAAGGATTTGGTCCCTGCTGTTACTATCTCTCGTCTCTACTACTCTGACATGCAACTCTTTCCCCTTTGCCTCCTGACCTCCCTGTGGCTAGCATGCTCTCCCATGAATTTTGGGAGAGCTGAAACAGTGAAGGTGAGGTGTGTGCTGGAGAAGGAGGATGCCCCAGGCCAGTCCCCATTTCCCCCATTAAGCTGCAAGATTCTGATCCCAAGGGCGAGTTGCACCTTCACTAACCAGAGCTATACAGTATCCAACCCTACTTTCTTCTGCCTTTTTTTTTTTTTTTGGAAAGCAATTCCTGGAAATAAAACTTGTCTTTCACTTAAAAAGGCTATAACTCTGATGTACACTCCAATTTCAGCAGTTGGTGACCCACCTCCCAATAGGAAGTCCAACCCATTCAACCCTAGTCCTTGCCGGTGAATGCCCATCCATGTCCCACCTTCCTGGGGTGCATGGAACATGTCAGTCCTCCACCCACATTCTCAGCACTCAGATTTAGGGACCAATCATGCCTGGAATCAGTATTCCCTGCAAGAAGCCTTTCCTTTGGAAGCTTTTGATCTTTGCAACATCAAAGAGACTGGGAGAGAGCAGTCTTTAATTTCCACCTGTGGCTTAAAATTAATATGTAAATACATGAAAGAGAAAGAGGACACTGAGTGGACTCAGCCACCCAGACATCTGGGTCTTTATTCCAATATGAATTTTTTTGCGAGATGATTATTCGGCTGCATTCATTGAGAGAGACTACTGACCCAAGGACAGAAGACATAAGGGTTGGTTTACCTGGATTCCATGTAATCCATATGCAAGGAGGTAGGATTTTTCTAATACTGAAAGAGACCTTGACTGAGCATTTTATTATTTTTTTAAGATTTTATTTATTTATTTGACAGAGAGATCACAAGTAGGCAGAGAGGCAGGCAGAGAGAGAGGGGGAAGCAGCTCCCCACTGAGCAGAGAGCCCGATGCAGGGCTTGATCCCAGGGCCCTGAGATCATGACCCGAGCTGAAGGCAGAGGCTTAACCCACTGAGCCACCCAGGCACCCCGGACTGAGGCATTTTAAAGCAAATATTAGCAACACTGATTGAATCTTAGATTAACTAGAAGGGTTCAGATATCCCCAAAAAGCTATGAGACATTTATCCAGTGGTCTGTGGATAAACCTACAATTTGCTTTTTGAGGGGGCTTTGGGAGTTAGAAGTAAACTGCTATGTTTTAAAAACTCCCTAATAGGGGCGCCTGGGTAGCTCAGTGGGTTAAAGCCTCTGCCTTCGGCTCAGGTCATGATCCCAGGGTCCTAGGATCGAGCCCCGCATCAGGTTCTCCACTCAGCGGGGAGCCTGCTTCCTCCTCTCTCTCTGCCTGCCTCTCTGCCTACTTGTGATCTCTGTCTGACAAATGAATAAATAAAATCTTCTAAAAAAATAAATAAAATAAAAACTCCCTAATATTCTTTAATCCTCAATTCCATCTTCCTAGCTTTCTTTGTATAGTGTATCTTATCCTACAGTATTTAAGATATCTTTGTCAAAATTTTAGTGTTTTCTTTGCTTACCAAAGTTGTAATTTTTCCCCTAAGCCTCTCTTGACATAATGAACTTGGTGACAGGGATTGGAGAGTGGGTATTGTTTTTGGATTATGTTATTGCTGGTATGGTTAAGAATCACAGAACTGTCTATAACTAAAAGGGACTTCAGAGATCATAGTCCAGCTTCTATTATTTTACAAACAAGGTTAAACCAAGTCCAGAAAGTTTGAATGACTTGCGCAAGGTCACAGAACCACCTGATGACAGGACTGTGGCAGGAATTCAGACTTCTTTTTTTTTAAAGATTGTATTCCCTTACTTGAGAGAGAGTGAGATCACGCTCGCACATGAGTTGGGGGGAGGGGCAGAAGGAGAACCTGACTCCCCTCTGAGCAGGGGGCCCCACACAGGCCTTATCCTAGGACCCCGAGATCACGACCCCAGTCCAAGGCAGACACTTAACTGACTGAGCCACCCAGGTGCCATGCTCCCCCACCTTTTAAGTGAACTCTATGCTCAACGTGGGGTTTGGGCTCAACAACCCCAGGATCGAAAGTCCTGGGCTCAAAGGACTGAGCCAGCCAGGCACCCCAAGGTTTCAAGCTTCTTAACTATTAATTAACAGAGTACTAGCTTTACTAGTTTGTTTTTGTTTGTTTATTTTAATACCTGAAATTCTTAACCCTCTTGAGATTCCCTTGAGCATTTGGCCAACTCTGTGTAGATATCAGGCTTTTTCTTAAACAAGGAAGCATAAATGTGATAGTCAGAGAACACCTACAAGGGGAACAGCTCCCACGGGTGGACGCAGATTAGATGGACATTTGGAAAGCTGGAGAGAAAGGCGACACATTACAGGCTTCAGGGTGCCTTTAGTACTAAACTTGCTGATAGTCTGGTAGAGAGACAGGTCTTCCCTGTTGGTTCTGATTTGTCTCCCATTCTCTCTCTCAGTGGACCCAGAGACCAGGCTTAAATAAAATTACATAAATATCATGGATTTTTGGGAATGAAGAGGGTTTAACGTAAATATAGTTCAAAAAATTAAATGAACAGAAGGGGGAATGTTAATGGAATCCTCAATTAAACTTAAAAAAAAAATCACCCGTCATTTTAGCTATTAACCATTTGGATCCTCTTTTGAATGCACTGGGCTAGTTTTTATTTCTCTGAAGTGGTCTTATTTATTAGCATGCACCCAGAGAAATGTGCAGACGTTCACTTTTTTTTTTTTTTGTCATAGAAAAATCTTTTTCAAAGAGATTTTCTATGATACAGATTTTTTAAATATGTCAGGTCAAATCATGTTCCCTTTGTATATTGTGATTCACAGCAAAATAAATAAACCACCAGCTGAAATTTGAAAAGAAGCTACTTCAGGAAGATCTTTAAGTAGCTAATGAGTCAGTGTGTATTCATAGAACTTTGATCAATGCTTTGCAGGGACTATTTTGTGCTGAGAACAAAGACACCAAAGAGATAGGGCCACTGGGAGGAAACTGGAGGGAGTGAACAGGCTGTGGCTGGACACCGGAATCAGGAAATTCCCGGCCCCAACAACCAAAGCCAAGCGCAGGGGAGAGCAGCTGGGAAAAATTCAGAACCGCAAACAGGTGAAACATGCAGAAAATGCAATTCTTAGCAAGGAGAAACACCTTTTATTTTAGATTACCTACAACATATTTTCCATGTACCATCTTGTCCAGGAGAAGAGGTTCATTTGATTCAACAGCTGAAGCACAGCTCGTCATTTCCCTTCCCCCAACAACTGACACTCACTGGAGGAACACCACAATCCTCCCCTTGGGAGCGGTCCGTCTTACAACAAAATATTTCATTTTAATCGAATGTATTTTCCTAGGAGCATTAAAAAGCACGGACCAACCCTCCGCTTTCCAGAAGGTAATTTATTTACGTAGTTTTGGTTTATTCAAGACCTCGATTGGCTGATGGGCTTCCTCCAGGAATTGCCCCTCCAAAGGCGGTGACAATAGGTCTTCTGTGGAGGGAATCACTGGGAGAGCGTTCAGCTTCAGTAAAGGCAGCTTTCAGGGAAAGCGGGAGCTGAGGGCCAGGCTGCCAAGATTTTAATGAGTTGCTTCAGATATTCTCTCTCATGGCTTCCACTGTGTTCAGAAATCTGAAAGAAAAAAATAAGTCTACATACAAAACACATGGCAGTTGGACATTAAAAATCTGCCGCACACACCAACATCTCTTCTGTTGCTTTTTAAATGGTTAAGTGCCGTTTAAAAATGTGTACATTTTTTAATGAAAGTTTTTCTGTAACAGGTATTATTTGTTTAATCAGTTTCCCTATGAAATAAAGTCATATGACTGCTCAGGAAAAAAAAAATCTTTAATTTTAATAATTTTTTTTTCCCCCTGAGGCCAGTTAATGGAAGATTCCGATTAGGGAAAAAAGTCATTTAAGAGGTGAAAAAAATGCAATTTTCTATCATGCTTCTGCTTTTATTTGACTATGGCTTATTTTCAGACAGTTTGGGAGAATTTATTTCTTAAAAGTTAATAAGTTCAGTAACTTTTCTTTAAATGCAATCTAAGGCCTTTACATCTTCTGATAATTCAATGTTTTATTTTATTTTTAAAAATATTTTATTTATTTACTTGATTGAGAACAGGCACAAGTGATGGGAGGGACAGAGGAACAGAGGGAGAAGCAGACTCCTGGCTGAGCAGGGAGCCCACTATGGGGCTTGATCCCAGGACCATAAGATCATGACCTGAGCTGAAAGCAGATGTTTAACCAACTGAACCACCCACGCACCCCTGATAATTCAGTGTTTTAAATCCAACCCACCCATGTCACTATTTAAAGTTTTCTCTTAACACAAAGATAACAGTTCTTTCTATGGGGAAAAAAATACTTTATGAGGCTTCTGAAGCACCATTCTGAAAACATTTTTGTTTTAAAAAATATTTGCATCCCGAAACAATCATAAACTTACAGAAAAGGTAGGAGTATCATATAAATAATTTTTTTCTGAATCATTTGAGAGTAATTGACTATCTGATGCCTTGACCCCCCCAAAACTTTAGTATATATTTTCCGCAAATGGGAGCATTCTCCTGCATAAGCTCAGTACAATAATTAAAATCAGGAAATTAACCTAGAAACATCACTACCACCTAATCTTCAGGCCCGTTCAAGTTTACTCAGTTGACCCAATAATGAATTTTACAGCAAAAGTATCCAGGTCATGAACATGTGGAACACTTAGCTGTCATGTTTTTTTTAGTCTCCTGTCTGAAACAGTTTGTCTTTCAGTGGCTTTCATGACCTTGACACTTTCCAAAATAACAGTCCAGTTCTTTTGTAGAATATTCTTCAGTTGGGTTTTTCTGATGTTTCCTCATGATTAGGTTAAGGTTATCTTTTTTTGGAAGTGATTGTATCCTGTAATTTCCATTTGTCCCATTACCGATGTTGTTTCCTTTGATCCCTGGATTTTAGGTGCTCTATTGCCAGGCTTAATAAGGAATTTGTGGGGTAGTACTTGGAATTTATCTCGATAGCCTGTTCCACATATCATTCTCTCTCTATATATATATATGTATATATATATACATATATATACATATATATATATAGTTGTGTGTGTGTGTGTGTGCATGTATTATTATTATGGTTTTCTGTTTTATTTAACAGGTTTTTTAAATTAATCAAACAAGGAAGTGGCTCTAATTGTCACAGTGGCCTATCTAAGCAAACCAAAATCTAAGCCTATAAATGCCTCAAAGTTTTGAAATCCAAACCTAAGGGCCACCAACCACAAACAGGCATCCAAGCTTTAAGCTGTAGCCAACCGATAATTTCCTTACTTTGCTTCCACCTTTTCTCTAAAAAATTTTTTCTCCAGCAAAGCACTTCTGACCATTTCCAGTTTGGTGCCATCTGGTTTCGAATGGATTTTTTTCAAATGAACTGTTAAATGTTAATATACCTCACTTTATCTTTTAACAGTTCATAATCCTCCATTGTAATTGTTTATTTTGATACTCAGATGATTCCAGGCTTGGCCCTTCGAGAACCCCTTCACACTGGCTCCTGTGTCCTGACATGTTTTCCTCATACTTGGATAAAATTATGAGATGTTTCAGGCTCATTTTGTTCTTTGCTTGTGCCAGGCATGTTAATTGATATCAGAGGTATTGCTGCGCCCAGGCTTTCAGTAGACAGAACTAGGGAATATATATGTCTGTCCATCTCTCTGTCTGTCTACCGTCATCTCTCTATCTAAGGGAAAGAATAAGTTTACGCTAGTACCTTCAATTCCAATCCAATACCGCAGAGTTTATTTTTGCTTTTTTTCCCTCTTCTCTTGCCTCACTCTTGCCTGACAGTGAGAAACATGATTTACATGATTCTTAATATATTTACTTAACTGATCAGTCCTTCTGTGTAGGTAGCCACACTGTCCTCTCAGCTGCCATTCCCACCCTTCTGCAGATGCCTTCCCAAGCCACTTGAAATCTGATACCCCACATTTCACAACCCCACCCCTCTCCGACCACAGGGATGGACGCAATGATTGTACTCACACTGGGTGACTCCTCCCACCCCTCAAACACCGTCTTCACCCCTGCTGGGGCTCTGAAATCCAGATTTTGGCCAACACCCTGCCCTCAACCCCACCTGTGCAGATGCTTACCTTTCTTTGCCCCATCTGATGGTTTTAGGATGTAATTGTTTGGGAACAGAAGGGGGAAAGTAAACAACAGGGCTGGGGCAGAGGAGAGGGGATATAGGGAATAAGAGACCAAAAAGAGGAAGGAAAATAAGGAAGGGGAAAAGAACAACATTAATGTTTAAATAAATCACAAGTAAGTGGATTGTTTTCGTTAATAAGATACGGTTTACATACAAAGAGAAGAATCTAAGAAGCCACTTACAAATGGAATGCTTTCTCACTGATTGTAGAATGTAACCAAATTTTCCCCCAGTCATTACAAGTAATACCAAAATCCATGTATTGCAGATGGTAACCCAACTTTCACACGATTATATATTTTATGGATGATTTTTTTCATATTTTGTATATCCATTGTTCTTCCTATTTGAAATACAGTAATCCCACCCAGTTAATAATATTTACTCCTTTTAAACTTTAACAGGAACTTTGTGAAGCATTCTTGCTGCCAGAAATGTTTCGCACCCTTTCTGACTCTTTCACCCCAATACTTCTGTAGTCCATGATTAACTCAGGTATAATTCCTTTCGAATGCATTCAGACCTTTGTCTAGTCCATCTTGTTAAACGTCAGTCCTATATTCCTCTGCAAATCATAAGGCTATTGTTCTTTAGGACATTGCCTTAAAATATTTGTGTCAGTTTTCTTTTCAACAATTGTGGGGAGTGTGCTCTCATACTAACATTGCAAATAAGTAAGCAGATTGAAATAGTTATTCTATCCATCACTGAGAAATGCAGTGTCAGGTCTCTATGAAAACATATATAAACAACCTACCATGTCCCTTGGCATTCAGTCATCTCCACAACTACAGAGGGCAAAAATGCACACAAATTGTCAGGAACATGGTCCCTTAAAGCTTGACCAATAATTTTATTATCAAAATCAGCGTGAAGATATAAATATATTTTTAACTAATGCCATTTTCAAAATAAAAAAATTAAAGGTTTTAAAAAAATTTGGTGGAGTTCCATTTCCCAGAGATGACTATTGTTAACAGTTGAGACAGTCTTTAGAATTCCATTCGTAACTGGTAAGAAATGGGACTATATCTTCTATTTTTAACCAAATCTAAGTATGATTCCTTTCTTAGATGAAGAAAGTGTGTAGGAGGTTAATGTGCTTCATTTTCATTTTTAGGACAGAATTTAAAAATTCTAAAAAATGACTATAAAAACATCCTTACCATAACAGAATTTGGAATTGGTGACTTGGGGACATATGGATTTTCCACCTTGAACATCTTGTATATTTTTTTAAAATTCTCTGGAAAGACGTCGTTTTTCCATCTCCTAATGTGTAGATCTCTAATACTATTACTGGAGTCGCATTAAGTAAAACACTGAGAAGAGTGAGCTCAGGTAAAGAAGGTCTTGCCTTCAGATGCCCATTTATTTTATTAGTTGTGATGTGAACAGAGTGGGTTATTTCGGAGGACTCCTCTTACTCCTGCACCTTGGAGTGAGGCTTCTACCCTGCAGCCAACCAAAACAGGCTTGAAACTCATGAACTCAGTCACAAACAAACAGGAAAAGAAAGAAAACAATTCTTTTTTAAAGCATAGTGTCAGGCAACACTCTCAGGTCCCCTCCTTCCTCGGGAGCTTTGTGCTATCACTTTGCTATCGCTCAGTAATACCGCTTGCCTGTCCACCAAAATAATAATAATAATAATAATTAAAATAAAGCATATGGTAGCTAGAACAGTACTTCTCAAACTTTAATCAGCACATGAATCATCCAGGAATTGTATTAAAATGCAGACTGATTCACTGCCTTGCTTCATCTCTGGCTTGCCTCGTGCTTGTATCTCTCCTATAAAGAGCCAGCATGGTAAGTTTTGCCAGTCTCTGCTTTCTAGAAGTCCTGGGTTACCAGCCTTTTCCTTTTTCTAAAATGCCCTCCCCTCAGTTTCTGATTTTCTGTGGTCTGCTGCTAGAACTGGTGGTTCACGGCCTGGTTCCTACTTACAGAATCCGTATTCACCCCCATGTTGGACTTCTCTCCAGACTCTGGGGTATCTGGGACGTCTCCAGATTTAGCCCAGCCTGTCCTCACCTGGCTGTCTTTGGGAGTGAAAGTCAAGTAGGAGTACACGGGTGGGAAGATACTTGTAATAACTAGCAGAGCTTGGCAGTCATGGTGTCTGTCCTTCATGGACCAAGAGTGGCAACAGCATCTGGAAGCTTCTTACCATGTAGATCCTAGGCTGCTGAATCAGAATCTACAGTTTAACAAGATCAGGGAGGCCTGGGTGGCTCAGATGGTTAAGCCGCTGCCTTCGGCTCAGGTCATGGTCCCAGGGTCCTGGGATCAAGTCCCGCATCGGGCTCCTTGCTCGGTGGGGAGCCTGCTTCTCTCGCTGCCTCTGCCTGCCACTCTGCCTGCTTGTGTGTACTCTATCTCTTTGACAAATAAATAAAACCTTAAGAAAAAAAAAAACAAGATCGGTGATGTGTATGCTTATTAAAGTTTGAGAATCCTTGATTTGGGGTGTGGTTAACTGAAGTAACTGAAAATTGTATTCAAATGGCTTACATAGGAAAGGAAATCTATGGGCTCATGTAACCGAAAATTGTGCTGATAGAATGAGTTTCAAGTGTGATCGGATCCAGAGGTTCTTAAGTTATTAGGGCTCTGGAGCTCTTTTTGCTTATCTGGGCTTTTTTCCCTCCAAGTCCCTCAACATTATTTCATTTATGTTAATAAGAACAATACAAAACTATAGAACAGTGTATCCTAATAAATGTTAAAATAACTTGTTGGGACGCCTGGGTGGCTCAGTCAGTTAAATATCTCCCTTTGGCTCAGATTACGATCTCAGCGTTCTGGGATTGAGTCCCACATCGGGCTCCTTGCTCAGCAGGGAGCCTGTTTTTCCCTCTGCCTGCTGCTCCCCCTGCTTGTGCTCTCTCTCTCTCTGTCAAATAAATAAATAAAACCTTTAAAGAAAATTAATGAATTAAAAATAAATGAAAACGTGTTATGATCATAGAACTCTTTGGTGGAAGCTACCAAAAATTTGAAATGATTGTCCTTTAAAATTGAGCCCCTTGGCTGCAAGTAAAATAAAACCTGACTCAATCTTATTAAACAGTAGGAAGTCTTTATCTTTAAGGCTAAAGGTAGGGCTGGTGCCAAGAATGACAGACCAGGACTCCCTTTCTCTGCAGTTCTCTGCAGTTCCATCTGTGGATTCCATTCCATCTTCAGACTGGGGCAAGACTGGTGAAGTTCCCGGAAGCATGTCCAGCCCTTCAAATATGTAAAGGCTGAAAAAGTTCTTTTTTTTCCATGTCTCCTTTTTTGAGGAATAGATCAATCTTTCCCAGAAAGAAACATAGCTGAGGCTTCCTTACAGCCCCAGGATGCCTAGCATTAGGTTTCAGGCTCATGACAGAGACCTCGAGTTACTTCTGAATATCCCTTCTCTTCTCTTTCTTCAGTAATATTGTTCTGATTTTATCTGGACATATGGCTATCCAGCTAAAAAAAATGTATTTCCTTGCTTCCCTGGCATCTATATTCAGCTATATGACTAAGTTCTAGTCAATTAAATATAAGTAAAAATATTATGTAGAACAGGGAGTATCCTTAAAAGGGAGGCAGCAGCATCTTCTACTGCTCTTCCATTCTCATTTCTGGAAAGCAAACAAAACGGTTGAAGCTTTCATGGTCATCTTGGATCCTGAGGATAAGGATGTACTCAAAGGGCTGGTGGAACAAAAAGCTGGAAGAAGCCCGGGTCCTTGATGACTTTAGGGACTTCCATTACAAGTAATGGACTGCCCACCTCCAGTTACATAGGAAAAGCTTGTGTGTTTAATTCCCTTTTAATTTGGGTTTTCATTAACCTCTGGTGAACTTAATCCTGACCCATGCACATGCCCATTCCTAAATCAATCGTTGGCCAGAGGAAATGTTACCACCTGACTGGGGGCAAATGGATTTGAGGGAGGCAAATAACCACCACGTTAAAAATTTATTTACTTAAATATGCTTAAATATTTCTATTAAAGATAAATTTCTAGGGGCGCCTGGGTGGCTCAGTTGGTTAAGCAACTGTCTTCAGCTCAGGACATGATCTCAGGGGCCTGGGATTGAACCCCGCATCAGGCTCCCTGCACAGTGGGGAGCCTCCTTCTCTCTCTCCCTCTGCTGTTCTGCCTGCTTGTGCTTTCTCGCTCTGTCAAATAAATAAATAAGATTTAAAAAAAAAATAAATTTCTATAGGGGGACCTAGATGGCGCAGTCGATTAAGCATCTGACTCTTGGTTTAGGCTTGGGTCATGAGCTCAAGGTCATGAGCTTGAGGTGGTGGGATCGAGCCCCACGTTGGGCTGTGTGCTCAGTGCAGAGTCCACTTCAGATTTTCTCTCCCTCTCCCTCCCACTCACTCTCTCTCAAATAAATAAATAAAATCTTAAAAAAAAAATTAAATAGGGAGGCAGCCTTCTGAATATCTACATATGAAGTCACCTTATTGCAAGTGCTGTAGCATCTTAGTTGCAAAACTTAATTGATTATTTCTTGTGACATGCAGAGGAAACTTACTTCCATTTAGATTCTAATGGGTATTCTGGTAACTTCTATTAACTTTCATGAAAAAATTCTCAGCTGTGCTTGCAAAGGATTAGCCTTATGCAAGATTTGGTTTTTAGTTGATATAATTTTACTTAATTTCAACACATATGAGTTTATTAATGAAAAAATTCTTTTAGGGATGCCTGGGTGGCTCAGTTGGTTAAGGGTCTTCCTTCTTCGGCTCAGGTCATGATCCTAGAGTCCTAGGATCAAGTCCCGCATTCGGCTCCTTGCTCAGCAGGGAATCTGCTTCTCCCTCTACCTGCTTCTCCCTCTGCCTGCCACTGTTTTTCTCTCAGACTAAGTAAATAAAATCTTTAAAACAAAACAACAAAAAAGCAAACCTTCTTTTAGCACATTTACTATTCCACTGAATACAGATTTCAAACACATATCTTTAGTCCTTTGCAGTTTTAGACTTTTGGGTTCAATTTGTTAAATAGACCATTTTCTAATTCCTTCAACGCCAAGTTACATAGCAACCTCTGGTCTTGGTTGGGAGAGTGGAGTAGAACTTTTCATTTTAACATCTCTCGTCGAGAAACTATTTTCATTTATAAGTGATTCACAACCCACACTTCCACTTATTTTCATTTCCTTCAACTCTGAAACTCAAGATGAAATTACAAAGAGCCTAAGCTATCATGAGGAGACCATATGATCTATATGATCTAAGCTCTAAGATTTCCCACAATGGCCCCAGAATCCCACCCAAGTCAGGGTGTGGTGTTTTGGAAACTAGAAATGCTCGGACCGTAAGGTAAGAGTACTCTCATTCAGTTCAGTGGACATAATTAACACAACCACCAGACTTGTTCAGAGCCCAACTTTGTGCTTAACTAACTTTACTGCTTTAGACCAGACACTCGTTTCACCTTTTTGAGCATCAATACCATTCTACAAATAAAGGCCTTGATTATAAGATCTTTGAGTCTCCAATTCTGTGCTGTGCTCCAATTTTAAGGAAGACGATGGTTTATTTCTAAAATCCCCAAGAAGGGCTTCTGGGTGGCTCAGTCGGTTAAGCGCCTGCCTTTGGCTTAGGTCGTGAGCTCAGGGTCCTGGGATCGAGCCCCACATCAGGCTCTCTGCTCAGCAGTGAGTCTGCTTCTCCCTCTATCCCTACCCCCTTGCTTGTGATCTCTCTCTCTCTCAAACTCTCTCTCTTCCAAATAAATAAATAAAAATCTTTAAAAATAAATAACATAAAATCCCCAAGAAGCAGAAAAATTTATTCTCTACCCAAAGCCAGTTCCAGTGCTTAATCAGTCTGTGAGGCAGTTTTCTTTTCTTGTTTCCAGCTTTATTGACATATAAATGGCAAGTGAAATTATACATATTTAACATGTACAATGTGATTTGATAAACATTGTGAAATGATCTCCACAATCAAGTTAACACCTCCATCTTTTGGATGGAGCTTTTTAAATAAAGAAGCTATGACTGTCTCCAGTCCTGTCTTCTCTAGAATTCAAGGATAATCCACCAGCACTCTTCTTCTATAACCCTTCACCAATTTTAAGCCAGTAAGTCACCATTCACCAGTCTCTTCCTTAGCGAATGATCTCCAAAGCTCAGCTATTCACATACTGCCTTCATGGTTTGGGCCTCCTCTTTCTGCTATCTTGGTCATTATGTTCTCTATGTTCCTTTCTACTTAACTTTGAAGAGAATTTTTATATAATCACGGCTTCATAAGGACTATATATGAGGACTGTATCAGTCTTGCTTGGCAAAAATAGAGGTTAACACTGGGGGGAAAAAGACCCAGAAACTTACTGATTTTTAAAATAGGCAAGTAAAAACCTCATGAATAAGGCAACAAGCCTCATTTGATGTGAAACATTTGTTGTAGTAACTCCCCATGACTTCCTCCTTTTTGTGCACCAGCAATATTAGTAGCCTCATGAAACAAGTCTGCTAAATCTTCATGCACCTTACAGGTGGGAGGATTTTCCTCCATAAAGGGTGGTGAGTAATGGAGTTCCACCTGAAATCATCCACTATCTCAATTGGAGAAACATGTCTCTAAGGCAAGATCAGTAGTTTCTTTTACCTTTCAAACCCTAGCAAGCCTAAGAAACATGTGATGCTCTGGCTAAAATGTTCGTTTCTGGGCCTTGCCCAGGTCTAGACCGGAGCTTGAGAGTCTGCATTGAAAAACAACTTCCCAGATGATTGCAACGCAGGCAGCTTTTCAGATCCTAACTTTGAGAAGCATGTGAAAAGGCTTTCTTTAGTCTATTACTGTATTGACTCATTCTTCAATAACTTGAGCACTTTTCAGGTGCCCTTGGTAGGAGGCAAAGGGACACAGGGATATGCCAAGACTTGGATTTAATATTCATGTCTCCAGGCAGTATATGACTGTCAGATGAAACATACTTGCAATATCTCTCTACGAGTTCAGGGTTGGGAAGTTTGCAGTGAGCTGAAGCTGTGGGAAGGCTTTGTGAATTCAGATTGGAAGGACCTGGTCTTTTTTTTTTTTTAAGATTTTATTTATTTGATAGAGAGATCACAATTAGGGAGAGAGGCAGGCCAAGAGAGAGGCCGAAGCAGGCTCCCTGATGAGCGGAGAGCCGGATGCGGGGCTCGATCCTAGGACCCTGAGATCATGACCTGAGCGGAAGGCAGAGGCTTAACCCACTGAACCACCCACTGAGCCACCCAGGCGCCCCCCCCCCCTTTTTTTAAAGGAGGGTGGAATCAGAGGGTTTCTGGAAGTTAGCTCAGTCTGGAGCTGAGGTTCTAGGTGCAAAGGGGGTAAAGGTCAGTTAAAGTGTAGGCACTTTATCCTAGGGCAGTCAGCCAGTCTTCTGCATAGGAGCAGGAGGATAGCTTTGTCTTGTGGGGGAGAACATCTGGCGTTGATGTTCACGATGGATTGAACCTGGCACAACAATCATTAAACTTACTGAGGGTACGTGCATGGGAATGGAAAGAAAGCTGAGCGGCGAAATTAAGAAAACACTGGATTTATCGGTAGGGGTGGGGATGAGAAGTGCCCAATGTGGAAGAATGAGAACACTTTTAAAAGACTAGACACAGCAGGAATCCTAAACAATTCAGCTTCGTAAAAGTCAGTTCCTAAAATCCTAAACAATTTCCTTCGTAAAAAGGGAACCTCTTGAACAGGCAGAGGACCTGTTTGTGCCAAGATTGTTAACCCTTTCCAATGTCTCCCTATCTCTCAAAATAGAACCGTCTTCACAGGCTTGCTCCCTGCTGCTACCTAAATACTGCTAATTAAATATCATCTCCCTGAAGCTGGGTCCAACAGCCCAAGATGCTGCAGGCTTCTGCCCCTGCGATGAACTAGCACCTTCTCAGATGAACTAGCTAAAATACCTCTGTCTTGTCAAGTGGTTTCCAACTTTGCTGCACAGAGGAAGCACCCAAAGATTTAAGCCTAGCGCCCACATCTAACGTGCAGCATAGCTTAGAAACCATTGTAGCTTAGAAACTACTTTTAGCGACATCTCCACCGGCCCCTTAACAGCAAATCCTTCCACTGCCCTCCGCCGGAAGGACGCACGTGGAAGGTTCGGGTCCTGGGCTCTGCGCCGCAGCCTTCTTCCCCCCCTCCCCAGCCCGGCGTGCCCAGCTGGCAGCAGGCCTGGAGGAGGCGGCGCTCCGGGTTCCCCCCGGCCCGGCCGCAGCAGAACCGAAAGCGGCCGGCGCGGGGAGGCGGGGGAGAGGAAGGAGGGGCGGGCGCCGGGGGAGCAGGGCGAGGTGGCGCGCGGAGGGCCGGGAATGCCCGCGGCGCGGGGCCCGAGCCGCCCGGTGGCCGCGTCCGGGCGATGGCTCTCCGTCTGGTCTCCGACTTCGACCTGCGGAAGGACGTGCTCCCGCGGCTGCGGTCGCAGCGGGCGGCATCAGTGGCCGCCGGGGTCCGAGGCGGCGGCCCAGATGCTGGAGGCGCGCGTCCGGTCGGGGTGGGGGCAGGTGGGAGCCGGCGAGGGGTGGAGTCTGAGTCGTTCTCAGCTCAGCGGCTCCCAGGCCGGGCGGAGGTCGGGGGCATCGACCGGAGTGGGGGTCGCCCACCGCCCCTGCCAACATGTGAAGGTTGGTGCGGAAGGGGTGAGCTTCTCTGTTTGGAGTCTGGGCTTTGCCTCCCTCAGCCCGGCCACTGGGTGAAGGTCAGGGGCAGCCTGGGGCATGGTCGTGGCTGTACTGCGCTGCTTCTTCTAGCGAGTCCTCCAGCTTCTGGCTCACTTGTTGCCCAGCCAGCCACCTTTAACAGAAAGGCCGGGGACACTGGTGGTACCTCAGCATCATCTCGTCAGGGCAGGGCGTGGAGGAGCAGCTGCCAAGACCTCCTTCCTCTGGCCCAAGGCTTCAAAGAGTAGGACAGGGTTTTCTCTATGCTTCATTCACATCTCAGCTGCTGGGGAGGATTCGCCACCCCTGTAGGGGCTCTACCAAGACTGGGGGTTCCTGAAAGTTGTTGCGTTAGGAGAAAAGATGAGTGATGGCCACGAAGAAAACCACCATAAAGATACCTAACAGTTGCGCGGTCTGTCTTCACTTTTGTGAGATGCTTCTGTGGGAACACTGTCCATGATTTAGGGGACATGCCATTTCAGATGTGAGTGAGAGAGGGCAGGGGTCTGCTTTCAGGCTGTGAGCAGTGAACTGGAGCTGTTTTTCAAAGAGGCACCATGCCCATCGCCACTAACCCAGAGCATAACACACCACATGAGCCAGCTAGCAAAGAGGGGTGTGAGACAGCCATGGTCAGGTTTGCTGTCCAGCTTCCTCAGGGTCAATGAGAATACTTCCTTCTCAGTTGAGGCTTTGCTTTTCATCGGTCTCAAAAATCCTTTGTTTTGGTTTTGGTGAGGGAGGCAAAAGTGACTTTTGAGCCTTTCCAGCACTGATCAATCAAAACTTTAAAGAAGGGGAACTCTGATTTCTCATATTTTTTTTTTCTTTTTAAGAAGTTTGCTGTAAATAATGATTCATCCTCAAGGTTTAAATTTAGCTTCAAAGCTGTCATACCCTGGATCCCGCCTTGTACATAGGAGCTATCCACTTCAGTGTGTTTTTCCTTAAACACTGTAGACTGCTGGAGGGTGTTTTTAGAAGGCTTATCATCATATCTACAGTTTCTTCCCCCTTAACTGTGATGAGCGTTTTCTCTCCCTACCTTATACCTTCACACTATCCTGTGGCTTTAGCCGAATTATGTGTAGGGTACCTTGTCTTGGTGCGTTGGTTATTAGTTCCAAGTAAGGAGTCCTGTTTGTGTAGCTCAAGGCTTGACTTTGCTGAGGTGTCATTATTAGTAAAATTTTGCTTTTTTTTTGGAAAAAATTCCAAGTCTCCTGAAGAGGTCTTGAAGGTTTAAGTTTTTAAAATACAATAGGCAGCTCCACGCCTCCTTTCCACCACAGAGTAGTCCTTTCCCTGAGTTTTCCCACTGTAGAGCTAAATGGCAGGTGTCTGCAAATGAGAAGCTAGTGAAGTATGAAATGCCACAGTCTTATGTTTCGGCAATGTGTGTTGTGATTGAAAAAGCTGTGTGTGAACCAGCTAGCGTTTAGCTTTCCTGTGCCTTTTTGTGAAGAGGCATAAACTTATATTGACATTCCACTAAACCACAGGTGAACTTAGGTCCTCAAAAGGTAAACCTACTAGAAATACCAGCTTTTTCTAATACTGGTAGTATTTTGCCCTTGCAGAACTCCTTGGCAAGATCATTAGCTCTGTTATGCTAAGAGGATTGTTAGCTCCCGATGATCACCAGTGGGAGATAGCCCCAAAAAACCCAGTTAATTCCTCTTCTCTAATTTGGAGCACTTGCAGCGGAATCTGGGATTCTATTTTATTTCTAGCATGGCTATTACTCCACACATTTGGCAAATTATTTTCCTTTCAAAGTCTCAGCTTTTCAAATGTAAATTATAAGTAATTATACCATTGTAATGTCTCTTCTCTGCACACATGCTATCTTGATTTGAAGCCGTAATATTTTTACATCAACAAATACAATTGGAGATTTCTTATTGGTGCAAAGTAATACTAAGTATGACATTTCTGGCAAAATGACCAGGAAGTGAGGCTAAGTTAGCCATGGATATTCAGTGCCTGTGGGATAGTATTTTAGTCAACTAGGGGTTAAAGAGTAAGGAGACCAGATTTGGTTACTAAATAATGTTCCTGGTTCTGGGTTGAACTTTTGGAAAATAATCTCTCTTGAAATAAGTGGAAAAAGTATTTCTTTTAAAGACTAAAACAATTATACTAAATATATATAAAAAGAATATTTTAACACACGTACCCTATAAATAACAAAAAACAAAACCACACACTCACTTTAAAAAATAGAACAATATCAGGGGCACCTGGGTGGCTCAGTTGATTGAGTGTCTGACTCTTGATTTCAGCTCAAGTCATGATCTCAGGGTCCTGATACCAAGCCTCCCGTTGGGCTTCATACTCAGTGCAGAGTTTCATTGAGTTCTTTCCCTCTGCCCCTCTCTCCACTTGTGCATACATACTCTCTCACTCTCAAAAAAAATCTATTAAAAAAAAAAAAGAACGATTATCAAGACTTTTGAAGGCTTTTGTGTTTCTGGATCTTATCCTACTTCTCTATCCCTCCTCTCCTAGTGGTAACAGTCATTTGCATTTTTATCTTCTTTGTAGTTTTAACCTGTATGTATAGCCCCCTATGCAAAATATCATTTCATTTTGCTTGTTTGTGAACTTTAAATGGAAGAACACTATATGCATTCTTTTTTGCTTTTTTTCTTTTCAATATCCACATTGACTGCTATAGGTCACTGACCATCACTGATGTATCATATTCCAAAGTGTGGAGATACATCACACATGGTGGTGGACATGCTTAGATCTTCTTTTCTTTTCTTTCTTTCTTTCTTTTTTTTTTTTGTTTTGTTTTGTTTAAGATTTTATTTATTTATTTGACAGAGAGAGAGAGAGAGAGAGATTGAGACAGTGAGAGAAGGAACACAAGCAGGGAAAGTGGGAGAGGGAGAAGCAGGCTTTCTGCGGAGCAGGGAGCCGGATATGGGGCTCTATCCCAGGACACTGGGATCGTGACCTGAGCCAAAGGCAGACACCTATCTACTGAGCCACCCAGGCACCCCTAGATCTTCCTTTCAAGGAAGAGCTTGTCCCAAGTGCTGTGAGGGAGATAAGCTTCAGATGTCGGCCCCTTCAGGGATTGCCACCTACAGAGGACTTTCTCATCCAGAGTCAGGACATTTTGCGCATGGCTCACATTTAATTAGGGACTGAGGTGGGGTATCAAGGCCTGGCCATTTTGACTCAACACGGGACAATTTTGACAATCCATTTCAGTGTGAGAGCCTCTCCCCTGGGGGATTCCAAAGTTACCTGACATTGCTGTAGCTCAGCTTCTCCCCCTTCGTGGTCCTTCCTCCTTCCCCTTCCTCCTCCAAGTGTTAATCCCACTTCACTGAACCTTCCCTGGTAAATATCCTGGATACTCACCAGTCTCAGGGTGCTTCCTAACTTTGCTTATCTTTTTCTGGTAGAGACATTTGGGGAGTTTCTGGGGGTTGCTATTACAGTCGGTGGGTTTTTTCACTTTCTTTTCTTTTTTTTTTTTTTTAAGATTTTATTTATTTGTCAGAGAGAGAGAGAGAGCACGCACAAGCAGGCAGAGTGGCAGGCAGAGGCAGAGAGAGAAGCAGGCTCCCCACTGAGCAGGGAGCCTGATGCAGGACTCGATCCCAGGGTCCTGGGATCATGACCTGAGCCGAAGGCAGCGGCCTAACCAACTGAGCCACCCAGGTGTCCTGGTTTTGCTCACTTTCTTATATCTGTCTCCTGGGGCACACATGCGCAAGTTTCTCCAGGATGGTTATCTGACTAGAGTTGCTGAGTCACAGGCTGTGCACGTGTTCACTTTTCCTGAGCACTACCAAATTGTTTTCCAAGGCATTCGTACTTACTGACAATCCTGTTCGTGGTATAGAAAAGTTTTTGTACTCTGTATCCTCACAAGCTCTTGATATTTCCAGATCTTTAATTTTTTTGTTGAACTGGAGAGTCTAAATGTTATTTCACTGTGGTCTGAGGTTTAGCATCTTTCTATATTTATCGACCTTTTAAGTTTCCCCTTTTATGAGATGTCTGTTCATCCTGTCCATTTTTCTATTGTGGTTTTTTTTTTTTTTTTCATATTGACTTTTAAGGTTTCTTTGTTCTGGATTCTAATCCTTTGTTCATCATATGTGTTGCAAATATTTCCTCTCACCTTTTTTTCCCCCAGTTTGTAGTGGGGGTGCCTTTGATAAAGGAGGGTGTTTAATTTTAATGTAGTCTAATTTATGAGTCTTTTCCTTTCTGGTTTGTGCTTTTTGGATATTTTAAAGAAATCCTCTCCTATTTAGAAGTCATGAAGACATTTTTAAATTAACTTCTAAAAGTTTTGGTTTTCCATTTTGTTTTGTAATCCATCTGGTATTTGTTTCTGTATGTGATATGAGGTAGGAATCAGACGGGGCCACAAGAGCCTTCAAGAGTCTTCATAGTGTTCTGTTTTTAAGCGTGGTGGTGGGTAAGTGGTTTTGCTTCATTGTTATGTATAAGCGTACAAGTGTTAAAATTCCTTTTGTAAATTCTATCGGTTTTCTACATTAATAGTTCTCGTATCAGTAACCAAATAGCCCTACTTCTTCTCATTGACAGCAAAGCCACTTCCGTCACATATCAAGTTTCCACATATGTGTGGGTCCCCTTTCCTGGGTTCTTAATTTTGTTCCTTTTGTCAACTTAAAATGAAGACATTTTAATAACTGTCTTTATGATAAGTCTTAAAACTGATGGAGTAAGCCTCCTCACCTTAGCAGTCCCCAGGACTATCTCATCTATCCAATGCTCTTTCATCCTCAAATATGTACTTGGATTCTGCCTATCAGATTTCACCAAAAAGTCTGTTGGAATTTTGAGTTGCAGTGAATCTATACATCAGCTTTGGGAGAATTGACATCTTTACAATATTAAATCTTACAACTGTGAACCAAGTATAATTTACTTTTAGCTAGATCCGCTTTATGACTCTTTTTTTTTTTCTCTTTATGACTCTAAGTCTTAGAATTTTCTTCGTGAAAGTCCTGAACACTTTTTGCTAGACTTATCTTTAGATTGTTGTGATATTATGTTGCTTCTATAAATGGTATACTTAAAAAATTACATGTTCTAGCTGTTACTGCTATATAGCAATACAATGGATTTTATGTACTAATTTTTTAGCCAGTGCTTAATTCTCTACTGCCATGTATCACTTTCAAGAAACTAAGAAAAAGTCTGCAGTATGCAAATTTTCTAAGGTTTAAATGTCATATGTGTTTAAGACCAGAAAGAATGTAGGTTTTCCTGCCTGTATTTTCTTGTCTGCTCTGATTACTCTTGGACCTGTTATACACCAGATTGATTCATTTTTCAGATACTGTAATCATTCGTCTTTACCAGAGAAGTGATATATTTTACCAGGTGACTGATTTAAAAGTAATATTTTCTTATTGCCTCCTGTATACCCCACCCCACCACCCCGCAGACAGGTTTTGGGGGCCAGAGTTCGGGTTTTGACAGATTGTCTTTATAGTTAATATTCTCTACTTTACTTTACCTTACCGTCCTAATCTCCTTTCTAATTCTCATGCCTTTTTGTTGCTTAACTAATCACCCCATCCTTGCTTTTTTTCATTTTATTCAGAATATGGGTATAAATCACATAATGATGTTTATAAGTTTAGGAATTTTAATATCTGGTCATGTTGAGCCAAGGATTTATGTGAATTATTTGCAGAATAGACTTGTCATAAGTAGAATCATATTTTAGCACCTCCTGATCTATATAATAGGAATCAATTCAAATTTTTGTATCAGGCTCTGAGATGCCTCCCCCCGCCCTTTCCTAGAATGGTCACCATAAGACAAACACTTTTATCTGATTTTTGTCTCAAAGATGTTGGGAACAAAATTTACACATGTGGCTAACATCTTCCTATAAAGTGAAATCACTTGTGTTTAGCAAAGAGCTTGAAATGGACAAGAGTATCTGACCAACCAGCTTTATTTTTTTTTTTTTCAACCAGCTTTAATTTGACATGAACTATGACTTGCCAGCACCTTTAGTATTGAGGTACTCTTCTTTTCTCTAATAGGTTTACTTATGCAAGTATCTACATTTTTTCCTCATGAGCTCTGAGGACACGGAACTGTAAAATTAAACCACATTTCCTCATTTGAATTGCTAAACTTCCTCCTCTGGACTTTCCAGCAATGAACTACTAGGAGAAGAGTCAGAATGAATAAGCAAAGAGGTTATTGAATACTCCTTTCAAAAGGGTGTGTGTAAACCACGAGCAACTAATCCGGGCAGGAAGGGCTGATGGGTTAATAGCATGTGGTGAGACACTGGTCTCTGGATTTCCAACATTGCCAAATTTGTCTAATTCAAATGTTCTTGAGATGAGAACCAAGTATTTCATTACAGGATTATTTTAAGACTACAGTTATTACTACCTATCCACGTTGGTATTATTTTTATTATTTATTTCAACTTTGTCTGTCATGGTTACATTATAACCTGGCCCTAGTTATGCTGTCTAATGGATATTGTTTAACAGATTGTACCAATACGTAGTTCAGTGGTTCTCAACCCTGGCTACACATTACAATTACATGGAGAATTAAAAAAAAAATCACTCACACAGAGACTGGGCTCCCTACCCAGCCTAGTAAAATCAGGATACTTCAGGTAGGTCTTGGACATCTGTGTACTTTTAAAAGCTCCCCAAATCATTCTAACACAAAGCCAGAGTTGAGAACCACTGGTTTAGTGGAACAAGCATATATCATTTGTTGTAAACTGTACTTCGGGATTTTTTTTCTCTTAATTGTTTAGTGTTTTGAAAATAGATGTGCTTTTGCAAGTAAGTTGAATTTTCTTAGCAAGATTTCTTGTAAAGGAGTTTCTTATCTTAGCTGAAACCTTTTAAGTGTACTTTTGAGAGGTCTCTCCCAGCATCCTTATAATCTTGAAAGAAAAAATAACCCTCAAAATATTGACACGTTGCATTCCAGAAGTTTTGAGTCATGTGCATGATGAAAAGTAACTCCCTGAAATTCTCTTTGGATGTCTACAAAATCTACCTTAGAGGGTTTTTCAGTAATTATCCCTTGTCCCATTGTAAGCATGATACAGAAAACTTAGTTCATTCTGCTCATGTTTTTTTCTAGGCTTGAGATTAGTCTGTGCCACTTTCTTGATGTGATATTGAACAAGTATCTGAACCTTACTGGAACTCAATTGTTCTCTTAGTACAGTGGGCCTATAATTCCTGACACGGTATGGGTGAGATAGAAAGAAATCTGTAAATTGTTAAGTGCTATTTAGCAATAAGCTATTGAATCATACTGTTCAAAGAGACTAGGTGATTATCCTTATTTTTTCATTAGTGGAAAGTGTGTCTGACAGCTCAATAAACATTGAAAAGTGTATATGTGTACTAAAGTATGTTAAAGTGTATTTAAAAAGTGTATTTTGGGGTGCCTGGGTGGCTCAGTGGGTTAAGCCTCTGCTTTCAGCTCAGGTCATGATCTCAGGGTCCTGGGATCGAGCCCCGCATCAGGCTCTCTGCTCAGCGGGGAGCCTGCTTCCTCCTCTCTCTCTGCCTGCCTCTCTGCCTACTTGTGATCTCTCTCTGTCAAATAAATAAAATCTTAAAAAAAAAAAGTGTATTTTGTATTTAAAAAAACAAACAAACAAACCACCAAAAACAGCACTTCCCCACTCCCTTTGCCCCACCCCTGGAAGACCCAGGCAGCTTCTTCCTGGGAGGGGTGGTGAGGATGTCAGGATGATTCTTTAACTTTCTGTAAAATCTGCTCTTTGTCTTTTCAAATGTTTCCCACCCCCAACTCCAGTGCAAGGGTCTAGGCCACCAGTTATCCTTGTTTTTTATCCTGTTTTTTTTTTTTTTCTTTTTTTCTTTTTCTTTTTTTGGGAGGGAGGGGCAACAGAAGAGGGAACAGAAGAAGAGAACATCTTAAGCAGGTTCCATGCAACATGGAGCCTAATGCAGGGCTCGATCTTACCACCCTGAGATCATGACCTGAGCTGAAATCAAGAGTCATTTGCTCAGCTGACTGAGCCACCCAGGCATCCGCTGTTCTGTTCTTTTTTATTCAGGAATACAAACTGAAATTTGCCCTGAGTTGTAGAATACTTTGCATATGTTTTGTCTGAATATTGAAACTTGTCATAATCAATATAATATTTTTTTATTTTTTAAAAAGATTTTATTATTTAATGAAAAGAGAGACAGCAAGAGAGGGAACACAAGTAGGGGACATGGGAAAGGGAGAAGTAGGCTTCTCGCTGTGCAGGGAGCCCATTGAGGGGCTCGATCCCAGGACCCTGGGATCATCAACTGAGCCAAAGGCAGACACATGACTGAGCCACCTGGGCCCCCCTAACATAATATTTTAACATCTAAAACACTATTCGTGTGTAGGGAAAATGACTCAAGTTTAAGCAATTCGATTTTGAGGAAACTGGGGAAACCTATTTCTGTCTAATTGATGATAATTACCAAAGCTGTATCTACTAATGTTTAAATCCTTGAATTATAGAATTGAGAGGAATATACTAAAATTTTAGCTGAAACATGATGGTCAATTAACTTTCAAGTTAAATGTTTTGTGTAAAGAATCTTTCTCTCTTTGAGTTAAAGTATGGCTTTCATACAGAAAAGTACACAAATCATAAATGCACAGCTTGGTTGATTTTCACGAAGTGAAACACACCCATGTAACTATCACTCAGAGCGGGAAAGAGAACATTAATAGAACCGCAAAGTTCCCCTTCATGTTCCTTTCCAGCAATCATTCATCTAGCATTATAGATTCATTTTGCCTGGTTTTGAAACTTGTGCATAAATTAAATCATATAGTTTATACCTTTCTTAGGAGGGGGGAACTAACTGGGCTTTTTGGACTATTATTTATATTGTATGTTACAGCGAGTTATTTATTATGATTGTTATACAATAGTCCATTGTTTGATATCCCACAATTTATTCATTCTTTTTACTTGATGAATATTTTGGATTTCCAGATTGGGCTACTATGAATCATAGTGCTACAGAAATTACATGTGTCATTTGCTGAAATATGTGTATATTTCCACTGCATATATGTTCAGCTTCAGTAGCTACGAGTTTTCCAATTTACATTCCTGTTAACAGTTTTTGAGAGTTTCAGTTCCTTCACATTTCTTGGCATCGCATAATATGAAAACGTAGCAAGTCAAGGAATTGTATTGTAATCTTTGGGGTGGCTAATGAAAGACTAGAAAAGAATATATAACTGATAATAAGTAGGAGAATGAAATAGTAGATTTTTTATTCATCCAGAAGAAGGCAAGGAAAGACTAAAACAATTGAGTCACATAAAAAATAAATTGTGATTTATTTTTTGTGTATACATTGTATACAATGTATTTTGTGTATACATTGTATACAAATGTGATTGATCCAAACCCCAAATATTGGAGATTAAATGTAAGTGGACTACCTACCTACTCTAAAGGATATTGCTTGTAAGACTACATATCTTAAGTATAAGGACACAGGAAGAGTAATAATAAAAGGATAGAAAAAAATTATGTAAATGCTAACCAAATGAAAGCTGATGTTGCTATACTGATAGCAGACAAAGTAAATGTAAAATCAAAAATATTAAAGATAAAGGACCTTTTATAGTAAATAAAAAGGTTAACTCATCCAGCTCCTGGTTAAAAAGCATGCATGATTTTTTTATGTGCAACCCTAAGCAACTGCAAAAGCTTTACGTGGCAGGCCTCCTGGGGGGGAAGCTGTCCTCCCCAAACCAGACTTGGTGCCTAGCCAGTGCGCTGCAGTTCCTGAAGGGAGTTATAGTTAAGACTCAGGCCCCCCTGGCTGGATGTCTTCATATCCAGAGCTGTATCCTCAGCCCAGGAACCTTCCTTCAGAGGCCTCATATCAGGAGCCATCAGTAGAGACCCTCCTTAGGTACCTCTGTTGATACTACCTCCATAGGAAAAGGAGGGGAACCTTGAAGATATCTTTTTCTCCACTTTCACTCAGTACTTTTCCACTCTTAGCTCTTCTCCCTCTCCCTGCCCTGAGCCACAGAGACCACAACACTGTAGGAGTCTTTTGTTAAGGGTGTTTGTTCAGCAATGAGAGATTCCCCACCTCTCTGCCTGATCTACCTACCCCCGACTAGCATGTCGTTCCATGGGGAGAAGTGAAAAGTGAACTGGGAAGTTGGTGCTTTCTCTGATATGGACTCTTGCTTATACTATCACAGCCGAGTGATAACAGGCTTGACTGTTACTTGCTTTTTCACCTTGTTGCTTTAATCGACTGCTGGGACACCAGGCAGTTCTCCTGAGTTCCTGATAGGTTAATCCACCAGGAAGCAATAACAGTTCTCAATTCTTATGCCTCTAACAATATAGCTTCAAAATACATAAGGCAAAAACTAATAGATACTTTATTAAAGTGTAAGATATACACAGCAAAGTATGTAGGATGAGAGTGTAAATCTCATTTAGTTATTGCCAAATAAATATATCAGTATACAACACATGCAGCATTAGCAGCTCCTTGGAAGGCCTCCCTACACATACCTCCCAATCACTAGTCCTCTCCTCTTCCCTAAAGGTCACAACTATTCTGACCTCTTACACAATAGATTAGTTTGCCTATTTTAGAACTCTGTATAATGGGATCATCAGTATGTGTTCTTTTTTACTTGGCTTTTACTTGTTAGATACGTTTTTTTTAAACAGTCCCTGTTGGGGGCTCTGAGTGGCTCAGTCAATTAAGCATCTGACTTTGATTTTGGCTCAGGTCATGACCTCAGGTTCATGAGGTTGAGCCCTGGGTTGGGCTCCGTGCTGGTTGTGGCGCCTGCTTGAGATTCTCTCTTTCCTTCACCCTCTGCCCCTCTTCCCTGCTCATGTGTGTGCTCACTCTCTTAAAAAAAAAAAAATTCCCTGTTAAATATTAACTTGCTGTTATTCTCTTATCATTTTAGGTGTTTTGGAAAATAATTATGAGAGCTTACGTATACTAAATGTTGAAAGAAATGGAAATATTATTTATACCTACAAGGTATGTCTATATTCTCTTTTTTTTTTTTAGTTGTGGTAAGATATATGTAATGTAGAATTTGCTATTTTAACTATTTATGGTCTTTTTTAAAATAGAATTTTATGCTATATCTTACTGAGGGGTAATGAATAAGATTGTTGGCATTTGATCTTTAATGCGACTTTTTTATTTTGTGAAATTAAATAAGGTGATTGGAATTCAGTCTTAACGGAATGTTTTTTTTTTAATAAAAATTGTGCACAATGTCTGACACTCAGACTCGGTGCTCAGATTTTTTTGAGTAAATGGACAGTTCCATTTTGCAGGAGAAAAAATGTCAAGTGAAAGACATTTAAACCTAATTAATATGTAAGATTTTATCTTTGAGAAAATATTAAATAGGATTACTCAACATCATCTGTTTAGACATAAGAATGCTCAGACTTTTGAGGCATCATTGCTTAAAGTGTTTTCAATATTAAGTGTTCTAATGAATAAAAATGTAACTTTACTGGTAACTTTACTGTGGTAGGGAAACATGAAAGAATAATTTCAGTAGCCAGCTTGCTTTGCACAGATGTACTACTGTATTTATTTATTAACTAATTTATTTGCTCAAAGGTCATTTTAAGTTGGGGCATCTGGCTGGCCCAGTCAGTGGAGTGTGAGACTCTTGATCTTGGGGTTGTGAGTTTGAGCCCCATGTTGGGTGTAGAGATTACTTACGTAAATAAAATCTTTTTAAAAAATTAGTTTAAACTGTCTTCTACAAGTGTGCTGCATTTAAAGAATGGTATGATTCAAAAAGTTTTATTTACAAGAATATCGTGGACTTGTTTTAGCCACTCCCAATCTCTATCTTATATATTGCCTTGAAGAAATAAATGGAAGTACAAAAACATTCGCTCCTTTGCCATACTCTACTACCTCCTAGACAGTGTTCCCCAGATTCACAGAGCTGTATGCTCTGAATCCATTTCACTCTTTGGGCTCATATTACTAGCTGAAAAATGTTTAGTCCCTTTCTGACATGCTACCTTTAGAGTGCTTATTGCTAATATTGATTGAATTATTGCAGGTTTAAGAGTAACATCCTAACTTCCTTAACAATAATATATAATAAATATCTGGTTAATTTTTTAAAGGATGATAAGGGAAATGTCTTCTTTGGATTATATGACTGCCGAACCAGACAAAATGAGGTAAAAATCACTGTAAATCATAGATTATTCATTAGTTATTGCTTTTAGAGTTTTTTCTTCTTTCTGCCTCCTTTTCCTTTTACAGATTCTCATTTCATTTTCAAAAATTTAGTTTTTATTTCTTTGCCTTCTTTCTCTCTTTTACCATCTCTTGGTGCCATTATCTTTAAAAATAAATAAGTAAATGAAGTGCAAGGACTTCTGGACCAAAACGTAATCAGAAGTTTCGTAGTCCTTGGAGATTTAAGCAAAATTGGCTCAAATCAGTTATCCAGTATTCTGTAAGAATGTAGGAAGTCCAGTAACTTCCTGAGATTTGCATGCTCCCAGAAGTTTAGGGTCTCATAATGACCTCTGGCTCTGAGTTCTGTTTCTCCTTAAATTTCACTTCTCTTTCTTCTCAAAGATCCAGGTATAGAACCCAGCTTCCTTTCCTTAATTTTTCCCCACACCACACACATAGAACATTGGTTGATGAGACAGGTCTTATCTAATTCTTGGTGCAAATGTGAAGGATTCATTTTGTGCTTATGTACAAACAACTTACAGTAAGGGAGTAAGAAGTCTTTGAACATATACTGGCACAGAAGGTTCTCCAAAACATACTGTTATGTGAAAACAAAACAAAACAAATTGCCAGAATAATACATTTCATTTATGTTTTTAAAAACTTGTGAGAAAACATAAATATATATTAAAAAGATCTGGAAGACTACAGAGTCAATTACAAGCATGTTTCCTTTTGGAAGGGAGTTCATATGGAGGAGCATAGCAAAGAGCTTTGATGTTTTTATTTGGTGGTATTTGCATGTTTTAAACACTGAGACTATGTTTGTCATTTTATAATTAAAAGAGTAAAACACTAAAAGTTAAGTGTATACATTCGTGATTCTTCTTACTTGCAGATTAGAATCTCTTAGAGCAAGAGTCAAGGGAAACCAAAATGTGTCTCACATGAATTGAGAGCCTCCTTATTCATTCAAAGTTCACTTTTTCTAATTAAGCATTTCGTGACAACATTTTTCATCAGCTTCTAGCCATAGGATTCTAGTGTGTTCTCAGTGCTTTTGTAAATCTGCAAGTATTAATTACCTTCCTAATACTCCTGCTGCATGTTGTTTCTCGTAGCCTGGTGTCTACTGAGGTCTCAGACTCTTGATCTTTTCTTACCCTCTGAGGGTATTGTAAGGGAGTTTGCCTAATATAACTGCAATTGTCTTCATTTCCTCAATTTGCATATTATATCCTCCTGCATGACTATTTTCATTTTCTTTAATATTTAATAAGGAAATGGAATCTTGCAACATTTCAAACAGCAAGAAAATTTTTAAAAGAGTAAGTAAAAATAGAAGATTACTTTGCCAAGGTTCTGAATATCAGAGTCTTACAGTAGATGCACTTGTGATAGTCTCTTAGACATAGTTAAATGTTATCATAGTTAGGTAACTTGATTAAAACTTTACTTTCTCAATAATTATAATAGCTGACTTCTGAGGGCTTATTACGGGTGACAGGCATTGTATAAGTGCTTTGTATGGATTATCTCAGTTGATCCTTCTAAAGATTTCATGAAATAGATATTGTGATTTTTATTTTACTGATGGAAGATTAGAAAGATTGAATAACTTGTCCAGGGGTGCCTGGGTGGCCCAGTCGGTTAAGCTTCTACCTTTGGCTGAGGTTGCGATCCCAGGGTCCTGAGATGGAGCCCTGTGTTAGACTCCCTGCTCAGTGGGGAGTCTGCTTCTCCCTCTCCCTCTGCCCCTCCACTTGCTTGTGGTCTCTCTTTCTCAAAAAATAAATAAAATCTTAAAAAAGAAAAAAAGAACAACAACAACAACTTGTCCTTAGTCACACAGCCAGCACAGAAATTGATCCTACGTCCAGCCTGGCTCCAAGGTCTAGGCTTTTAACCTCTAAGCCAAGTTGCCTTATGGTTAAGTTTCAGGGCCTCCTGTGGCCTACAGTTGCAAACTTTTCTCTTAAAAAATAATCTGGAACTTCTCAGTATGGATAAACTGGTTAATTGATGGTTCCTTACTAAAATGTCTGGCCACCATGATACCACCATGATAACTGGGAATTTGAATTCTAAAATTGTTAATACAAAACTCCCAAATTAAAAAAATCATTTTGTTTTCACAGCATCTCTATACATTTGAGAAAGACTTGCACGTTGTCAGTTGCTCTGTCAATAGTGAGAGAACTTTGCTTGGTAAGTTCAACTCTTTTATTGCTACATGTCAAGAACTAAACTACATTTGTTGAGTTTGGACTTTTGCAATATTTGACTATTCTACAACAATGATTTTCTGGGAAAAGATGCTCTTGGGAGGTTAATTTTGAACTAAAAAATCTGTGGAGTCTACTTACAAGAAAAAGAATGCTTTCTGCGTTACCTTAATCATTCATCCACTGACAGATCCTTTGAGCCCTCACTTGCTTCAGGTATAAAATGGTAGATCTTAACCAGTCACTGAGTGGATCATTTGCTAATGGATGATTTTGTTTTTCTTTTTCCACTAGCGGCAAGTTTAGTTCATTTTACTAAAGAAGGAAGAAAGAACGAGCTTCAACCAGGTATGACATTCTTTTTTTTTAGTGCCTGTTGAAAGATGAAGTTTTATTCACTACTAAGTCAAATTACAAGCAACTTTACAAATAGCTTTATCTCAGAATAAAAAGGCAAAGGTCATGTCAAGCATGAAAATGTTCTGCAATTTTTTTCTCAAGTAAACAAGAGAATACAGAATATAATGTGACAGTGAATAGTAGGGGTATTAAAAAGGCAGTTAGCACCTGCAGACAAATAAACACTGAGAAAATACTAGAACCCTGTGATCAGGTGGTATAAAAAGGGCTGGGAAAGGGTTCCTATTCCTTCAAGAATATCATTTTTTTTTTTAAATCTGATGAGCTGTTAACCCATACCTAATACACTGTGAATAGACCATCAATTCTAAATAAAAATTCTCATTTGCCAGGACCCACTCTGTAGTTTATTATCTATGTGATATTCCCTCCTTTTTAACATTTTGTGTCATCCATCTGTCCAGAGCTCAACAAGTGAGTGCCTGCAGTGGGTGAGGCACTCTGCATACGAGAGAGGTGTAGCAGGTGCCCTCACGGTGAGCTCTGGGGACTAAGGGGTCGGTGGGGGTACGCCATGGAGCTTGGTCCCATCTTCAGAGGAGAGCTCTAACCCCAGGGGACCAGCTTTTCAATTTACCAAGGGAAGTATGAACTTTTGTGTAAAACTTTAATTTTTAAATGTTGGCTTAAATATTTTTAAGAAATTCTGCTCAGGCCTTTTTGGCCCTTATTTCTTTTAGACTCAGGAAATCTTTATTTTGCTGGCAAACCCAGTGGAACCTATATTCTTTTTTTTTTTTTTTAAAGATTTTATTTATTTATTTGACAGAGAGATCACAAGTAGGCAGAGAAGCAGGCAGAGAGAGAGGAGGAAGCAGGCTCCCCGCTGAGCAGAGAGCCTGATGCAGGGCTCGATCCCAGGACCTTGGGATCATGACCTGAGCCGAAGGCAGAGGCTTTAAGCCACTGAGCCACCCAGGCGCCCCGGAACCTATATTCTTTACATGATGTTTACCAGCTATGCCTGATTGTCGTGCAGAACAGTGACGATTATGTATGTTATAAAAGATACTTTCAGGGGCGCCTGCGTGGCTCAGTCAGCTAAGCATCTGCCTTAGGCTCACGTCAAGGTCCCAGGGTTCTGGGATTGAACCCTACATCAGGCTTGCTGCTCAGTGGGGAGTCTGCTTTTCCCTCTCCCAATGCCCCTCCCCTCACTCATGCTCTCTTTCTCTTGCAAATAAATAACATCTTTTAAAAAAAATAAAATATACTTTCAGATGAACTTCACTGTAAGTTTTATTAAATTAAATCCTATTCATGGGGCGCCTGGGTGGCTCAGTCATTTAAGCGTCTGACTCTTGGTTTTGGCTCGGGTTATGACCTTGGGATCATGAGGCCCATGTCATGCTCCATGCTCAGCGGGAAGTCTGTTTGAGGTGCTCTCCCTCTCCCTCTACCCTCTCTTCAGGTCTCTCTTTCTCTCTCAAATCATTAAAACTTAAAAAAAAAAAAAATTCCGTTCAGGTCTACTAACTCAGTCTTTAACGTTTGATGCCCCTCCAGTGAGATTATCTGATCACGTCTTTCAACATACTAGAAGGAATGTCTTTAGGTGTATTTTATTGGCTTCCTGATGCTTTCTATCTTGTCAGTTCACCTTTCAGGCCAGCTGCTGCAGTGAGAACCTGCGCTGCCCAGACTGAATTTGACAGACAGCACCTTAACTCGGCTGCTCCGCCTGCTTCTTGCTTTTTGCCCAGAGCCCGTGGGAAAATATTCACTATCTGTGCTCGTGCTGCCTGGAAGTGTGGCTGGGAAGGATTCCCAATAGGACAAGCCATGACCAATGAGGGGGCAAGGCGAGCGGAAGGATAAATACTCCCCTTTCCATCCTGGAAGTAGATAATTCTGAGGTGTCCTCCATGCTGCTCAAGTCCCAAGGTGGTCACGAATTTGATAAGGTCCCGCTTGCTGGAGGGTTCTCCTTCCTGTTTCACGCTCCCCGCTCCCTCACACCATAGCCCTCTTGTCTTAGTTTGGGTTTTCCCTCTAAGTACAGTCTGAGGCAAGCATCTGAATGCAGTTAGTTTATTTGAGGGATGATCCTAGGAAGCGCTGTTAGGAGAGTGTTTAAACAGATCTGAATGAAGGGAGGGAGCAAGCGCGCGGCTGTGGGGAAGGCACATTTCTGACACGGACAACACCAGCACAAAGGTCCTGGGGCCAGAGTGTACTTGGTGGACTTGCTGGTAAGGATAGCGAGGAGGTCAATGAGGCTGAACGAAAAAAGGGCAGAGTGGTAGGAACTGAGGCCAGAGGAAAACGGCTGAAGTATAGGCAGATCATAGAGACCCTATAAGGCCTTTGCTCAGTTAAGAGTTCAGAAATGATGTGACCAGAAAGCACTGTAGACTTTATTATGGCATTTTATCGTTTGAACAAGTATTTTGGAAAGCCTTATTTTATCTGCCCATGAATGACCCGAAAAGCCATTTGATTATAAAGCATAGTTTGCCCGGAGGTAATGTTTAACGCTCTGTTGCTTATAATGAGATTTTTCCGTTGCAGCTGAGACAAACTGTAACATCTTCCACATGAACAAGATAGGGTCCTTTGGTCCACAAACTTGGCAACACAGTTTTTATCCATAGTGCTTCTCTTCTTGGCTGTGGCAGATTAATGTTTAGTTTAGGAAGAAGTAAAAGAGGAGACGCCTGGCTGGCTCAGTCAATAGAATATGCAGCTTCTGATCTCAGGGTTGTGAGTTCAAACCCCATGTTGGGCATAGAGCTTACTTAAAAGAAAAAAAGATAAAGGAAGAAGAACAGGACCTAGCTGTCCCCTTCACCCCCCCATGGAGTCGCATTTGCCTCAGGCACAGTGCCAGCCCGCTAGGCAGCTATGGGGGTGGCCACATGTGCTGGGTCCCACTCCCCCGAGACTCCCGAGGCCCCTGCGCCATTATAGTCAAGAGCAGCGGATGTTCCATGGAGCTGTGGTTTGGTTCAGGAGCTCCAGGAACCAGAGCTGCTTCCGTTCCAGACCCTGCTAGACTCTTCCAACCTTGGCATCATGCGTCTTCACTTGAATCAGACCAGATTCTTTTGCCACCCTCTACCCTCCCATGCCATGCCCATCCTTAGGCTTTTATTTTTTTTAATTTTTGTTCAATTTATTTAAACTAAAAAAACAAAGCAGTGCACTTGTTTCTTCCATTCTCCACCCTCACCTCTTGTAACTGCCAGTTTGTTTTCTGTATCTATGAGCTTGGGGATTTCTTTCCTCTTTCTAGGAGCCCACACATTAGACAAATGATACGGTATTTGTCCTTCTCTGATTTCACTTAGTGACGTGCCCTCAAGATCCTTCCAAATTGTCACTTTTGCTCCTGCTGTCTCTAGTTTTTGTGATATCCACAGCCTATCTGGATCTGCCATCCCCTATGCTGATGCCCTCCCAGGCTCCGCTGACATCTGGATTCTCGAACTTCCTAAGACTTTAAGCACTTCTTGGAATCATGGACTTTCATGACTGACAGTGGTTGTAGAAGTGATCTGATTCTCTAGTTTTTGTCTTTTTTAATAACAGGGCTTGGAAGCCTAGGAATACTTTGTCCTTTCTGAAAAGTGTCTGTTAGGTTAGCAGCAGAGTGTAAACTGGAACAGATGTCTCTAGAGTCCTAATCCAGAGTACGTCATATAACACCATGAAAGCACATGGTATGTTACTGAGAGAAATTCCTGTTTGCATGATTACTCTTATCATTATGCTTATTAGTTAGGTGTCTGGGCTGCCCCCCCAAAAGGGAAAAATCAGTGTAGGAAGATGGCTTCTGTTCTTGAAAATCCTCCCATTTTAAAGTCAAGTGAATTTAGCTGATGGCTGGTTATCAAGTTCACTAGCAAAAAGTCTAAATTCTTTTACTCCTCCTCCAAGGAGGTTCCCTTGCCTGTCCTGTAAAATTTTTTTTTTTCCAAGTTGGGATATATAAACTTTTGGGGGAAGACATTAAATAGCCAAATGTCAGCTTGTACCACTTAATATAGTAACTGGAATTATTAATTTAATTATTTACACAATGTAAAATAACATAATAAGGAAAATTGCTTTTTTTCCTCATTCTCACATTTCACAAAGCATTTCTGTTTTTCTTCTCAAGCATCTTTGACACTAAAATCTTTTTTTAAAAAAAGATTTTATTTATTTATTAGAGGGAGAGAAAACAAGCACCTGTGAGTGGGGAGAGCAGCAGAGGGGGAGGGAGAAGGTGGGGGAAAGAATTTCAAGCAGACTTCCTACTGAGCATGGAGCCTGATGCGGGGCTCAATCTCACGACCCCGAGACCCTGACCTGAGCCGAAATCAAGAGTCAGACGCTCGACCCACCAAGCCACCCAGGCACTCTGACACCAATGTCTTTCTTATTCCTAGAGACATTTTTTTTTTCTTTTTTGAGTTATCAAGTAGATTACCAACGCTCCTCACCTTTACCTCTGTCCCAGTTATTGGAAGTATAGCCCTTTTGACCTGGCATCTGATCCTGTCACTGGGAATTTTATCCTAAGCTCTAAGTACCACTGACTGAACAATATTTGATTTTCACCTGTTCTGTCCGTGTATATGTGGGATCCCACATAGTAACTCACTGTCTTGGTTTTTCAATCATCTTTAAAAGGCATGTTTACAAAGCTATCCAGTGCTTGCCATCCTAAGACCATATCACAGGAATTGTTTTCAATTCTTTGCCTTTATTTGCTGTCAGGTTAGTTTCTTAAATAGTGAAAATCGGCATTGACTCAATTCCAGGCTGCTGTGCTGTCCTGAAATTGTACATTTTTATTCAAAAGCCTTGAGAAAGCCCCTGAGAATATTGGTCTTTGTAAGAACTCAGCTCTCAGGCGACTCCTTGTCTGAGGTTTCATCTTGGGGAAGGGGGACTGTTGGCCTAAATGTGGATATCTGTGGTGATCCTGTTCTAGTCTGTGTCCAAGGACTTCCTCCTCATTGTTATCTTTTATGACATTCACTGCAATGTGACACTGAGGAACTAAGTGGGTCTATATCAGCTAAGCTCCACCACCATCCCAGAGGGAAGCCAGGCCCCTGTCCTCTTCAGCTGCCAACTGGGGCCTGGTCATGTATCAGAAATATCTTTACGTTTTCACCCACAAGCGCTATTTGCCCTTGTGCTGCAGAATTGGGAGTGATGGTGAATGGAGTTGTGTTTACTTAGAAGCCCAGAGGGCCTGTGAGGCTGTGCTAGTTGGCTGAGGAATGGGCAGGTGCTTGGCCCTCTCTCTATATATCAGTTTCTCTTCCATGAGATTTTCTTCATCTGTTGTGGGTTTTAAGAACTGTCAAAGTAAATTTTAAGAAAATTACTTTTCCTGTCGGAAGAGCTAGCACAATAGGTAACGTATTTACACTTCCAAAGTTCGGACTGCAGTGGAGAAGATGACAAACGACATTCTGATCTTCCATTACTAAAAGCTTCTTTCTCTTTCTAGGATCAAAGTGTTTAACTTTGTTGGTTGAAATCCACCCTGTAAACAACGTGAAGGTTCTAAAAGCCGTGGATAGCTACATTTGGGTGCAGGTAAGCACGGAGCACGTGGCTATCATTCATCACGTGGCTATCATTCATCTTGCTAATCAAAAGGTGTGAAACCTGGAGGCAATGGTGCTTACCGAGTGTTTTCACAGCCATTATCACATTTAATCCTCAGAGCAATCTGGTAGATGGGTCTGGCTGGAATTATCCGCTCACCCTTTGCAAACGCGGATGTCACACTCAACCTAGTTCCTCTGACTCTGTTTTATCATGGTTTGTCTGAGAGTCATGTAATGGTTTGACTTGGTAAAATGCTGACTCTCAACACACATCGAAGGTAAGTTTAAAAAATGGTTTAAGTAATGTACTCCTGTAGTTCAGAGTAAATAGGAATAAATGGCTTAATCCCTGACTTTATCAACTCCGTGGAAGGACCCAGAAGCACCATGTGTCTGGGGCAGGTGGACCAAACATAGTCTGTTCATTACTCGCACGCTCTGAACCTGTGAGTTGTACTACTTACCACAGTCTATTTGTAACACCAAAGTCAGTATTCACGGCGCTTTTATACTTGTCTGCACACATGCGCACAGCGGTGAAAAATTTGTCACCCAGCTGAGGCCGACCAAGGTGACACTCGGCTTCTCGGCTCACCTCTCTCCCTGTAAATGGGTGTCGTTTTCACGATCTCTTTAGTGCCATGATTTTCACATTTGGGGGCTTTTCGCTGGTGATTTCACTATTGAAACTGTTCCCCACGCAGAGCGCCCGAGAGCTGTGTCGGGTACCTGAGCGCAAGAAGGCTGAGCTGTGGTTTATAGAGAAGATATGTGGGTTAGATATGCTTCATTCAGGCATGAGATTACGGCGCTGTTGCCCATGGGTTCAATGCTAATGGATCAACAATGTCTATTAAATAAGAGCTCTTTAAAACAGAGCACACATGAAACAAGGTTATGTATTACTTGGTTGGCACATATCCTTGCATTTCCCGTGGGAGCGGCCGTTCAGGATTTCACTCACCGTGGTGTTGGTGGCAATCCGTAGACTGTGCAGGGCTGGAGCGTGACTTCCTCGCGTAACCTGAACCACCGCTTCTCATCCCACCTACCTCCTCCCTGCCTCGAGCCTCTGGGTCTCCCTCTTGCAGTGGGTCAGGATGGGGTTTCTCTCCCATCTGCCCCCTCGCGTCTTAACCAGCAGCTCTGACCTGCTTGCAGACAGGGCCTGGTGCCGAGCTCCTCGGCCACCTTCCCCCTCCCCCAGGAAGCTGCTATGTCTACACTGTCATCAGTACTGGGGTGACTTTGGGACAGACCATATCCCTTTTCTCTCCTGTTCTTTTGGCTTCCTTAGCATCTCCATCCATGACTGTGTCCGGCAATGGAGATGTTATTGAAGGGTGGAGGCAGCTAAAGGGAATCCGAGCCCTGGAAGTGCAAGAGATTTTATAAGTATGTGGTTGCACAGCAGTGCAAATGTATTAACAATTACTGAATTGTATATTTTAAAGCAGTTAAAAAGGTGATTTTTCTGCTATGCAAATTTTGTCTCAATTTAAAAGAAAAAATTAATAGTACATGACACATGACTGCTTCCTTAGGCCAAAGGGAAAGTCCCCGTCCAAATGAAGTAAAACCTGTCCTTGTTGGGGTGCCTGGGTGGCTCAGTCATTGTGCATCTGCCTTTGGCTCAGGTCATGAGCCCAAGGTCCTGGGATCAAGCCCCCCATCAGGCTCCCTGCTTAGCAGAGAGCCTGCTTCTTCCTCTCCCACTCTCCCTTCTTGTGTTCCTCTTCTCGCTGTCTCTGTCTCTCTCTGACAAATAAATAAATAAATAAAATCTTAAAACAAAACCCTGTCCTTGTTTTGTGGACCCATCTCTGTTCCTAGCCCTTCTCCCTGCTCCTCATGCCTGTTCCTCTGAGGGTAGAAAAATTCCTCAAACCTCCATCCAGGGCAAACCTCTAACCCCCTTGCCCCCTCCCTCTCCCCTTTACAGAAATGCCATTCAATGTCACTGAGTTTGGCTTTGCCCTGCAACCTGTCTCCCTTTCCTTACCAAAACATTCATGGTGATCTCCAGTAGTGCATCCCCAAGTCTGTATGTACAGCCTCGACCTCCTTCAGAGAGAAACTTTAGCAGGACAGGAGTGGGTGGGGCTTGGATCCCAATATGGTCGCTTCTGAGAATTGCCTACCAGCAAGCCCTGCATCTTCCAGATAGTTCCAGATACCATCTATAGTACATATCTACCAACTGGAATTAATCATCAGAGTCTAGCTCCATAGTGGTAAAGATAAATATTCCCCTAATATGATGTAATCTATACAGATTTCTACTGAGACTGCAAAATCCAAACAAAACCTTGGATTTCTTTTTTTTTTTTTTCTGAAGCCTGTCTGTCTGTAGTCCGACTTCCAGACTCTAGGGCTGTCTCATCGTAGAAGGAAAACCTCCACCACCTAAATGGAACTTTTAAAATCATGTTCTTACTGATGGCCATGCAAAGACCAGACAAAAGTTTAGAACTTATCAGCACCTTCCTTCAGGTGACAGTCCTAAGCAAGCACGCCTTGGCCACCTCTGTGGTCCCAAGGGAGGCTGAATTGTCTTCCGTAGGACTGTCTCCTTATCATGAGGCACTGAGTGTTTGTGCTTTCATTATCTGTATGGTGTCACTCAGCTTTGCTCCCGGACCCCAGTACACAGTTTCCTGTCTGATGTGCATAGTTTCATAAAATCAAGACATAATAGGTTCTACATTATTGTCTTTCCCCTTTTTTTTTTTTAAGATTTTATTTATTTAACAGACAGAGATCACAAGTAAGCAGAGAGAGAGGAGGAAGCAGGCTCCCTGCTGAGCAGAGAGCCCAATGGGGGGCTTGATCCCAGGACCTGAGATCATGACCTGAGCTGAAGGCAGAGGCTTTAACCCATTGAGCCACCCAGGCACCCCGTTTCTACGTTATTTTCGTAGCTGAGTTCTGCATTGCTATCTATTGTATAATTTTGAAGTTTTTGCTGTAGAGAAATGATGTATAGTTAATGTTTTGTTTCTCGATTCTAAAAAGGAAACTTGACAATGGACAATTTGAAAAATTTACCAGTTGTATTTCCATTTCGTCAGCATGAAAAGTTAGAGCACAAGGGAATATCTTTTGTCAAAATTTTTCCTAGTCTTTAGAGAGGCTGCCGACTATAAAGTAGGGACCTAAAAGGGTTATATTTCATTGTGCTTTGAGGGTTGGAGGGAAAAACCAAAATCCACTGGCGGATCCTATATCGTAAACTGTCTTTCATGTTACAAATTGAAACTGCTCATTTCTAGTTACCCTTTTGATGATGAAAGAATTAAGTCACTGGAGTCAACCCTTTTCCCTCATTATCACGGCTCGTAGCATCAGGCCTGTGTTTCTGGCTGGCCGCTTTGTCCTGGGGGCTGGCACATGTGGGAGGGCACAGACAAGGAGGAATGGGGTGGATTAAGCCTTTTCTTCCCGGGGCAGTCATTCTATTATTTGAGGCTTGTAAATCCTCTACCGCATGCCACGCTGTGACTCACCGTTCTTTCTTGGAAAGTCCCGAGTTACATCCTGCTTTGTCTCTTGGATGGGGGACTACTTTGGAAGTTGTTGGAGAGCTTGTGTTTACTGGGTTGTCAAATTAAATACTACGCTTAGTTGCGAAACAGACGTATTGATCACTTTTTTTGTGCACGTGGAAAAGAACTTTCTGTACAGCTGTTGCTTATATTGTTTCTGATTGGCTTCAGAATCACGTATTCCAAAATAGGGAGCCTCATCTCTAGAAATAGCTTCTACTTTAACCTTGTGGAAATGAATTATGTCGGACCTGCCGTCAATTTCCCCCTGGAAACTGAGCTCCTGAAAGTGTTTCTTTTTCCTCTTTGCCTCTGTCTGTAATGTGTGTGTGTGTGTGTGTGTGTGTGTGTGTGTGTGTGATTTGCCTCAACTATTCTATTGTTCCCAGCACCTTCTGTGGTAAGTAGTAGTGCAGTGATCAGAAACTTTTGAAATATTTGTATAAGCAAGGTAGTTGCTGCTTATGACTTCGATTCATTTCCTTTTTACAGTTTCTCTACCCACATGTGGAAAGTCGCCCTCTTGCAGAGAACCATCTGTTACTGATTTCAGAAGAGAAATGTAAGTGTATCTCTTACTAGTATATATGAACACGAAGGGCACATCTCTTAGTCAAGTATGGGACTTGACTGAATCTTCTAGATGTACACTCCCTTGTCCTAAAGGTCCAACTGACCTTTGATGTCCATTTAAGACCTAGCACTCCTATGGGAGGGCTTTTCTTTCTGCCTCCACTTGTTCCCTTGTCTCTGCTCTGTTTCCCTGTCCTGGGGATGATGGCCTCCTACATACATGGATTTCCACTTTTGTCACACGGTAGAGTATAGGACAGTTATGGAGGTCATTTTTGCCTTCTTTAGTTCATCCTTCTTTAAGATGTCTGTTACCTCAGATTGAGAAAGGGGAAGGTATTAGAAGCCAGAAGAATTTGATGATAGAATTTGAAGACACATACTTGGTCAAATTCAGGTGGAGGCATATAAGAATGGGATGTCCTTTAATGAAGTTTATTTATAATTTTGGGTGGGAAAGGTGGCAGAGATGGGACAAAATCCACTGGTGGATCTTATCTAGTAAGCCATCTTTCATGATACAAAATGGGACTGCTGATTTGTAATGGGAAGTACAGGCCTGAGAGGCTTAGGTTATGTTCAGTGTCTATGCTCATGACCAATTATCTATCCCACCTTTTTGTAACTAGAATTGGCAGAAGGTTAAGTATGGCCAAATCTAGATTGCTTATTGAGAGAATGGGACCATTTGGGAAGTGCTTAGAGATAAACTCGGCCAAAGGAACCAGTGTTAGCTACAAATAAGACTGTTGGTTCAGGGAAGGCCAACATTTGAGGGAACCCAGGAGAGGGGAAGGGCGAAATGCTTTATGTATTATTGATATTGAAGAGCAGAGTAAATGCTCAGTGAGCTATAGACAGTAGAGGGAGTCTGGAGAAAGGTGGGTTTTGTTTTGCACTTGTATTATGAAACTGCTGTGTGTAATGATACTGTTTTTCCAACAGGCTGATTAATCTGCTTTGTCTTTATAAATCAAGGTTCACCACTGTTAGGGGTAAAAAAGTGCTCATGATTTTCATAAAGATTCAACTGTCTTTCTCTTGTTTCTCTTTTTAAAGATATTGAAAAGTTTCATATCCAAGTCATCCAAGAAGATGGAAATAGAGTGGTAAATATTTGAAATCTCTTTTACTTTGAAGTTTTTTCCCTACAGAGTGGCATTTCAAGACTGTTAAAGATAGAGTAATGTTATAGACCCAGACTACTTTCTTTATTTCATGTCTTTCACATTATAGACTTGCTGTTGTAACATGTGGAATAATACAAGACGTATAAAGGAGTTAATTATCTCCTTTATCTTGACCTCACTCTCCAACCTCAGTCTCCTGAGATAATTCAAGACAGCCTTGTGGGACCCTTTCCGCACCTTTACCTTGCTCATGCACACGTACACACAGTTGGGTGCACATGCGCGGATTCAGTTGTTTTTACCAAAATAGAATCATAATAATTGGCCATTTTGGTTTTTGCTTTTGACTTAATATATCAGGGTTATTTCTATAGGTTTTTAAATGGAGATAGAACACTTTTCCCCCTAATTTTTAGACATACATAGAATAAATGGGATCATAACTATATGTTTATATATATATGTATATGTATACATATATATATAAAAAAGAGGAGGTATATATAGTTTTATAGTTCAATTGTCTTCTTTTTTCTTTTTTTAATTGCTTGTATTCTACTTCTCCCTTGCCTTTTCGCCTCTAACTTTTGTCGGTAACCTATTATGTTTCCTTTCATGCACTTCTCTGAACCTGTATATTTGCCATCCCCACCCCTGACACACCCAGGGGTTTATCCTTCACTCTTTCCTCATTCAACTTTGTGGCATTATCTACAAGTCAACCAGAATAGGTCAATTCATTCTTTTTAGAAGTACGTAATAGTCCCTGGATGTACACAGTTTCAGTCATTCTCCCGTGGGTGGACACTCAGTTGATCGCCACTTTTTTGTTGTTGTTATTCATCTGTTCGTGTTACAAATCATCTCAAAAAAATTTTTTATAGCTTTACGTATTTGGTACACTTATTTCTTTGGGCTAAATCCTCAGGGATGGATAGTTGGGTTGACAGGTATATGCATTTAATATATTTCAACAGATTTTGCTAGCTTGCTTTCCAAAAAACCTTGTAACAATTCACAGTTGTACAAGCAATGGGTAAGAGTATCCCTTCCCTCTATCCATACCAGTCGTAGGTGCATTTGCCCTTTTTAAAAAATATTTCCAGTTTGTTGAGGGTTAAGTTGATAACATTATTATTTTAGTTGGTATTTCCATTAATATCACTGGCTGTGTGAATTTGTTTTTCTGAAAATTGCCTAGTTATATCCTCATCTATTTTTCTATTGGGTTGTCTTTTTTCTTGACTATGAAAGATCATAATATATTATTGATATTAAAAATTACTTCCTTCAATATTTAAATAGCTTGCATCAAAATAATCCTTCTCTGAAGATTTTAATTTTAAAGTTACATGAAGAACATGAAATGGAAAATGGTATTTATTCATTATATATCTCTGATTGAAAGCCTCAAATGAAGAGGCCTGGCTGGAAAATGACTAGAAAGTGTGTCACTGGAACCTTGGGCCACCAGGGGCATTGTGGCAGTCTACAGATGCCAGGCTTGGCCCGGGGTCAGAAAAGAGGCTAAAGAGGAAGACATACCAAGGCAGAATCCCAAAGCCAGCAATGCGAATTTAGAGGAGAGAGTCACATAAACAATCCAGGGTCAGTGAAATAAATAAGACCAGGAATGGGGACAGATAGAGGGCTGGCTGCTTAGAAGAAGGGCTGGGAGCTGTGAAGCTACGGCAGAGTGAGGCCAGGGGACACCTGTCAGCGACCAACGCGGTGTGGCCACAGCACACCATCATCCTTGCCTGCCCTCCTCTGAAGCATCGCTGCCCTCCTTCTTGTTCCTCTTTTTTTTTTTTTTTTAAGATTTATTTATTTATTTGAAAGAGAGAGCACACACATATATGGGGAAGGAGCAGAGGGAGAGAAAGTCTCAAGCAGACACCCACTGAGCGCAGAGCAGGCATGGGAGTTGATCCCAGGACCCTGAGATCACAACCTAAACTGAAACCAAAAGTCAGATGCCTAATTGACCGAGCCCCCAGGGGCCCCCACTGTCCATATCCTTAAGGGCTTAGGTGACAGCTTCTCAAGGCAGTGTGTGGTTCCATGCATTTATAACAACATTATGTGGCAGATAGGCAGTGGTATAATTATCCCCATGTTTACAGAGCAAGCAAGGCTCCCAGAGATGAGGGAACTCTAGAGAGGGACAAAATTGAGATGTGCATCTGGGTGACCACACTCTGATGATCATGTTCTTGTCAGTATATATATACCTTTATTGGGGGGTCCCCAAATCTGTTCTAATTGAACACATTTCAGAAGAATAGAAACAAGATGCATTGCCCAAAGTTTAGAATCTTATTGAGAACAGAAGTTGAGAATATAAAGGTGTTGTAGGAGAGTGCATACTCATTGGGGTAGACTTACAGCATTAGTTCACTTTAACTGTAATAGAAGTACGCCAGAGTACCATAAGAATACAGAGGCGAGGAGCTTTTCCTTGGGAGGAGGTGAGGGAGGGCTTTGTATAGGAGGCCATGCCTAGGTTGGGTCTTGAAGGAGGGACAGGATCACCATACTCACTGCAGAAGACATAAAGGTAGCAATCATGACCAAAGACAAACGCATAGCTTACGGCTGATCTGGGGGGCAGTGCTCCCCACCCCCAGGCTTGAGTTCTTTTCTTGGCATCGCAGCTGCTATCTTTGGTGGTAAAGCCCCTTTGTCTACAGATTACCTGAGCAGGCTATGTACCGAATGGGAAGCTTTGAATCTTCTGTTGGCCCTGGTGTTGATTTGTGGTAGATGTGTCTTTGCCTTCAACAGCCTCAGACTGTCTGGCTAACTAGGGACAAGAATAATATAATTTGTTTTACAGTGTGTGGAAAGAGCTAGTAATTAAATCATGCCTTTAGTCTTTTCTGGAAAGACTTTCTGTGTGTAGGTGTTGGGGATAGGGAAATGCTAAAAATAAACTGTGGGAATATTTATGTGTATTATAAAGATAAAATATGCAAAATACTAAATCCAGAAATATTCTCCTTTAAAATAGTTGGTTATCTCTAAAATCTCTTTGCCTCTTTAGGTACTTAAAGACTCTGGCCATCTCCCAAGAGAGAGGGTAGCTGAGGATTTTGTTTGGGCTCAATGGGATATGTCAGAGCAGAGATTATACTACATTGACCCGAAGGTAAAAACTAGTTCACTGGCCTCCTTTTTCCCGGAACAACTTAATTTGGACATTCTCATCATTATAATTTATTAATCACTGCATTTTCATTGATGGGGACTGTTAATGAAAGTTTACTAAAAATATGAAATATTTTCATTACTGTTTACCTCTTGGTTGCTTCCTTTTCTCTCTTTTTCTCTTTTACTAATGTTTTTGTTGATCTTTTATTTTTATTGTTTTTTAAAGGTTTTATTTGGGCACCTGGATAGCTCAGTCGCTTTAGCCTCTGCCGTTGGCTCAAGTCAAGATCCCAGAGTCCTGGGATCTAGTCCTACATGGGGCTCCATTCTCAGCAGGGAGCCTGCTTCTTCCTCTGCCTGCCAGTCCCCTTGCTTGTGCTCACTCACTCTCTCTGTCAAATAAATAAAATCTTAAAAAAAAAAAAAAGATTTTATTTGAGAGAGAGAGCCTGCGCATGCATACACATCAGCAAGGGGGCACAGAGAAAGAGAGGGAGAGAGAGCATCTCTAGCAGACTCTGCACTGAGCACAGAGCCCAGCGGGGGGCTCTATCCCATGACCCTGAGATCTTGACCTGAGCCAAAACCAAGAGTCAGACACCAACTGACTGAGCCACCCAGACTCCCCTGTTGATCTTTTTTTTAAATTTTATTTTTTTTAAGTAATCTCTACACCCAATGTGAGGTTCAAACTCAAAACCCCAAGATCAAGAGTTGCACACTCTACCACCTGAGCCAGTCAGGTGCCCTTTGTTGATTTCTTCTTTTTTTGTAATTTGTCATTTATTCTCTTTTCTCTTTTAGATATCAAGGAGTGTCTTAAAATGCATCCAGTTTTCTGCTGATGGGAAGTTTAACTTAATGGTAAGTCCAAGAGAATGATGGGCAATAGGAAATTTTAGGACACATGGCCTCCTTTTAAAGAGAGCTATTATCAGAAATAGAATTTTAGCATTCTTGTTGTGTTAGTCACTTGCATGAGTGACAAATACAGTAAACACAGGTGATTCGAAGAGCACACAGGAAATTTCTGCTAATCGAATACCTCTTATTAAAGACATAAGCGGGGGTGCCTGGGTGGCTCAGTGGGTTAAAGCCTCTGCCTCTGGCTCAGGTCATGATCCCACGGTCCTGGGATCGAGCCCCACATCGGGCTCTCTGCTCCACAGGGAGCCTGCTTCCTCCTCTCTCTCTCCTGCCTGCCTCTCTGCCTACTTGTGATCTCTGTCTGTCAAATAAATAAATAAATAAAAACCTTAAAAAAAAAAAAAAGACACAAGCGTATGAGTGAGGACGTGTAGAAGGTAGTAGGTATGGTCTATAGTAGATAGCTTTAAGTGGTTACAAGTCACTCAACCCAAAAAGACTTGTGAGGATGGTGGATTTGAGAGAAGGGTAAAACATCAATGAGAGTGTATAGTCTAATTAGTAAAAATCTAGCATCACTCCTGGCAAAGCCATTTGGAATGCTGGTCTTGTGTGGAGGAATCCTAAATATCTTTACCTGTGATGAAGAGAATGTTATTCTTCACTAGGATTAGTACTGGTGTCCTATATAGATTGATATCATAGCATTACAAGAATTTCATTTACTCCTCCTGCCCTTTTTTCTTTTTTTTTTAAACTCACTCATTCTTCTTCTAAAGGCATCCAGTCCTTCCCTATGTGCATGGTCATCTGTGTCTTGTAAAAAGTCTACCCGTCCTGATTGGCATATTATATAACCCCTTTATGATATTCAAAGCTGAGGCAAAGTTTGTCAAGTATTAGCCCTTTAAGAAATGAATATACACCAAGCCTCTGATTGCGTGTAAACTCTAGAATATTCCCAACGGACTCCCTGTGCTGTGAATTTGGGGGATAACATCTTAAGATAATGATGGTTAAAAGGGCTTTTCATCAGTAGGCAAGCACAGCATTGTCAGACTTGCTCTGGGTTTTAGAGCTATTATTGCTAAATTAATGTCATTTTTTGGTTTGTTTTCTCATGATTTTTTGACAGTTCGAAGCACCCTTGGATATAACATTAAGTGACTCGGGATTTAAGTAAGTTACTCATTGATTACTGCTAATTTTTATAGACACTCTGGGCAGAATGATTATATTTATACCTAATGTATGGTATGCAGATATAAGGACAATTCAATATTCTCTGTGTGTGTGTTTGTGTGTGAGACCTTTGATATTTCTGTTCTCTATAGGCAATATAAACAACTTTATCAAGCACAAACACAGAGTTTTTCATGCAAAGTCAATCATATTGATTTTCGTAGCCATTTATTCCTGTAGGATGTTTCCATTTCTTTTGATCCGTCAAAGTGCTCTTCCTGTGATTCAGTGAAAGGATTTGAACAAACATCAAACCCCTTCTCTCATTGCCATCGGAGAGCAGGTTGCAATCAATCGATGGGTGGCTCAGCTATGTCTGTTGTGTTACCATTTTTCTGTTTTCCTTTTTACACCTTTACAAAGGTGAGCTTTTCTTCCCCCAGACTAGTTTACATTGAGTGAAAACATGAACATTTTTGAAAAAATAGGCACAAGCCCACTAGTGCACAGAAGAGATGAAAGTCTTCTTGAATTAGAATCATGATAACCCTAAACTGTTCTGTGTTTCAGTAGCTTTATTTCTTCATATATGAACACTTGGTTATGCTTGTTTTGAAACCGTATATGCGGTTCTCTCTTTTAGAAAAAAGTTCTAGTACTTTCAACTTCTGTTTTTCTTTTTTCTTTTTTTTCTCTCTATTGCCAGGGCCATGCCATTTATGTATTTTTTGTTACTGTTTTTACACTGTTTTAGTTGCTGTTTTACTTATACAAAAAAATAAACATCAACTTAAATTTCTCAGGCACAAATCTTTACTTCTGTGAGTATGTTATAGTGGTTACTACCCTTTATGAAGGAACTTTAATTTTTATTTATTTTTACTTAATTCTTATTAAAGTGTGGTTGACACACAATGTTATATTAGTTTCAAGCATACGACATACAGTGCAGTGCTCACTGCCTTAAGTGAAAGAGGGAACTAATTTTTAAATGCATTCAGTTTCTTATCCTTTATGTTCTTAGACTTGTAAACTTTGGATGTGATGATCTTCAAGACCAAAAGAACTTATCCAAACACCTGACCCTGTGCGTTTTTACCAACCATACAGGTAGACTCAAGATTGTATTTATCAATTTATTCAGTTATACTGAGTTCTGTAAAAAAATGTAGTCATTGTTTAGCCATAAGGGTCCTGAAAATATACTTAAAATATACGATATTACATATGTGATCAGATGGATATTTACATGCCAAATTATCTTCTCCACTACAGTTTTATACATTTGCTGTTTGTATTAAAGAAGCCACAGTCAATAGTCAGCAGGGTTATTCTAGTAATTATTTCTGTTTTTTAAAAGGGGGATAGATTCATATGTAATTGATCCACATTTTCACCTGCTCCATCTTTTAGCAAATGGCATCCTATTACAGGGATGCTTTCTGCGTCAGGCTTACTGATAAATTTGGGTTCTAAAGCTATGTACCTAGCTTCTCTAAGAATCATTTTATAACTTACTGAGCTAACAGCCAAAGCTTGACATACAGTTATTAGTGTACTGTCATTGTCTAAACAGTCAACTCTAATAATGAAATCTAATAGCCTTTTTAAATACTCGAGCTCAAGTGGACAGTTACCACTGAGTTAAGTAGCACTTGGAGTAAAACTGTATTCCTTTAAAGTCAAATTATGTGGTATTCACAAATCCAGTGTTTATGGAGACTTAATGTGTGCTAGGTATTGGAGATAACAATGATGAGCAAAACGGACCTAACTTTTATTAGTACAGAAGTTACTGTTTGGAATTTAGACATTGTGTAAGTACACACATAGTATTTCAGTAGAATTGTGATAAATTGTAGGAATTAGGAAGTTATGAGAGTATGTAATGGAGGTTTAATGGAAGATGCTAGGGTCTTCAGATATGTTCTAGTTCAGTTCATCTATCCCTGTTGGTCTTACCCTCCAGGACATTGTGCTGCATTGTGTCTTAGTCCTGAAAATTGTTCCCTTTTCCACCTCACTCCATAATCCATCCCATTTTTTCCAGTTTCTCTCAGGCATGAAGTTCCTCCATAAACCAGTGTTGGGAGTTTAGGGAAGGAAGTGATATTTCTTTTGAGACTCAGAGGGTGTATGTGAACTAAGAACCACGTAACTGAAGTAGAGTGAACAAGAGGAGAGGCCCGTGGGGGAGAGCTGAAGAGTAGGCTTGAGCCAACTGATATAGGGCCTTGAAGACCGTGAAAGATTTTGTATTTTATTCTCAGAGTTCTAAGGTCATTAAAGGCTTTTAAAAATTTTTTTAGAATGTTCAAGCATTACAGGAAAGTTCAAGAACAGAATGAACATTCATGTACATTTTACTTAATTGTGTCATTTACAATATTTGCTCGATCATTCTCCCCATGCATGGGTCCCATATTCTCCCTTTTGACTAAACCATTCAAAAGTAAGTTGCAGACATCTTGACACTTTACCACTAAATAATTTGGCTTGTATCTCCTTAGGTCAAGGATACTCCTTTACATAACCTCTGTTCCATTATCACTGAGAAAAATTAATCACACTAATAATAATTATTTTATATTCAAATTTCCATAATTATTTTTAAAAGTCCTATATATGTATAAGATTTCTATATGTGTACATATATGCATATGTGTTATATATGTATGTATGCATACAAACGAATAAATGTGTGCATGTGTATAACTTTTAAAGTCAGGATGCCATCAAGACTCATGTATTATTTCTGGTTATTATGTCTTTGTCATCTGTTTTAATGTAGATCACTGCCCTTCCCCTATACTCTACCCCCTTTGTTTTTCTTTCACAACATTAATATTTTGTTACATTTGTGAAATGTCCTACATTCTGGATTTGTCTCATTGTTTCCTTGTGGAAGTATTTAACTCCTTCCTCTATCCTCCACATTCTCTGAAAATAGGTAGTTAGACTGAGAGGCACCATTACACATAGGTTAAAATTTTTTCATAAGAACACTTCGTGGATGATATTATGAAATTTACTTACACCAGATCAGGAGGCACATAATGTCAGGATGTCCTACTATTTGTGATGCCAGGTTTGGTCATTCAGTTACATGGTAACCACAGTCGCTCTCCCTTAAAAAGGTCCATTTTAATCCTTGCATAAGTGATCTGTGAAGTATTTGGCACCGCAGGAGTGCCCCATTCCCCAACAACTTCTCACACGGCATTCCTTGATGCTGCCTCATGGAAGTGTTTTCAGCGGGCACTGATGTGATTAGATATGTATTTTTGAAAGGTCACTGGCTGCCGTGTGAAGAATGGATTGGAGGAGGCAAGAGGAAAAGTGGGCAATGAGCAGTTAAGTTGAGTTTGTAGTCCTACGTTTGGGTGGAGGACAGTTGAACTAGGATGAGGGGCAGAGGTGATGACTAGATGGGTTTGAGATGCGTTTGGAGATAGAACTGAGAAGACTGGCTGTCAGCTGGAAAGGAATGGTTCTCAGGTTTCTGGCATAAACAGGTGGGTGAGAAAGAGGGCCATTTTCTGACGTGTAGTGGTTTGGGTGGGGCCTTGAAAGGGAGACGGTGAGGGTTGTTTTGGACATGTCAACCGAGAGATCAGGGATTCGGAAGAGAGGTCGTCAGGATGGGGCATGAACAAATGTGGCAGTTTTTTAAAAATGTAGTGGGCATTTGAAGCCTTGGGAGGATATAGGATCAAAAGGGAAGAAGCTAAGGATTAAGATTTGAGAAGCAAATATGTAAAGGTGAGGTTGAATATCCAAAGAAGAAGAAAAGAAGAGTGTCTGGAGAGAAGGGGAAAACCAAGCGCTTTGCTGTAGCAGCCAAAGGCGGAGTTTGACCAAGGGAAAGGTGGCTAAGCATTAGTAGGTAGTGAAAGCTGGAGATCCGGGGTCTGGGAGCACAGAGGTTAACGTGAGCACTTTGTTTGGGTGCCTGAGGTGGAATTTTGGTGGTCCTGGGTCAAATAGCATGTGGGAGGTAAAAAAAATCACAACAGGTGTAGACATGAGAGATGCAGCAGCTGGAAGGGAAGAAAGATTTAGGGAATATTATTTTTAAAGATGGTAGAGACTCCAGTATGTTTGAACGCTCAAGAGGCCAGAGAGAAGACGACAGGACACAGCAGACAGGAGGAATGGGTCGAGGGCATTTGCTGAGCTGGTGGGAGGTAATGGGGTCCAGAGCTCGAGTGGGGGACAAGGATCGGTTCTTCCCTAGGACTTCAGTTTAAATCTGCTGACTACAAACAATCATTTTAGGCTTTCCTTCTTTGAAGCTGTAATTCCTTTTCATTTTATTCCCATAGGAATTTCTCATGAACAGTAGCAGCTATAACTTATAAGCGGGCGATCTGTGACATCAGATGTTGAGTTTATCGGCACGAGCGGTGGGAGAATCTGTTCTTCCCTTTCTCAGCGATGGCTAGGAAAGTCTAACAGGAGCCTTGCTCTTCACAGTCAGCTCTGAAATAGAAATAAGCCTGTTCCAAATGGGATGCTTCTTGATTTAGGATGCAGCCAGCCAGAGAAGCAACCTTTGGGTTTTTAACTGATAAGCCACCAGTTCATGTATTTCCCCAATGGTTTTTTAAAGATGATTTTTTTTTTCACCACTGTGGACAAACAAATGAAAACCTACTTCGGTGAAGTAGGAATGGAGAAGGAAGCAAAGAGTCTCATCCCCACACGGCTCCCTGAACTCTAGAGAGCCTCATTTCCTGCGGACATGGAGACCAGAGAACAGGGTTCATGAAATGAATGCTGGCAGACTCAGGGTCTTAAACAGACGCAACGTTGTGTCTGTGAGGATGCTGTCACAGTATTTGATGTTCATTTGTCTCATGTTGGTTGTTGGGAGCTACTTTGCCCTTTCAGCATTACTTGTTACCTTCTTGAAAGCATCTTTGTCCTGAATTTTTCTGCCCTAAGTCACGAAATTCCCTACCTTCCAATTAAGGAGAGGTTAAATGGATGAGGGGTTTCTGATGATAGGCAATGGTGGGCAAAAGGGCTGCTTCTGTATAAAGATTGAGCTCATGCAGATTCTTTTTTTTTTTTTTAAGATTTTATTTATTTATTTGATAGAGAGAGAGATCACAAGTAGGCAGAGGGGCAGGCAGAGAGAGGGGGAAGCAGGCTCCCTGCTAAGCAGAAAGCCTGATGTGGGGATTGATTACAGGACCCCTGAGATCATGACCTGAGCCTAAGGCAGAGGCTTAACCCACTGAGCCACCCAGGCACCCCCATCTCATGTAGATTTTTAAAAATAATTTTTAGCAGGAGGGTAAATCAGAGATTCCCTAAAGCAGTGAAGGGAAGAAAATATTCTTTTTTTTTTTTTAAGATTTTATTTATTTATTTGAGAAAGAGCGAGAGATAGCACAAGCAGAAGAAGCAGAGTCCCCACTAAGCAGGAAGCCTGATGCAGGATTTGATCCCAGGACCCTGTGATCATGACCTGAGCCAAAGGCAGATGCTTAACTGTCTGAGCCACCCAGGTGCCCAAGGAAAGAAAATATTCTTATTCCTGTCCCATTTAATAGTCAACTGTGCAGCTGTAATTAAGCCAGTGGCTGTCATTCTTTCTTGGGCACCATCTACTGGGAGGTGGTAAGGGGTGAAAAGTGTACATTCTCTTTCCTGTTCATATAATTGCAAGAGTTACCCTCCACAAGTTCCCAGAATTAGTCCTGTGTTTTAGCATTTTATAGAGCCTTTTACAATGAGATAATTTCCCTTGGAAAACTTTGTCCATAATAGCTTTCATTGTCCAAATAGTTTCCCAAAGCCTAGCCAACTTTAAGATTTTTTTCTTCATCATTGATGAATATTTATTAAACATCTCTTTTTGGTTACACCATTAAGAGCATGCTTTGTTTTTTCAAACTGTGACTTCCCCCAACTTGTAAATAGCTGCTAAATCATTATGGAAGAAGAATAATCTAAACTTTATAGCCAGGTATAACTTCTTTGGCACAGCTTTATACATACTATCTCATTTAATTCTTATGTTGGAACTATATCAAGTAGGTTCTATATTTTGTTTATTTACAGATGAGGAAACTGAGATTTAAAGAATTTAATTATGTTGCCCCAGCTACATTTTATTTATTTTTTAAGTTTATTTACTTATTTAAGTAATCTCCACACCCAACATGGGGCTTGAACCCATGACCCTGAAATCAGGAGTCACATACTCCACCAACTGAACGAGCCAGGCACCCTGGCTTAGACACATTTTAAAAATATTGATGCCTGGGGTGCCTGGGTGGCTTGGTCAGTTGAGCATCTGACTCCTGATTTCAGCTCAGCTCATGATGTCAGGGTCGTGAGATAGAGTCCAGTGTCAGACTCTGTGCTGGGCATGGAGCCTGGTTGGACTTCTCTCTCCTTTGGCTCCTCCCAGAGTACCCTCTCCCCCTTAAAAAAAAAAAATAAATACTGATGCCTGGCCTGGGTCTTACCTTCAGAGATTCTGGTTCAGTTGGTCTAATGGGAAGCTTGAGAATCTGTGAGTTCCAGGTGAGTTTAATGTACTCTCAAGGTTGAGAACCAGTGCTCCATTGCTGGGTTGTCCAATATGGTAGCCACTAGCTATATGGGGCTCTTCACATTAATTAAACAGAAGTTTTTCAGTCACAGTAGCTACATTCTAAGTGCTCAGTAGTCACTTGTGGCTGGTGGCTACCATCTGGACAGCACAGATATAGTACATTCCTATTATCAAGGAAAACTCTATGGATGGGAGAAGCTTTGTAGAATCTGTGCACATCCCATGTCACCTTGCTGTGTCTTTATGTTTTTCCCCACTTTGGGCTTGGGAAAGGGAATTAAACCACAACTTTATTGGAAATATTTGCTTATGAGACCTAAAGATGGCTCTTGGTATATGTAATTGGATACATTTATTCTACACCTCACTTTAACTTTCTTCAAAACAAGAAGACTGATGTCCTCCATTCCCTAAAGGTTGGAGCGTGGAGGAATTTGCTAGAATAGGGGATATAATCTTCTTTATATTGTTGACATTTCATGTTCATGCCTCAGGATAAATTCCTACAAGAAGAATTTGGGTCGACAGGTATGAATATATTTAAGTCTCTGCAAAACTATGTTTCAGAGAGTTTGTACCAGTTCCCTCCTCTGTTATTTGAGAATGTTCTTCTTACTCATCCCTTGAAAGAATTGATTACCATTTTAAAAACTGTGCTAATATGAAAGTGCCTTTAAAATTTTTTATTTTGTTATTACCACAGAGGCTAAAGTTTTAACTATGTTTGCTAAATATTCTTTCTCCTTGTAATCATAAAACATAAAAGAACAGGATAAAGCAGTAGTTTTTCGCTGGTAGTATGTTTATGAAAGTAGTCAAATTGGTACATGGAACTTTTTAAACTGTTATAATTACTATTTTTGTTTATGCTTTAGTATAGTGTTACTTTGATTCTTATTGAGTCTGCTGTAATTTTAAAGAGAAGTTATCATTGTGTACTTAGTAACCGTAACAGTAATTTTACATCTAACAGAATTGTTACTATTTGTACCTGATAAAATTTTTCTTTTTTTGTTATTTTCCAACTAAGATATTGGAATTAAATGTACTTCTAACAATATAATGTGGTTTTAAATGTTATTAAAAATGGTCACAAATGATAAACATTGTAACAGAACGTTCATTAATGTCGTTAAATAGCCTTCTTAGAGAAAATTGGCTTTTTTTTTCTCTTACCACCATGATTCTTTGATAAAGGACCTAGTGAAGTATAACAGAGGAAATGTTGCTATTCACTGAAGTAGAGTAATGATTGAATTTACACAGCTACTTAATTTTAGCGCTGGGACTAGAACCCAGCTTTCTAGACTCTGGTCAATTTCCTTTCCACCCTGGAAATCTCCCACTTCAGGTAATAACATAAATGTTAGCACTGGAAGTATCAGTTTTGGCATAGTGCCCTCCATGGTAGGTCTTTGATGAGCACATCTAGTCTATGTGTCTAGTAACAGCTGCTAGAGATGATGGACATATCCCACCCATGTTCTAGAGCGCGTGAAGGCTGAGAGTGTTCTGAAGCCATGGGCTAAGAGAAGGTGGTCAGGGCTCATCTGGAAAGATTGCTGTGCCAGGAGCTCTCTTCTTTGCGCTTGGGCCAAGGCTCTCAGTGACCCAAATATGGATGGGTATGGGCCAACACACACTTGCTTTTACTGCCCCAGTTTGCCTTCCAATTCCAGATAGAAAAAAAAGACTGGGAAGTGTCTGTAAAGAGGAGACACATTTTGGTAAGCTGGGATCTACATTAGTAATAGCCAGAAGGCAAGCTAATAAGAGAGCAGGGAAATATATGTATATGAGAACCATCTCCTTTGTAACCTTCTCTAGACTCCCATGATTTCATATCCAGGAGTAGATGTCTATTCATTTTCCTATCCTTTCCTATCCTTCAGTAGCTCACCACAGTGCATTACATTACTTATTACAAAATTTTTAAATTACATTACACGCACAGTGTGTGCTGAGTAATTGTTGAACTGAAATTTCTGAGCAGCTTGTTAATAAACCGTTTCTAGAATTTGGGAAAAATCTATGAGGTAGATTGAGTCAGAACATCTAAAGGAAGAGAAGAAAGGTTAAGTGGCTTAGAAAACTTTTGTCTCTGATTCTTTTCAGCTCCACTAAATAATACCTTCTTCCTTCTAGGGACTTTGTGTGTATGTTACAGTCCGAAGTTTGACTCTTGGGAAAAAATCACGTATTCAGTGTTTTACTTTCATAAAGGTACATGTCATTTATTCTTAATTTTTTATTTTTATGTAGTCACTTTTTCCAAATAGTAGCAAGTTAGATAAATTCTAAAGTCTTACTACCTTATAATAAATTTTATCAGTACATTCTATACCTATATAATACATGTTTCCTGAAGAAATTCACTAATGATGAATACAGTTCACCCTTGAACCACATGGATTTGAGTTGCGTGGATCCACTTACATTCAGGGTTTTTTTGAAAACAAAACAAAACAAAACAAAAAAACAGTATAGTACTGTGAATGTACTTTCTCTTCCTTATGATTTTTCTTAATATTTTCTCTCTTTTTTCTTTTTAATTTTTTTTTACTGTGAGAATACAGTATACAATACATATAACATATGAAATATCTGTTAGTGGACTGTTTATGTTATCAGAAAGGCTTCTGGTTAGCAGTCAGCTATTAGTAGTTAACTTTTGACTCCCCCAAAACTTATACATGGATTTTGACTGCTCAGGGGTTGGCACCCTTAACCTCCATGTCGTTCAAGGGTCAATTGTATTGACTTAGCTAATGTTTTTGTATTTTTTTGATGACCTGTGTATTTTTCTAGGCCTATAGGTAGACCAATCCTTATGGACATATTTGTCCAAAGTATGTTTATTTGCTTTTTTGTTATTACTAGTTGGAAAACATCAATATATTTAACGTACAAGGTTACGGAGAGCTCTAGTTAAAAGCATCCATCATCTCAGTTCTCAACAGGTCTTAGACCTAAGATACCTTTATTATGATTCACAGTTCTGCGGCCCAGGAAACTAGTTTGTCAGCAGTCAGCCTCAGGGGAGGAGTAAATGCCCAAGCTTTTCTAGTTCTAGTTCTAGTTCTCTAGTTGGCCAGTGTACCCTTTAAAAGTTTTAGTCTGAACCATGGTAAGGCACATTTATTTTGCTTGCTTAGTCCCTTAAAATTAGAATTTATATAGTACATACTGTGGGTGAAATTATATTTAAAAATTTTTAAATTACAAAACAAACAAACAAACAAAACTATGCCAGACCACACCAGAGTTTATTCTGCAGGAATGCCTAACATTACTTTCAGAAGTTAGAAATGCAGGTAAGAAAAGTTTAATACCTCAATAATGGAGAAACTGAAAGCAACTTCAGTAGACGGGCTTTAATAGCATAAGTTGGATTTTTCTTTTGTGGGAAGTTTTCATACATTTTTCTAATGATTAATGTAATGGTTAAAACCATAAATAAAACTTCTCTGAAAGTTTTATTAAGGGTTACTGATTCTGACGAAGAATTAGAACAGTGGAGTGTGAAGCCCAATACCCTGAGATTAGCTGATAGTCTACTAAGTGACTGAGAGAAGTCTCAGGGGGTCTTGATGATGGGAAGAATGTGCAGTAAACTGTGGGGGACAGTGAGCCACCTGGTCTCCTCCACCTTTTGAATCCTGTGATAGATTCCTTCAGATCCTTCTGTCCCAGCACAACCCACCTTATAAGGTCTGATATTATGCGATAAGCCCAGAACGACTACTGGATCCTGATTGCACTGTGATCTACCTTCTGTGTGGTCTTTGGAGAGTGTTGGAGAACCATGAAACCTAGAAGTCAGAGACCCTTGCTTTGTCAGTTTCACAGCTCCTAAATGTTGAGTATTACATAGAGTAATAGCCTTGGGTGGAATTCTGGTTCTTTGTTTCTTATCATTCTTTCCTTGGCTTCCTGTTCTCTCTCCACAGGGCACAGCAAGACCTTCAGTGCTGCTCTAGGGAGTGTAGACTCACATGTGACTAAGGGCCTTACTTTTCTCAACCTTGGTGAGTGAGAGAGAGATGCATCTCTGCTCTGACCCTCATTTCTAGTATATGTGATACTCAACCTTTTATATTTCATTTTCTTATCTGTGCACTCCATTTTTTCCTGCCCCTTTAGGACTTGGATTAGAATGACAGCCACTGACCTTTTAGAGGCCTAGGAGGGGAAGGGTTTCTCTGGAAACCTTGGCACCCCTAACTTCTCTGTTGTTCAAGGGTCAACTGGATTAAGTTAGTTAATATTCTCATATTTTTTCCTGACCTCTATCTTTTTCTAGGCCAATCCTAATGGACATATTTGTGTCCCCGATTCAGATCAGCCTTTGGGGAGGGGGTGCATCTCCCTCTTTAAAGAATCTAGGCTGTGAGCTTTCCTATGTGTTTTAGTAGTATTCCAAAAAAGCCATTTGTTAGTATAAAAATGATGATGGCTACCTTGGTGGCTCAGTCAGTTAGGAGTCTACCTTTGGCTCAGGTCATGATCTCAGCGACCTGGGATGGAGCCCCGTGTCCTTCTCCCCCCACCACTACCCCCTGGCTCATGCTTGCTCACTCTCTGTCTCTCAAATAAATAAATAAATCTTAAAAAAAATAATGACAGTGAATGGGATGTTCCCTAAAAGCCTATGAGAAAAAATACATCATGTTGTCCCTTGATTCTAGAGAGGACAGAGATCTTTGAGAAATTCTCCATTCCCTGTTGTTAATTGCTAAGAGCTTCCAAGTCCTATAAAGGACTTACAAATCAGCTTAAATGTGTTGATTTTCATTGAGTAAATATGGTAAGGGAACTTGAGTGTTAGGTTTGAACATATTAATGGAGTCTATAATGAAGAAAATCAAGAAAGGGTTTATTGTACCAACCTACCGAAAGCTGCTTTTCCATGTCAGTTGGGATGAGAGGCACAACAGGTTAGCAGAAGACTAACAGAACTATTACTTGCCTACCTATGGGACGCAGCACAATATTCAGATAAGAAAAGCTTCAGGTTTACAGCACATGATTCTTTAATATGTTCTCCTATTCCTGTTCCCCAGTCTGCCTGCTATCATGACAAAAGCTTAAGAAGGTATAATGTGAGGGAGCTGGGCAAATGAGAACAAAAATGACAAAGTTGATGGGGCGCCAGGGTGGCTCAGTGGGTTAAAGCCTCTGCCTTCGGCTCAGGTCATGATCCCAGGGTCCTGGGATCGAGCCCCGCATTGGGCTCTCTGCTCAGCGGGGAGCCTGCTTCCCCTTCTCTCTCTCTCTGCCTGCCTCTGCCTACTTGTGATCTCTGTCTGTCAAATAAATAAATAAAATCTTTAAAAAAAATGACAAAGTTGATAAAAAAAGATTTTTCTTTTGAACAATACTGTAGATGAGGTGAGATAGTGAATGTGGAGTGGGCCAGTACGTGGTAAATGTTAACCTGAGCTTTGAACCTGTGGGAAATTGCCTTAGAGAGGCCTGAGTCTACTGCTTCCTGTGGTTAGAGAGATAAATATAAGGTTTCCTGGGTCTGAGACTTGATTCTTATCAGAGAATGCTGCATCAACATCCCATTTCAAGAGTGATGTAGGAAACTTTTCACTAAAAAAAAACTTAGCATTTTGTCAGGTCAAAGGTAGCCTTCTTTTTTTTCCTCCTGACAATGACTCTAGAAAAGGGCAGGCATGATTTAATCTATGGTCTTCAGACTGTGGAGCCGGCAGAAATCCTAGAGGTTTGTAAAAATAGGCTCTTACATAAGTTGTCTTTCCTTCTTATACACATTTAGTCTTCTTGGCACAGAATTATACCCAAGCTTAAAACTACTCCAGAGGTAATTTTTATGACAACAGTATTGCTTTTGAGTGATGCCTTTTTTCCTATTAATTACATACAACTGTTCTGAATTATCACCCTATTAAAGGGGACTTATTTTGAATATTTTAATTAAAATATTAAAGAATAGAGTTTTAATGTTGATATTAAAGAATAAAGTTTTCCATGAACCCAGACACCTCTATATAAGAAGGATATATTTGTAAATAAAAAGCTACCATTTTAAAAATGAGTATTATATGCTAAGCATGTTATCTCCATTATCTTGATCCTTACAACAATTCTGCTAGGTGATGTTATCCTCATTTTCCAGATAATGAAACTGAGCTCAGGAAGGCTGAGGTCTGTGCCCAGTCTCCTTTTAGTGTATCTTATCAGGGACACTGTGTTATTTTCTTATTGCTGCTATGACAAATTATCACAAATTTAGGGCTTAAAACAACATGAATGTTGTCTTTTGGTTCTGGAGGTCAGAATTCTGAAATGAGTTTTGAGGGGCTAAAGTCAAGGTGTGGGTAGAAATGGTTCCTTCTGGAGATTCTGGGGAGGAATTAATCCTTGGACAACCCCAGCATCTCGAGGCTGGCATTTCTTGGCTTGCGACCCCATCACTCCATCTCTTTCATCCTCGAGTGATCTTCTCCTCTGTAGTCCAGTCTCCTTCTGCCTCTCTCCTGTAAACATATTTATGGTTACCTTGGGTCCACTTGGATACTCCAGGATACCCTCCACATCTCCAGGATCCTTGATCTCATCTGCAAGGTGCCTTCCGTCACTTCAGGTGATACAGTCACAGGCTCTGGGATTAGCATATGAACATCTTAGGGGGTCGTCATTTGACCTACTATGGGCCCTGTTGGCATTTTCGTTGAGACAGTTCTTCTTGTGTGAGAGTGTCCTGCACATTGAGGGATTTAAGGACTTTCGCCAAACGGCAGGAGGACTCCCCCTTCCACTGCAGTGATTGTAACAATTCCAAACAACCCTCATTGCCTTCCAAATGCCTCCTCTCGCAGGGAGGAGTTACGTAGTTACCACCCTAGTTAACTGGTTAAATGCTAGCCTAGGAATTAATTTAGGTCATTTGATGCCTAACCCTTTCCTACTGTACTCTACTATATCATTATTTGTGTGTTTCTACTTAAGTGTTGCCATAACAAGAATATTATTGCAACCATTTGTGCTGCTCTCGTTAACATCGCTTGATCCCCAGGCACCAAGAGGACTCTTACTTAAGTCAGTGGCTTCGAGTTTTACATCCTCTTTCCTTTCCTTTCCCCTGAATGCCTTCTATGCAAATAATTAACATGTATTTCTTTGCTTCTTAGGAAAAAAGAATCCAGCTGCGTTGCTTACAATCTAAATATGTCATCTGTAGGACATTCACTGCTCTCGGGTGAAAAATTATTGGCAAGGGCTACTTCTACCTTCCCATTCTCCAGAAACCTATTTTTACACCTTGTCTCAATCTGTGTACGAGTGTTCTTCGTACAAAATTATCGAACGCAGGGACTGTGAAGGTGTGAATTCTTATCAGTACTTCACCAAGTGTTAGAATGCCTGCAGAGATTGTTTTGATGAATATCAAATTAAGGGTTCTCTAAACAAAATGACGATGATAGTGATGATGACAATGAGTGGGCAAACATAGGAAACAAAATTTTAGAGGGTCTCCCAGCTGGCAGAAATGAGGAGGGAAATTCCCATCATAAGCTATTCCCAGACTATCAGATAAAGGAAGAATTTATATTGCTTGGTATTTTTTTTCTAATTTGCTTTTAGAGGTCATTTAGGTTCAAATAAAGCCACAATTCACTTAGACTCAAAATTACAGATATCAGTTAAGAAAACCATTGCCAAGTGTATGAAGACAACTAGCCACAGATAGGAACAAGTGAGATCTGGCAGGAAGATGAAATGTGCTGACATCAAACAGTTTACACTGATCAAAACTTTTGTGTTTTAAGAGGTTCAAAGACAAATAGGGATACTGTCAAGTTCTGGGCTTTATCTTTGCCTGTGCAACTCTTGCCACATACAGATAATTTTTATCTTTCTCTTCTACAGAATATTATGTGGCTGTTTACTTACCTGGTCATTTCTTTCATTTACTTAACATTCAACATCCGGACCTGATCTGCCACAGTTTATTTCTGACAGGTATGGCTGTGGTTTTCCCCTCATGAATGTGGTCTATTTGGGTTTGTCTTGACAATGTTTATGTTTCGGTGAGAGGGGTTTCTTTTATTTGCTGATCTCTTTTTTCTTTTCTTTTCTTTTTTTTTTTTCTGGCCAGGAAACAATGAAGTGGTTGATATGCTACCTCATAGCCCTTTACAGTCACTATCAGGGTCCCTGGTACTGGATTGGTGTTCTGGAAAGCTCTATAGGGCAGTCCTCAACCAGTCCTATTTATTACAGTTCCTATGGAACACTCAGCTAGACTGTGAGAAGATGGCCGTGTTGCACTGTGTCCTCTCCTGTGGCCGAGACCCCCAGTTCCTGGAAGCCAAGGTGGTTATGTAGCTTCAAGTTAAAAAGATTGGCAAATAGACAATGCCAGCCATCTAGGTTTGTGGTTGAAATGAACAGATGTCATTTTCATTTGGTAATAATTAGTTGACATTTATGGTCTCCATTCTGATTTGAACATATTCTCTTCTCATGCTTCTTTTTATGGACCCCGACCAGACCTCAGACTGTGAACATGTCTGTTGACTTCTCTCTTTTCAATACTGTGCCTACACGTTAGCTATATCAGTAACATTCCAAGAAAGTGCTCCGTAAATAGGAAATAGCTCCTCAAATACCTACTTTTTCTCCTGGTCTCTATTTGGTGTATAGCATTACAAGAAATAAAATCTGGTGCCATATATTTATTACATTTTAATAAAGATTATTTATATTTCACAATTGAATTTATGAAGCACTTTCACACATTTTGTCATTTAATTTTATAGTTGTCCTGCGCAGTTGGAGATAGCCCTCTGTTAGACTTCATTGGGACCAATGGGTGGTTGGGTAATTGAAGAAAAGATACTTTATCTTATTTTAACCTAAAACAACAAACAAAAGGTGCATTTATTCACCTATCTTTCGATGTCGTTTAATACCCTTTCTTTGTATTTTAGCTGGTTGGAGTTCAAAATCATTTTTCTTACATAAAACCACTAGTAATGTGCTGTCTCTGACTTTTCTTCTTCCTTTTGTTCCTTAACCTTACTGTCTTCTTTTCTTTAACCCAAGGAGAGCCATATTTTAAAGATCTTTTCAAAAACAATTTGTATCTATTGGGCATTTTTTTCCTAATCTTTTACAGTTGTCTCACACTTAGATTTTTTTTTTAAGTGAGTGTTTTAGATATGCCTTTGAGTCTTTCCAAAGTGTTCAACTTTTATTGGCCAAACAACACTCTTTTTGAGTCCATATTTCATTCATCTATGGTAATATTTTATAAAATTACCTAACTGTGAAGAGAAGTATAACCAGCATGAATAGGTTTAGAAATGAAAACAACTGTTTCTTGGGATGCCTGGGTGGCTCAGTCGGTTAAGTATCTGCCTATGGCTCAGGTCACGATCCCAGGGTTCTGGGATCAAGTCCCACATCGGGCTCCTTGCTCAGCAGGAGCCTGCGTCTCCCTCTGCTGCTGCTCTCCCTGCTTGTGGGAGTGCGCTCTCTCTCTCTCTCTCTCTCTCACACACACACACACACACACACACACACACTCTCTCTCTCTCTCTCACAAATACACAAAGCTTAAAAAACAACCACTTATTTATTGGTAGGAGCAGACATGTGAGAGTGCTCTGTGGCTTGGCAAGCCTCATGGTATACTTCAGTTCTAAGGCTGGGAACAAGGAGTTTCAGTCCGCCAGCAGGTGAGGATGGTTGTGGACACTGAGAGAGGTGTCATTACAACCTGTGCTTGGGAGGACCGCAGTGATGCTCACCAAGGTTAAATGGTGTGCCGATGATCACACGGATGCCTGAGCTGGATTCAAACCCAGGTCTGCTGCCTTCGAGCTCTGAGGTGTGATTGGGTTGTTTTCTCCTCTATCACCCAGCTCTTCACACTGGCACTTTGCTGTAACATGACCCACTCTAGCAAAAGCAGACATGGGGTCGAAGAAGGCTTATTTGGATTTCAGCCAGGGATATTTATTTGAAAAATATATGTAAAATAGACCTGATTTATAAGACTCCTTAAACCACAGTCTTGCATTACACGCCTTGAAGGGAAGTGAGTGTATTCTATGACAGTTCCAAAATAGATACAGAGTTTCAAAAAGATTCACATACATTTTGTACTTCTTCAATGGTGGGGGCAGGGTGCAGATGTACATACCAACAGAATTGTCTTCTTATTTTTTAAAGCTTATTCAGTGGATTTCTGAGAATGTCTCTGCCTGCCATTCGTTTGACCTCATTCAGGAATTTATAATTGGTAGGTCTTGCTGATGGTGCATATTAAGTTGAATCCTTGACCCTTTTGCTGGAGGGAAAGCAACAAATTGATAATGTCTCAATCTGTCAAAATGTTGGTTAGAAGCACTTTTTTTTTTTTTTAACTCTGTTTCAGTCAGCAGCTAATTAAATTTCATTCTCCCGTGGTCTTGTGTGAAGCTCTGACAGTTCAGAGACTGATAAGATACGATATGATCTTGATTCTCTAACCTTATTAGTGATTTTTTCCTCCCAGTAAGATGTAAAAACTTTCTTAGTTCAGTTTTGTGTCTGCCATTTCTGTGTGAAGTAGTATAATGTCATCAGATAGAAGTGCCAAATAATTTTTTTTAAATTATTCTCATAGTAAAGAACAGAACCTGAACGTTTTATAAAGGTAGACGCTAACTGTTAGCCTTTTGAAGATAAGGATAAGGCAGTAAAAACTTTTTGGGAGTTTGCTTGCTTTGGTGAATTAACAGTGTCTACTGCCTTATTCTTCTTATTAAATCATGTCTTTCTTTCTTTTCTTTTTTTTTTTCTTCTTTCAAAAATCTACTCAGCTTCTTCATATTGGAGCATATATCCAGAGACAAGTAACATGGATAAACTTTTGCCATATTCCTCAGTGTTCGCTTGGGATACAGTAAGTTAACAGTTTGTATTCTTTGTGTGATTAAAATTAAAATTAAAACTGACCCAGTTGTGGGTCAGTTGTGGGTCAGTTGTGGGATATCCATGTCACAGTACCCATGGCTGTGATTTCATTTGTCTATTTTTGACTGATAAGGACCTGAGTTGGAGTCTCCTGGCAGAAGAATAATTGTGAATCCTTGCTGTTAGCCAAAGGTAGTGATATAAAACAGGAGAATTAAAGGAGAAGGTACAGGATATGTGTTACTCTTCCTACTACTAAGCAAAATGAACCCTCTATCATCTTCAAATGGTGTTTTACATTTTTTTTTTTAGCAACTAGAGTAGACTAAAATATTTCTCAGGTTTTTATAAATGTGAATGATTGGGCCATTGCTGTTATTGTAAGCTGTTTTGTTTCCTACGGAGATTTAACCCTTTTCCCAGCCTCATAAAGAGAATTTGTAATAACCGTTTAGCCTCAAAATCAGCAAAATTTAGTGATCTTAAGCAAATTCACTCCTTTCGACCTTTTTCTTCCCCCTGGCCCTTCTTCCCAATTTTTCAATTAGGAAGTGCTGAGCTAAAATTTTGTTTTCTCTAGAACATGGTGCAGTAAACTGAGATTTGTTGGATCAAAAAGCAAAAACCCTGAAAAAGGTTTCAGGCTTTCCCTGGAAAAGATTTCTTCTTTCATACTTCATAGAATATTTTATTTCATAGAATAACATGCTTAGTCCCAAGGCAGAGGTTAGTATCAAAAAGGCATTTAGAAAAATAAATGGAATTTAGGTAACACAAACATAGGAAAATAAGTACTGGGATGAATCGTGACACTTGCCCGTTTTGTATTTAGACTATCTAAATAGAGTCAGGTATGTGTGATTAATTTCTAAATGTTTGGTATACACAGCGGTAGTTATCCTAAAGGCTGTTCTGTCTTTGACTGTTAAGGATTGTTAAATGTTCTTGCCTCGCTGTCGAGTAACAAGGGAAAGACAGCTCGTCTGTCCGTTCTCCAAGCCCTCACTGTTTGCTTTGAGAACTCTTGTGAACATACACACAGCGTCTATGGTGATGGGGCAGGAAGTCTGCAGGTTAAACCACGGGGAGTCAGGAAATGCACCTCTCTGTTTTCTTCCCTCACCACCCAGCCCTGTCATCCTCCATTTCCGTGTCTGGGAGGAGGGGACCGGGAACCCCTGTAGTTCCCAGGGTTGTGTTTAAAGATGGAGCATGTGTTAGCTGGATAGCATTCGAGGGGCTCTTTTGGGAGGCAGCTCCTTACTTTTGCATTTCTCATGACCATGGGGCCGAGGAGCTGTTGTAGACCTGCAGAGTGAGGTCAGGAAGTCCTGTGAGAGTATAATCTAAAAAACCCACAGTCCTAACCACCATCTACTGAGCTGCTTTGGGGTTTACCATGTTGCTCTAAACTTCAGGGTGTTGGTTACCTTTAAAGGTCTCTTCTAATCCTGAAATTCTGAGTCCCTGCTTCTCTTTAGCAATGATGTCCACCATTTGCCTTTTCTTTTCCTAATCTACAAATCCTCTTATTTTTATCCTTTAATAAATCCTTGCTAGGATAAAAAAAAGAGTAATATCATACTTCTGTATGGAGACAGATTATTTCTGTAAATAATTGAATTGGATTTTTTAAGATACTAGAACATATGGTGCTCTTACATATAAATAACCCTGAATTATGCTTTGCAAACAATTAGCCCTGTTATTCTTATTTTACGATGCCATCTATAACCTAAAGCTATAGTGAAATTTTAATGCTTTTTTGAATTATCTTCTCTTACCAAGTAGTGGTGAGTGAAACACAAAATACATTCTTAACACAGGCTTTCAGTGGTCACAGTGGACAACTCGGTTGCTTGAATATTCTGGAAATTTATTTCTGCATTTCTGTGGTGCCCCTTTCCACAGGAATATTGTATGTCAGTAAAAATCTAGTACATTTGAGTTCTAAACAAACACGAGATTTTATTTCTACAGAACACTTTCAAAGTTATTTCCTCATATATCGTCTACCCTTTTTTTTTTTAGAAAATAAAGGATGAATTCACAGGTTGAGAGGCTTATCTACACAGTTAATATAGAAACACACTTCCAAAATGAACGAATGAGGGGCCATTTTGGAAGTTTATATTTCTATTGAAATTTTTGTTTTAATGCTCACAGTGTTATAATTTGGATTTCCTGATACAGATTTTACACCTTTCATATTTGCCATGGTGATACCACTGCATCAACTCTTTTTTTTTTTTTTTAAGATTTTATTTATTTATTTGTCAGAGAGAGAGAGGGCATAGGCAGACAGAGTGGCAGGCAGAGGCAGAGGGAGAAGCAGGTTCCCTGCTGAGCAAGGAGCCTGATGTGAGACTCAATCCCAGGATGCTGGGATCATGACCTGAGCTGAAGGCAGCTGCTTAACCAACTAAGCCACCCAGGAGTCCCACCGCTGCATCAACTCTTTATGGGGATCTTTTATTTCTGAAATTATGGTAGAGGATGAGGTGAAGGAAAATTTTCCATTAAAGTCAAAAAAGAACCCCACTAATCTTGGTTCCTTCTAGGGAGGCAGGGGCCAACTATAATATAATACATTTAAGCAAAAGAGAAGTGGGAGGAAGGAGCAATAAACAGAGAAGGAAAATGTCCCCCTTATTATTACGTTTGATAATGCATGTGTAATTTGCCTCGTTTGTTCTTAAATGGAAATATGTAAATAATATACTAGTTGCTCTGTATTCCTAATAGTCTTCTCCTTTCCTTCAGAGATTGGCCCTCTATTGTAATCATGACTTGAAAGAATAGTTCCCTTCTCAAGGCAAGAGATGGGTTGGTTCACTGCTATTTATAAACCATAAGGTTTATTTAAAGTAGAGTTTAGCAAACTGGGAGCTGCCCTCAGCTTCTGTCTGTGCAGAAAACACTTCCTGAAGGCTTAAGCTTGTGGTGGTTGATACGTTTAGCAGTCCTGTGTGTGTGTTTTTCCCCACCATAGGAAATTCCTGGAATAACCCTTGTGACGGAAGAGATCCCATTGCCTTTCATGAAGGTAAGTCCTACCAGGGAGAGACAAAAGCACACCGTGCCTGGCTTCCTTGCTGGCCTCCACACTCAACAGGAGCTCCAGCTCTCTGTGTCAAGGACTATGGTGGTTCCCAAAGGACTTGTAGACCGTCAGCGGGAGGATGGGGGCAAGGGGTAGGATTAGTTCTTGAGAAAATCCTTCCTAAGGGGTTGAGTCGTCTGTGAGGATAATATTATGGCAATTCTTAGGAATACTCTTTGGAGAGGGACGTTTTCTGAAGACAGAGAGTTATGGGGATCAACCTAAACCACACAGGACTCGTCTTTTCCACGGCACCTCCAACCAGTCCACACTGGAGTTCTTACAGACCGTGTTTAGAGAACCCTCCACACGCTCACGCACACGCACACACACACACACACACACACACACACATAGCCTTAAACTCATTAAGTAACCTGGGCTGAGATTATCTAATTTCCTTCTGGTTCTAAGAACAGCTTTTCTGTTTCTCAAAAGTGACCTCCGCTGGCTCCGAATGCGGTCTCTGTGAAGCTTCTGCACACCTCCTTCCTGCCGCTAAGGGGTAGCTATTAGTGTCTTTGTGTAATTTGGTGGTTTCAGAAGAGCTTCTGAGCACAATAGGGAGAACGGGGTGGGGTGGGTGAGTAGAAAAGAATGTTGTGTGTAGTTAAAAACTGGAGAGTATTTTAGCTGTTTCCTTGAAGCTCCTTTGTTGTTTCTGGCATCGCCTCCTGTTAATTATAGCTTGGTGTGTAGTGGGAAATCTCAGCGTTTGGTAGCAGGCAGCCCGCGGTGCTGCCGCTCTCTTATTTACATTTAATTCTTTTGGATCCACGGAGGGCAGGCCAGGTCTGGCAGCCTGGGGAAAGCAGAAAGCCGTGAGGTCTGAGATCCCGGTGATGCACTGGGAGTGGGAGAAGGCCGACTGGGGCAGGTTTGATGGTTCTGAGTTTCAGTCCTAAGAAGGGTCCTTCAGGGAGACGGAAAGGTGATGGTTCTGGGCCACAGCCGGGACCACTGTGAAGGCCCCCAAAGGGAGAAAGAGGAAGGGGAAAGAAAGGTTTGATTAATAGCAGAAAATGTTCTTATTAAGAGCCTCCCTCCTTTCCTTGTACTGTTTCTGCTTTTATCATGAGTGCTACCAAACCCATAATGTGTGAAACCGGTGAAGAGAGTTTTATTTATTTTTTAAAGGTTTTATTTATTTGACAGAGAGTGAGAGAGAGCACAAGCAGGGGAAGTGGCAGACAGAGGGAGAGAGAAGCAGGCTCCTTGCAGAGCAGGGGGAGCCCAATGTGGGGCTCAATTGAGGACCTTGGGATCATGCTCTGAGCCAAAGGCAGAAGCTTAACCAAACTGAGCCACCCGGAGCCCAGTGAAGAGAATTTTAAGGAGAAAGTAGTGTCACCCATAATTCTCTACAGTTCCTAACGAATCAGCTTTCAGTTTTACCCCCATTTCCTCTAGCCTTTGTCATAGGAAGGCATAGTAGAAGCCATCCAGAGAGATTTTTTTTTTTTAAAGATTTTATTTATTTATTTGACAGAGAGACACAGGGAGAGAGGGAACACAAGCAGGGGGAGTGGGAGAGGGAGAAGCAGGCTTTCGCCACTGAGCAGGGAGCTGGACTCGGGGCTCAATCCCAGGACCCTGGGATCATGACCTGAGCTGAAGGCAGATATTTAATGACTGAACTACCCAGGTGCCCCCATCCAGAGATATTTAACAAAGATTGCCAGTTACATCAGTTTTCATGCTTCTGTGTGAGCTTCGTAATTAGGACCTCTAAAGGCTCCAGAGGATTCTGCTGGGTTGTTGTGTCCTAATGAATCATTTTTCTGTTTTGAGACATTTAGTTTGTCTCCAGCCCCCATTAAAAAAAAAAAAAAGCAATTAAAAATAATGTTGCAGTGAATATTTTTATCTAGATGGTTTTTCTTTTGATTTATCCTCCAAGGTTAAATGTCCAGGAGTATTGTTGGGTGAAAGACTGTGACAGTTTTGAAAGCTTTTGATTCTTATTGCCAAAGTGGATACTCAAAAACAAAACGAAACAAACAAAAAAAATGTTGTGATTAACTCACAAGGAATTTATGGGTTTATCAGTTTTACTACAACCTTATCACCATTGTATATTTTCATTTTATTTATTTTTTTAAGACTTTATTTATTTATTGAATAGAGAGAGAGAGATCACAAGTAGGCAGAGCAGTTGGCAGAGAGGGGGAAGCAGGCTCCCTGCTGAGCAGAGAGCCCAATGCAGGGCTTGATCTCAGGACCTTGAAATCATGACTTGAGCTGAAGGCAGAGGCCTAACCCACTGAGCCACCCAGGTGCCCCGTGTATTGTCATTTTAAAAATTAAGTAAATATAAAAGACTGATGTGAAGATTTCCTTAATTTTTTACCCAGTGGCTTATTCTAAGAATATGATTTGACTTCGCTTAGGAACAAAGTGGCTTATTTTTGCACCCTTTTTTCTTTTTTCCTATTTATGTGTCTGTATATTTGTGTGTAAAATGATGCTTTTTTTATTATTCAAGTTTTTTTCTCTCCTAATATTCACTGTGCATCTCACTTTTTTTTTCCTTTCCCCTAATGACCTTTGACATCTGGCCCTGCAGACTGATGTTTCCCATCAACCATTCCCAGACATTCTTGGGAGCTCCTGTACTGCTCCCCCATGTGTCTGCATGCCGGGAGGAAGTGTTACACAGCACACATTTGAACTGTAGATCTCTTGACGACCTTGTCCATGCAGACGCAGACGCAGACGCAATCTGTCAGGGAAGGCAAAGATATGCTACTGGAATGGGCCTTGAACTCTGGAAGAGATGGTACTAGATTTGGTTTGTCCAGCTCCCCAATCCCTACCCCAGTCCCTCAGCATGGGAGACACAGGACATCTGGCTCTGATCTTTCTCATTTGTTTCCCCATTCCTCTTTGCACAATACTCCTCGCTAGAAGCCGCTGCCTTTGACCTACTTCTTCTACCCCAAGTCCCAGCTTCATTATATTGCGATGGGCCTGCTTGCGGGGGGCCCACCCCACCTTCGGCCCCTCCCTCCCCTCCCGCAGTTACAAGACTGCTCTCTCCGTGCTTACTCAGCTACAGGAGTTGGCTCTGAGTACCTCTGACCCAAATCACGAGTTACCTTTTGAATGAGTGCACATTTGCTGCCAGACTTTCCATGAGGCCCCAGGGATCCTTATTTACTCTCACCGCACTCGCTTTGCTCCTTGGTAGATGACTGCCCTGATAAGAAGTCGGGAGAGGGAAAGGCAAAGCGAAGGTGGAAAAGCATCTTCTTCCTGCTCTCTCTGCAGAGTTATCCCGTGGAGTACTTTACAAATGTTTAGTATAGGAATATGCAATTTAACTTGGCATACGCCAGTTGAATTAGCACTTAATCACCTGAAAGAGTAGTGGCTTCCTTACTTTATAAAATGGTTTCCAGAAGAATTTTAAACAGTGAAACAAGTAGTATACTGAAACAAGGTCCTTGCCTTCAAAGCAATGTTATCAAGAGTGTCCTTCCCAGGAATGATTTTAGCCCTTCATAAAACATGGATTTCTCTAGGGAAGTGGCAATCTTCTTGAAAGCTTTAAAATTACCCTTGATTTTCTAGTGAGAAGAGAAACTATTTGGGGCGCCTGGGTGGCTCAGTGTGTTGAAGCCTTTGCCTTCAGCTCAGATCATGATCCCAGGGTCCGGGGATAGAGCCCGCATAGGGCTCTCTGCTCAGCAGGGAGTCTGCTTCCCTTCCTCTCTCTCTGCCTGCTTCTCTGCCTACTTGTGATCTCTGTCTGTTAAATAAATAAATTAAAAAACACACACACAAAACCTGACCGCAGGAAGCCCATGAAGATTAGGAAATACATAGAAACAATCACTTACTGGAATATAATGATAAAAGGTGAATGAGCATACTCCCAATGGAGAGATGGGAGTATGTTCACGTGTTTTTTAAGCCAGACATCTTTAGTTTCATTTTATAAAGTAAGGAAACCTTTTAGTCATTTGTTTAGATTACTGTCTGACCCAGACACTGGGAAGGCTAGGGAGACTTGAGAGCCCTTCCCACTTACGTCCCATCAGAAGTCACTGTGTTAAGTCAAGAGTCTATCAGGGGGTCTCAGTGCCCCTGAGCACTTGGGAATACAATCATTGGCACCTGGGCTCTTCTCCAGAGACTTGTTCATTTAATTATGCTTCTTCACTTACAAAGTGTTTTAAGAATACAGTTTTAATTGGGCAGAGCATGAGTGTTATTGATTGCTTTGTGAAATAAAACAGACTTTTTTCCTTGACCTTCCCAATACAGACATACAGACTACTACTGGCATTTAAATACAAGTTTTGTTACGGATCCAAAGTATCAACAAAATTACAATGCAATACCTTACAATTTTGTAAAAAAAAGGATTGTTGCTTTGATAACAATGTAGTACCAGAAATGTCCATTGGTGATGTGGGAAATACTGATTTTGCAAAGTGCAGTTGGTACATACGTGATACTATGATATAACTAGAAATGTACATTTGGTCTTCATCCATGACTCCTGGCACGGAGTTCCTAAAATCCTTGTAATTTCCTAAGTGATAAGAGCTACCGGGAACATCTTTTGTTATATTCAGTGTTTGTTCCCAGTTCCTGAAATAGCACAAAGGTGAAAAGAATGTCTTTTGTTATTCATAGCAAGCCCCTTTCAGCTACACCTGAGTTATGTTAATAAGGTGATTTTTTGGAAAGCACCTAAGCCTGGGGGCTGGTTGCCTAAAGAACCAAACCCATGATTAGAAGGTTGGAACTTCCAGGACCCCCCCCACCCCCCGCCCCCGGCTCTGGAGGTAAGGGAGAATGGCTGGGATTTGAGTTCAGTCACTGGTGGTCAGTGATTTAATCAATCCTGCCTAAGTCATGGAGCCTCCATAAAGAACTCTTACTGAAGGAGTTTGGAGAGCTTCTGAGATGCTAAGGTGTGGGAGGACAGTGTCCCTCAGGAGCCAGTGGAAACTCTGAGCCCTTTCCCATAGAGCCTGGTTCTATCCATCTCTTCCATCTGGCAGTTTCCTCCATTGTATCCTTTTACAATAAGCCAATGTATAATATGTGAACTGTTTTCTTGAGTTCTGTGAGCTACTCCAGTGAACTGTCAAACCCAAGGAGGGGGTCTTGGGAACCTCCAATTTATAGGCAGCTTATGGGATCCAATGCTGTCTCCAAGTGGGTAGTGTCCGAATTGAGTTAAATTGTAGCAGACCCAGCTTGGTGGTGGAGAATTGGTTGATGTGTGTGGTGTTGGGGGGAACTTCCACACTTGGTGGCCAGAAATGATGTCTTCTGGGAGTAGATTGTTGTAGTAGAAAAACAAGTATTTTTCCTCTACAATGTATTTTCTGGGACGGTGAGTTATGGCAAGTTCAGTTAATATTGTCAAACATAATTTTATGATGGTACAAAGAAATATTATTTCTTAGAAACAGAGCACCAGGCTGGTATAGTCATTCCTGTCATATCTACAGAGATGGGGGTTCCTTCAGTTAATATCTCAAATGATGAAATTGAGGGACAGACCCGGCCACTAGCTTGTGCTGCTGTTCTTCACAGGTTTGGTTGGAGATGTACTGTTTAATGCTTAAGGTTGAAAGGAGAGAAATGTCTTCCTGTTGGCTTTCTTAGGGCATATGCTGGTTATGAGATGGACAGTTTAGAACCATTTTTAGTGGTTATAATAAAAATGCAGCCCATTAAAAATGGCTAAGAGAGGGTCTCTGGGGTGGCTCAGTCACTTAAGCGCCTGACTTCAGATCAGGTCATGATCCCGGGGTCCTGGGATCAAGCCCCCCATCTGGGTTCCTGCTCAGCAGGGAGCCTGCTTCTCCCTCTTCACCTCCCCCTGCTTGTGCAGGCTCTCTCTCTCTTAAATAATTTTTTTTTTTTTTTTAATGGGTAAGAGAACTACCCAGCTGGGCAAAGAGGAGAGATTGTATTTTTCTAAATATGGGGAAGAAAGAGGTGTTAATTTATGAATAGGAGAACTGGTACTTGCCACATGTGGTCACCTTTGGGTTCCAGTCACTGGTCCTCTCTATGGATCTGACGGTCCATAAAACTCCTCCTTGTGCAGGAAAACACTTCTGGGGCTCTCTTGAGAGTCTGATGGCTTCTTACACCAGCATCTCCCAGAAGTAGCTACATTCATGAGTATTTTCTTATAAAATATTTTAAGGCTTATGCGTTCTCCTGAAGTAGCCTGCAGTGTGCTTCTTGGGCTCTTACTTTATGTCGATGCCATTGTCCCCGATGAGCCCAGTGTTCAGTTCACAAGTTCTGTAAGTACTAACTGACGATACAGGAGTGTTTTTCTGTGCTCCCAGGTGGACTGTTTGGATGTGATTGTAATGCTTCCGCTCCCTCTTTCCCCCCATTCTGTGTTCAAGCATCTACAATTCGATCTCGGAGCTGCTTTAATTCTCTGGGTGAATGAGCTGTTGGGTGTTGCCTTGACATTTGCCATCCATCCTGGATTGGCTCTAACCTCCTCTTTAACCCCATCTCCTATTAATCAACAACACAATCACCCATTCTCAGGCAGCTGGTTCTTCATCAGCCTGTAAGCCAGAGGCAAGGAAGACACGTGAGGGTGGTTGGGAGACGGTGATGACCTGGGCGGGCTGAAGCAGTGTTCTCTGCCCTGGCTGAGCCCTGGGGGTGCCCCGGGAACTTTGAAAACTCAGGAAGCTCAGGTCGCACCCCGCTGCAGTTTAGTATCTGGGGGGTGCCAGCCCCGTGTTTGCTGAAGTCGGGAGTCACAGGCTAGAGACAGAGGTCTTCGCCACAGAGAATCAACATTGTGCTGTTGGTTGCTTTCTCTAATGCTCTGCCTCTGATCTAAACCCAGAATGCACATTCTTGTCTCTCAGTCTTTACTCACTCCCCAGAGTATCCCCTCCGGAACGTCCTCTCCTTGTCTTTCACTTACTCAAATCCATTTTCAAACTCTGGGTCTTATCTATTACTCAGGCTTCCAAATAGACCTTCCAATATACAGTGATCTCCGAGATCTTCATACCTTAAAAAATCCCATCATTTATTGGGCTGCCTGGGTGGCTCAGTCGGTTAAGCATCTGCCTTTGGCTCAGGTCCTGGGATCAAGCCCCTCATCTGGCTTCTTGCTCAGTGGGGAGCCTGCTTCTCCATCTGCCTACCACTCCTCCTGCTTGTGCTCTCTCTCTCTCTCTCTCTCTCTGTGTGTGTCAAATAAGTAAATAAAACCTTAAAAATAATTATATCACTTAACTCATAGATACCATGTGGTGACATATGCCACTAATTATTTTCATCTCTGTTGTAACATCCAGCCCGGTGACCTTCTTGAAAGAACTACAGGTTTATAGTAAAGTATTTCCGGGCTTTGCTGAACAGTGTTTCTAATTTAAATCTAAGTGGGTTTTGCTTATTTATTTTTAAAACTCCATTCCTTTGCCTTATAACTCAGGGGTTTTGAACTATTGTAAGTTATGGATCCCTTTGAACATCTGGGGCAAGCTGTAGGCCTTGTCCCCAGAGATGTGCTCCCACAACTCTGTTCTGCACACTGTCATTGGATTTCTAAGACCCTTTGTAGCCCATCCGTGGACTTGTTTTAACTGTTTGTTTTCAGCTAAGAAAAGGGGTTATTTTAATGGTGGAAGGGGAAGGATCTTGAGATCCTTGGGAGAGATCTTTTTTTAGGAGCTACAGTGTGTGTGTGAGGGGAGGAGATACTCCGATGGGTGGGAGGGCTTCGGTGTTTCTCAGACATGGCTGGGACCGCAGGGTGGGGCTGCTGCTGCAAAAGTGGGCAGAGCTAGTATCTTGACCAACCACTAGGTGTCACTACAACACCAGTTAGTTGTGGGGCCTTGGCACTAGTGTGCTGGAACCCAGGAGTAGAATGCAGGAAAGCTGCAGTGACTTCCTGTCCGGGACTAACTATGGCCAAATGTTGGCAGAATTTGCTTTCATTATTATTTTTTTCAATAGAAGGAAGAATAAAGGGTAGACAAGGGCACATTAATTGTAAATAAGTTGAAAGGGGAAGAAAAGGTAAGTGAGGTGGGTTTATCTGGGAGTGTGATGTAATACCGGGGTTCCAGTTTCCGCTAGAAATGACATTTTCTTGGACGTAGTTTTTCTTTCTTTCTTTCTTTCTTTCTTTTTTTTTTTAAACATTTTATTTATTTATTTGAGAGAGAGACAGTGAGAGAGAGCATGAACGAGGAGAAGGTCAGAGGGAGAAGCAGACTCCCCGTGGAGCTGGGAGCCCGATGTAGGACTCGATTCCAGGACTCCAGGATCATGACCTGAGCTGAAGGCAGTCGCTTAAACAACTGAGCCATCTGGGTGCCCTTGGACGTAGTTTTTCTTGTCTCTCTGAGAAGGGATGTTGGCTGGATGGGCCTTTCAGGCTTCTAAAACACCAAGTAAATATTATTATGTAATTTACCAATACTCCAAAATTCATTTTGAACCAATAGTGACTGCCCTTTTAGTAAGAGTGTGGATAGTGTGCTATTATTTAATATAAGGGCATTTTTCTTGTTTGAGGTGTATTTTACTAAAATTCTCTTTTTTTTTTCTTGCAATATAGCCAAGGCTGTTACCACACTAAGCATTAGCTCACTTTGTTTTCTGGCTACATATTGCATTTTGTTCCTAGTCAAATCTTTTACAAACACATGTATTTTGGCAAGAAAGTGTATCATAAATCTATCTTCATTGATTTAAGGAAACAGTGTGTGTTAGTATATCCTTTGATATCAGCCATAGAAACATTTTTCTAGATAATGTCTTCTTAGGCAAGGGAAATAAAAGCAAAAATAAACTACTGGGACTACATCAAAATAAGCTTTTGCACAGCAAAGGAAACCATCAACAAAATGAAAAGGCAACCCACTGAATGAGAGAAGTTATTTGCAGATAATATATCCACTAAGAAGTTAATATCCAAAATATACAAATAACTTATACAATTCAACACCCAATAAACAAATAATCCAATTAAAAAATGGGCAGAGGACCTGAGCAGACATTTCTCTGAAGAAGATATACAGATGGGCTACAAGATGCTCAACATTACTAATCATGAGGGAAATGCAAATCAAAACCACAATGAGATTTCACCTCACTCCTGTTCAGAGTGGCTAGAATCAAAAAGTCAAGCAATAACAAGTGTTGGTGAGGATGTAGAGAAAAAGGAGTCTTCATGCTCTGTTGGTGAGAATGCAAACTGGTGCAACCATTGTAGAAAACAGTATGGAGGTTCCTCAAAAAATTAAAACTAGAATTACCATATGATCCAATAATGCTACTACTGGGTATTTACTCAAAATGAAAATGCTAATTTGAAAAGATACACGCACCCCTATGTTTATTGCAGCATTATTTACAATAGCTAAGATATGGAAGCAGCCCAAATGTCCATCCATAGATGAATGGATAGAGAATTGGTATATGTATACAGTGGAATATTACTCGTAAAAAAGGAATAAGATCTTGCCATTTGCAGCAACATGAATAGACCTATAGGTATAATGCTAAGTGAAATAAGTCAGAGAAAGGCAAATATCATATGATTTCACTTACATGTAAAAGTTAAACAAATAAATTTTAAAAAGACATAAAACCAGACTCTTAATTACAGAGGCCTAACTAGTGGTTGCCAGAGGGTGATGGGGGTGGGGGAGATGGGTGAAATAGATAAAGGGGATAAAGATGTACAAACCCTAGTTATAAAATAAGTCTTAGAGAGGAACAGTACGGCAGAGGGAATCTAGTCAGTAAGATTGCAATAATATTTGGTGACAGATGGTGACTACACTTACTGCGGTGAACACTGAGTAGTGTATAGAATTCTTGAATCATGATATTGTACTCCTGAAAGTAATCTAGCATTATATGTTCATTGTACTTAAATTTAAAATTTGAAAATTTAAAAACAGGGTCACCTGGGTGACTCATTGGTTAAACTTCTGGCTCTTGGTTTCAGCTCAGGTAATGATCTCAGGGTCGTGGGATGAGGCTCCTCATCAGGCTTCACGCTCAGTGGGGAGTCTGCTCGAGGGTCTCTCTCTCTCTCTTCCCTCTGTCCCTCTGCCCACTCACGCATCCTTTGTCTTAAATAAATAAATCTTAAAAAATTAAAAAACATTTTGTGTCAATACATCCTTCAATATTAAAAATGTGTTAGTATTGCATTATATTTAAAAATGCATATAATGGATACATTATTGCTTCAATTACAGCAATATGTCAAAGACCTAAATAAGTTGCCAGCAAATTCTGTTTTGGAGTATTTGACGGCCAAATGTGAAACTAGTTCACCCCACCTTTCTGACGCCTAGGTTTTGAAAGACCTCTTTTGGAAGTAGATAAGCTTAGCAGGAAAGTAAGCCTCTTCCCTGTGCTATATGTCTTATGAACATTCTCTGAATACATCATTGTTAACACAACCTAAGTCAGCAAAGTGGGTGTCTGGAGAGGAAACGATCTGGTGTGTTTAATACAACACGGGGTTTAATACAGGCTTCCCAACTTAGCCTGAACTCAGGCAACTCATACTGGTTTGGGGACGGGAGCAGTGGCTCTCTGTAAAAGGGGCAGAAAAGGAAATGGGGAAAGCAAGTCACTTTAAGTCTTACTATTTTAGAATTCCTGCAGGAGGGGGCGCCTGGGTGGCTCAGTGGGTTAGGCCTCTGCCTTTGGTTCAGGTCATGATCTCAGGGTCCTGGGATCGAGCCCCACATCTGGCTCTCTGCTTAGCAGGGAGCCTGCTTCCCCCTATCTCTCTGCCGGCCTCTCTGGCTACCTGTGATCTCTCTCTCTGGTAAATAAGTAAAATCTTAGAATTCCTGCAGGAATTCTTTCGTGGGAAGAATTCAGTCAGAAACACTGCCCTCTAAGAGCTGAGGAAGTAAGGCAAGCCTGGCTTTCTGCAAGGCTCGGATGGTCCTTGCTGGTTGGTCGGGGCCCAGGCCCTGCTTCTCAAGCTCACCAGTGCTTTTTGTCTCCTGCAGGTGCACAGCTTTAAGGGCTACTGGGAAAAACTGAACTCCAACCTAGAATACGTGAAGTACTCCAAGCCACGCCTGCTGTATGACAACAGCATGGTCCGGAAAGAATGGCACAGCCTGATCTCAGAAGAGGTTTGTGTGGATGCAGGAGAATAAAGCAAGAAGCAAAAGTATAGCATCCGATGAGGGGATGCCCTTTAGTCCCAAGGCTAGCTTCAGTTTGCTGCACTCTCCCCAACAGCCAGGCCCTTTTGCATTGTTGCAAGAAGACCACGGTGCTTTTCTGATCTGTCTTCTCTTGAGGAGGAAAATCAAGTGCGCAGAGGTTAAGGGACACACGCAGCATGTTTATCGTGGAAGTGAGATTAATAGCTCGGTCTTACCTGTGTTCTTGCATTACTTGTATAGTTAAAAATTGATTTAAAAAAAACCTAGGTGTTCTAAAAATTTATGGTTGCTGAGGGTTAGGTTTAGTTGAAAGAAAAGTGGCTGGGACTGACTGCAAAACGGGCAGCACAAGGGAGATCTGTGGGGGGATGGAACTGTTCTGTACCTTGACTGCGGCACGTGAATGTGCGTCCATGGTGAATTGACATAGGACTATACACTCATTCTAGCAATATCTGCCTCCTGATTTTGATACTGTACTATAGTCCTTTAAATCAGATATAAACATGGGGGGAGACTGGCTGAAGCGTACATGAGATCTTTCTAGAATCTCATGTAGTTGCAGTGTCATTGTATATAACACAACACTGTCTAGTTGATTTACAACTTCCAACACATCTATAATAATTTCAGAATAAAGTGCTTTTTAAACTCATTTTTAAGAACATAGGTATTTTGATTGCTTGGAAAGTATATTTCTTTCTTCCGAAACTCTTTCGCTATGCTGCGCTATGTCCTTGGTGTGAAAAATGGCGCCCACAAAACTTCGACCTTCCACACCTCTGACATTTTCTCCCTTCTAGAAAACTGGAAGAAGAAGGTCCATGGTGTACATGAGGAATATTCGTGAAAATGCAATGAAGTAAGTAAAATTAGGGATTAGTGTACCTAGAAGATGCGTATCTTTTGCGAGTACTTTTTTGGAGACCTTTTGTGGAAGGAGCTTCCTTTTGTTGAGTGTCCTCAACAAAACGATGCTGTGAGCTTAATGAATGCAGCCACCAGGGTCCTATCTTGAGTTTGGTGCTAGAGTTTCTAGTGGGAAAATTGTATGTTAAATTGTATAATAAAATTGTATATTAAACCTTACAGACTGGCATCCTGAAGATAGATAATTATAAACAACAAGTAGTAGAGAAGGCCCTTACTAAGTGAGCACTTTAGGGGGTTAGAGATAGTAGGTTCATTTACAAAGTGTTAGTGGGCTGCTGAGCGGGCTCTTATTTTGAAAGCCCATTTTCTGGATAGATGAGTCATCTTGGAGTGCTACGAGAATAGGCCCGTTCCAACCCTGTTCTATTTTCTGTTCCCATTATTTCCAATAACCGAGAGCTGCAATTGTTCTAAATTATTGTCATTGTTTGCGCTAAAGGGTTTTGAGATTTTATAATCGCCTAATGTGGCTTTTGCCAAGTTGATTAAAGTGTTTGAGGTTTTCAGCTGCCTGAGAACAGTTTCTGCGGTGGTTTTATGGAGGATATCTTTGTGGGGTATTGTGGCTTTTTTTTTAATCTTCCTATGTGAATAATGTTGGCTAATTTCTTTGTAGGGTGATTTCTAACCTAGAAGCAAGGAATTTGGGTAAGAAGAGAAATGTAATAAAGTCCTCTTTATTTGATTTCTGTCAGTGTTTGGTTTGTAACCCTGTCTTTCCTACCGGTGTGGGTTGGCAAGGAAATCACGCTCAGTAGTGTAATGAAGGCAGCACCCCTTTAATATCTTCCTGTTAGAGTGACCACCCAGCTCCTTCCATGTCTGTCTTGGCACCAGGACCTTTCAGGACAGCTGCTGAATGTGCTTTTGCTGGAAGAGTCCCTGAGTGTTGGCATCTGGTTTTCATTATTTTTCTTCAGATACTTGATCTAATTACCATGCCCTGTGGCTGTACCCACACGATGCACTTCGGGAGTTCCTCTGGCTTAGGGCTGCTTTCCTTCCAGCTTTTCAGCTGTCTGATCACACAGGGATCTTTGATTTTGGGTAACATTTGGGCACTCCCTGGGCTAGGTCATAGGAGTCCAAAGATAGGAGTCTCTGGGTAAGCTGTGTGGTTATAGAGGAAGAGCATAGGCCTGGAGCCAGACAGAACTTGGCTACAGTTCCAGGCCAGCCACATGCTAACAATGTGCTCTTGGGCAAGCCATGTGTTCGCTTTCTGCATTAACTTTTTCAGGACAAGGTGAGAGGAAAAACAAGAGTAAATGGGGTAACGTTTATAGCACCTCGTACAGCGCTTGGTGCACGAGATACCTGAGGGCTGCTTTGTCATTGATGTGTGAGGAAGAAATGCTGATGGCGATGGGTGTTCTAGAACCACCGTGGTGGGGTGGGGAGGCATTGGATCAGGAGTGGGGATGGTTGGGGAACAGAGCGAGCTCAGAAAAGTCTTTCCAGGAGTGACAGCTGAGGTAAGTTTTGATTAAACACCCTACCAGGTAAAACTGAGGGACGAGAATGCTAAACGTATCCAGGTACAAGCTTTTTTGTGGTTTTGTCTCTGGAACACTTTCATGCCTCCTAAAGGCCAGCCTCCATTTAAAAAGCTATTATTTTTATATCCCACTTATGTTTTATAGGCTTGGATATTTAGGTGTATGCTGGGTGACCCTAACGGAAACGATTTTATACAGTGCATTGTGGGACATCCTGCAGCTGTGCACATAAGTCATGTGAACCGTGACAGTGAACTTGTGATCCAGCCCAGGGTGACAGGGCCTTTGCTTAGGGAGCAGCCGGGAGGGAACCAGCCTCTGCCTGTGTTACCAGGCCAGCCATGCCCAAAGCCAGGGGTTCTCCCGCTAGCACCAGGCAGGAGCAGCGGGCAGGAGTCCTGCCCAGCAGTGGGGACGTGAAGGTGCCTGGTTCAGGCTCATCCTTCTTGCCTGGCCAGGAATTTTGCCATGCGGGAAATGTTGCCGGTTGTCAAGGTTTTTGTGGTGTCTGTCACTCCTCTGCCCCCGTTAGAGCTCCTACTCCTGTACTTTCCGCCTGTTTACATCCTGTAACCATTCTCTCTGCGAGCACTTTGGGAACTTGTCCCTTCCTCTTACGTTCTTGGCTTGCCCTAGTGTCCTAGGAAGAATGTCATCACTAAAAGAAACAGGACAGTCAGGGTGAATCTCAGGGCTGCTGGCATCAAGTTTTGAATTGCTTCATCTGAATCAAAAAGCTCATTTGGGCTCCAGGTCGGATTTATCCCGAGTGGACAAAAGGCCCCTGTGCCGTCCCACACAGGGTCATCAGCCCACTGACTGGGGCAGTTCTGCTCTCTTGACAGGTGCGTGCCTCAGTTGCCCCAGGAGAGGAGGAGCAGGACACGAAGGTGCAGTTAGAGGAGTGTTAGGCACATCTTGCCACAAGACTGTGTTGTCTGCCCCTCCAGGCTGCTGGTATAGTGCAAATCACGGCAGAGGAAATGCCATCCCATTGACCCTTCCGTGTCGCTTCTCCATCTTGAGCTGGTTACTCTTTGAGTCAGATCACTTGTAACAATTCGTATTATTTGCTTCAGTAATTGACAGGTCCCCTCAGTTCAATGACTCCCACAGTCACTAAACCATAGGGGGTCACGAGGAAAGCAGTCATGCAATCCTTTCCACCAAGTCCCCGTCTCTGAGTTTACGGCCCCCTTGGCGTTAAGAAAGGGCCCAAGTGTCTCTCACTCCAGTGAAGCAGAGGTCTTTAGACAGCAGTGAGTTTTCACATTGAAATCAAAGCCAGAGCCTCTTGGTGTCGGGCAATGTGTTCCTTGTTTTCTTTCTTTCTTTCCTAGTCTTTTGGAGTAGAGCTGTCTGTGTATCACCTGGGTGACAAGTTCAGCTTGCAGGAATAGGTCACGCATTTCATGAAAAATTTCATCCTATCAGCAAAATGGTCTGTGTTCCCAATAACTCAGAGAAGGGAAACCCAGGCTGATTTCTCGTCTTCTAGTCCATTTCCCAAAAACCACCCTTCTTGACTATTATTTTGTTTAATTTCAGAGCCAAGATTAACACCCCTCTTCCAGGAGGAAGACAACCACCAGAGGCTGCTGATGGGGTTGGTAAGTTTTCTGTGGGCCGTTCGGGTGCTGAGAAACCACAGGATCCAAGAAAAGGGAAAGGGCTAGACTGTCCTTCTCGTGATGACCTTATTTTTCACTCATTCTTTTAACCCATTAGCTGTTACCAGCCACTGTAGGCCCTGTGTGCTCAGTGGTAGACAACACAGATATGATTTCTGCTCTTTTAGAATTTAGTGTAGTGGGGGAGACATACATAAATCAGTCACCGCCCAAAATATATAATTACAAAACATCATAAGGAAATGTACAGCACTGAGTGTTTAAAAAAAGGAAAGAACGATGTCTCCGTGGCATTTGTATTTGGGGTTTAAAATACAACAGAATAAAGTATCCTTTCTCAGGAAGTCCTACTGCTAGGAAGACCAAAGACAGAGAAATCAAAATAAATGAATGGAAGAGCAGAATTGGTAAATAAATCCAAAATCTATTTTTTTTTAAACTGATTAAAGAGACATCTGGAAAGTCTAATAAAATATCTTTAATCCTGTGCAGGCTTAGGAATGGGATAGTCTATTACCTTAGCTATGGAAGGTTTTCAAATGTGAGAAAAACATGTGTAAATGCATATTTACACATTTGAAAATTCTAGTTAAAGTTTCCTTGGTAAATAGAAATACCAAACTTGAGCCAAGAAGAAATAAAAATCCTTGACAACACAATAACCCTAAAATAATTTGAAAAAAATTGTCAGAGATTATCTGCAGGGGCGTCTGGGTGGCTCAGTCAGTTAAGTGTCCAACTCTTGATTTGGGTTCAGGTCACGTTCTCAGTGTCCTGAGGTTAAGCCCCGTGTTGAGCTCCACACTGAGAACAAAGCCTGCTTAAGAGTCTCTCTTCCCCTCCCTCTTCTGACTCCCACATGCATGCACTCACTCTCTCTCTCTCTTAAAAAAAGAAAAAGAAAGAGATAATCTTCCAAAAAGGCACCAAATTATTTAATGAGTTAGTTCTTTCAAACTTATAAGGATCAGATCATACCCAGGCTATGTAAATTATTTTTGAAAAAACGATGGGAAGTTTCTCAATCACTTTAAAAGGCTAGCATAACCCTAAAACCAAAATCTAACAATGACTTTTACTTTCAGTTATGAACATAGATACCATAAGCTCAATTAAAATATTTTCCAGTGGTCCATTTGAAAAATACAACATGGCCAAGTGGCCTTTTTTTTTTTTTTTTAAAAGAAGGCTTATCATTAGCCACTGTATTAATGTAGTTCATCATATCACTAGGTCAAAGAGGGGGAAAAAAGATAATCTCTATAGGTGCTAAAAATTGATAAAAGTAAAATTCCACTTCTGGAATACACCAAATCAATAAGACAAAAAATATCCTAATACTGATAGCTGACATATTTTAAATCAAATGTTGGGGTCATTCCTATTAATATCAGAAAGAAGCGGGATGCCTGGGTGGCATAGTTGGTTGAGTGTCCAACTCTCGATTTCGGCTCGGGTCATGGGATTGAGCTCCCTGTCAGGCTCTGTGCTATGCACGGAGCCTACTTAATATTCTCTTTCTCCCTCTCCCGCACTCCTGCCCCATCCAGGTGCTCTCTCTCTCTCTCTCAAAAAACAAAGAAAGAAATTACGGATTCTTGCTGTTTTCACTAAAAATTTTCATTGTTCTGGAAATTCCATACAGTGCAATAAGAAACAAAAGTAAAAGAAGATGCTATGATTGTCTAATGCAACAAACAAAATAATCACCAGGGGAAATGGAAAATACTAAGGAACAAGTTAATAAGCTGGTGATTCTAAATAGATTTTCTTTTTTATTAGGATTAACCAGTTAGAAAAGTTAATGAAAAACATTATTCCATTTCCGAATCCTCAGCATCTAGGTTTATAAAGTTATAACCCAAAAGTCTGACAGTTGACCAGGTGACTCACTTGACAAAAAGGAGTAGAACTGACACTACCAGATAGCTAAGTGTGTTATTGATCTACAGTAATTGAAACAATATGGTGCTTGTACAAAATAGACAGGAGACTCTAGTTTAAATTTGAATCTTTAGTGTAGGATAAAATTAGGCATTTAAAAATCACTGGAAAGAAATACTTTTTTAGTCTATCAATGGCTGTCTATCTGGAAAAGACAATTAGAGTCCTCCTATCCCAAATACCACCACCTTATACCATAAACCAGCAGAAATACCAGATAGATTAAGGAATCTAATATAAAAAATTAATGTGTGTGTGTGCTTGCCTATCCAATTGTCAAAGTTCAAAAATCGCACTAACATGGGACGCCTGGGTGGCTCAGTTGGTTGAGCGGCTGCCTTCGGCTCAGGTCACGATCCCGGTGTCCTGGGATCGAGTCCCACATCAGGCTCCTTACTCAGCAAGAAGCCTGCTTCTCCCTCTGCCTCTGTCTGCCACTCTGTCTGCCTGTGCTCACTCTCTCTCTCTGACAAATAAATAAATAAAATCTTAAAAAAAAAATCGCACTAACAAAGTTCAGCATATGGGGAATTGGGCAGCCTTATACAATGCAGTTGGAAACCAGTATATCCATTAGCATATCCACTGCAAAGTGTTTCAAACCTTTAGTACATGACCCAACAAGTTCTATTTCTAGGAATTTAGCTTAAGAAAATAATTGGGGATATGGCAAACAAATCATGTATAAGGGATTTTTTAGTGGTATTCACAATAGTGTAAGAAGTATCCCATATGTTTAAGAGGAGAATAAATAGTTCAATTCTAGTTGTTTCATAAAATTGAATACTGTGCAGCCATTACAACCAGCGTGGTAAAGAATATTCAATGACATAAACTATTACATGAAATAAAGGGCAAATTAGAAAACATTGGAATGAGTGTGCACACTGGAGAAAAGGAAAATAAAAAATCCAAAATGTTAACACAGATGATAGGATTATGGGTGATTTAAAGTTTCATTTTTATGGTTGTCATAGAAAAATGGAAAAGCACAAAAAAACATGCAATGATCTTTTTTTAAAATTTAAAAATTTTAAGCCTAGTTAATTAACAAATGGCCCAGAATGCCATGGGCTAAGTTTTGCTCAGGGTCTCATATATGTATGTATACATATAGCAGATATGTAAATCTGCTAACATAGTAGATATGTGCAGGTATGGTGTTAATTGTACAATTCTCATGGTGTTTATTGGTGCAAAGATCTCTAATGAGGAGGACCTCCAGCTGTTTTAGGCAAAAGAGAGGGAAAAAAAGGAGAAGGAGACATAAGAGCAAAAGGCCGGGAGAGCTGGGATGCTACACTGCACTGATTGGTGAGCTCCAAGATGAGAATAGAGTAGATATACAAGTCTGTTTAGATGTGATAGAATCAATAATTTCATTACTTTTGCATGTCAGGGGGCTGTGCTGAATGTCTAGAGGGAGGTGCCTGATGCATTTCGTTTTTACTCCTGCCCCTGTCCTTCCAAATGCCCCAAAGCATGCCACTCCCCACTACACCTCCCCAACACCCCACAGCCCCCACCCCCACCCCGCATCAACACAGTCACTCCATGCTTGCAGTTGTTTCTGTAAGTTCTCCAGGTCTGGGACCAGTAGACTTCAACCCTTTGGTAGATCCCAGAGCCCTTGACGTCTAAGTTAGTGGCTTTCCTCAGCTTCTTTGGAGAATTCTCATCACAGCTGGGAATCTGACTCTTGGCTGTTCGCTAGGCTCTGGGTGACTCCTCATGTCCCTGATTTATGCCCATTAAAGTAACACTGTGGGTTGTGCGTTTCCGCCAGTGGGATCTTCGGGTCCAGGATTTTTCGTGTTGGTAAAGAGTATTAATGATTGGATCTAGTTTCAACCAGTAGCAGGTGCGAGTGGGTAGGTTGTGACTTTTCTAATCCATGTCCTGTTTTCAGATGGTGTCTGAGCTAAAAGACCATCTTTTGAGACACCTACAGGGTATAGAAAAGAAGAAAATTGAACAGATGGTTCTGGACTACGTTTCAAAACTGGTTGGTTTTGCTTTTTCTCTTTCCTGCTGCCCCCACTCCCCTAGTATGTAGCTCCCAGTTTGTGGTTCAGGATATTTTTCCGATTAGACTTTTGCAGATTTTCTGTCCTCACACTGGTATATTTGGTATGCTATAGATTGAGAAAAGGGAAAAAAGAACAACAACAACAAAAACCAAGGAGGATTTGGTTATGAAAGTGGTTTATTATACTCGCTTCAAACAGGGTATCGAGGAGCTCACTTTATGAATGTGGCTTTGCTCTTCCCCATGCTGGAATTAACTTGCTTCTTTGTCCTTTGATAGCCAAACTATTTAACATGTCTACCTATCATCTTTCTGTTGACCTTAAATTTCACCTTCCATAGTATTAAGGGTTTATGTTCAAGCAACACTCTTCTGTGTACCTAATCACAAAGAAGTTTTAACACAGTCTGTATTAACAACCGCTGGAACCAGTAGGACCAGAAGCAGAAGAGATGTAGCTTTAGAAAACTCAGTACCCCTCACTTTCTGACTTGACAGTCACAGACAGCAGCCAAACCTGCCTGTTCCTTCCCAGCAGCAAACAGCTGTGTCTCGCAGTCCCCTTAGCAGGGTGGCCGGTGGGGCTTTCTGAAACGAATGGAGGAAGTTGCTGCAGACCCGGACTGGATTGCTTCCAAGTCATCTTACCCGACTTCAGCCGAAGAGACACTGAGAATCTGTGTCATTGAGAATATAGTGTTTTTATCTGTGCCCACTTGGAGATCCTTTCCGATTGGTGCCCTGTCCTTAGCCTGCGCAGGCAGGGCATGGGGTTCAGGGCACGCAACAGCCCCCTTGGAGACTGCGCTATTGCTGAGAGACTAGTCAAAGGTCTGACCTCCACTTGAGGTGTGTCATCCTCCACAGTCATCACTCAGAGCCTCTGTCCTGCTCTGTGTCTCCTTTCTTCTCACTGTCCGCTGTTGGCCTTTGTCACGTAACAGTCCTAGAGTAAATCCAGTTGTGCTTGACCTTCACGGAGGGCAGAGGTCCTGTTACCCAGGGCTGGGGAAGCTCAGCAGGGGCACCGCCTGTGTAGACAGAAGGGGCTCTGTTAGACTCTGGTGCACATTTTCACTCTTTCCATTTTGGATTCCAGCACCTCAGCACTGACTGCAGAAAGGCTGGTTCTGTGTCCCGGCCCAGGCTAAACGCCAGCTCCCTGAACATGCCTGTCAGGCCTGCGGAGGGCTCCCTCTGGGGACCCCGAGGGAGAGGGTGTGGGCGAAGGGTAAGATACTGTCTTTATCTTCCAGCTGGATCTCATTTGCCAAATCCTGGAAACCAGCTGGAGGAAACACCATCTTCACCCCCGGCTTCTCCACTGGTACGCATTTCCCCCTCTCTCTGATCGAGGTGTATAAAGACAACTCTAATTGCTACCTGTTTGGGCAAAGCTTTTTTGGAACCTAACAATTGAAAGCACTTGTCAGCAGCCCCAACCCTGTCTGTCTTGGTTCTGCACTCAGCATTTAAAGGAATGGCTCTGTGGCTTCACCCACCCTCTTTCCCGGGGATATGGTTGATGAGGACCGAGGGGTGTGTGAGCTCAGGACCTCCAGGAAGGGGAATTGGAGTTAAAGCAACTGATTGTTTATGTGCCTGCCGTCTGGTTAGATTCTAGGCATGAGGCTTTCAACAGGGCCTAGCGGGAAGTCCGTCTCTCTGTGGTACTCAGAGCCACTGCTCAGACCAGTGGAGATTTAGGGATGAAGCCCTCGGCTCATGGCCGCTCTTTTGTTTTACCCAGCGGCAGGCGGGCCAGTGCTGCTGAATTTACAGTCTTTCACCTCATGACCAGGATTCTGGAAGCTACTAGGACTTTGTTTTTACCTCTGCCTCCTGGTAAGTCTTGGCTCTTTTGTCCTTTGTTGTAATACATTTGTTCTTTCTTTTTCACGTGGTCATCGGACTTTGGCACCTTACGCATTTAAGGATGAGACCTTCTGTGTCTGAGAACTTGTGTGTCTGGGGTCACTGTGAGAGAAGGGCCTCATGTTGGTCTCTGCAGACCAGATCTCCCCCACTTGTTAAATTCTACTGTGGCTCGTCACTGACTTGAGGGAACTGGAGCTGGTCCCCACGCACTCGCTAGGACACTTTGAATCAGCAGAGCTGATGTAAGATCTTTCTCTGATGTCTGCAGGCTTAGTTTATCTGATTGAGAAAGTTAACACTCAGAAGGAAGTGGGTCTGGCTGGGTGTCAGAAAATGCTTGGAAGCTAAAGATCGCCCTTGAGATTTTGAAACAGGACCAAGTCAGGCCTCAAAACACCCTTGGCACGTGTGTATGTGGTCATGCATTTAATCGGTCATTTGTTCACTCAATAAACAATCATTTGTTGATCTTTTTTTTTATTATATTCCATGTGCCATGCTAGAAATTAGAGCAGTTACAAAAATTAACAGACGTCTAATTGGGAACATGTATTCATTATAAGAAAGAAATAAGCTCCTATCTGCCGTGTGTTCATTACATATATTTTTTGGTGAGTGTTAAGCTTTATGATAGCTATGTCTATATAATGTTTATCAGCCAGTTTAATTTATTTATTCATATGCAGCTATCACATCATATATCGGTAATTCATTCCTTTACTCATTGGTTTTAAGCCAACAGGTAGACGGTTCCCATTTTGTACCAATAAGTACTTTACATAAATAAACACATTCAATTTTCCTAACAGTCCTAAATGATAGGAGCTTAAATTGAACCACATTAAATTATCAATACCCAACCAGTTTTTGACCAAAAAAAAAAAAAAGGCATTTTCATATGGTTCCACTGAATATTATTCCCATTTTATAGATGGTGAAACTGAGGCACAGAAAGTTACATAACTTGCCTGAAAGTCACATGGTGATTAAGTAACAGAACCAGTATTCAAATCCAGGGAGTCTGGCTCCAAAATCTGTGCTTTTAACGACTGTTCTGTGCTGCCTCTTGAATTTTATATTCCATTTGAAATAGTTGATGCCGAAACATTGACTATTTCTGGGCCCAGAAATCCCATAGCTCGTCTCTACTTGTCTGCATTTGTGATACGTCCAACTCAGTTTGGAGCCCTGCATGCTTTCTCTGTCCATATACCTTATCTTATCTTTTGATTTTATCAGATTCTGACAGTGACCATTCACGAGGAGAATTGATGACTTTTAATTATCCCAATAGAATAGGAAATTCAAGTTGGCCTCTAGGAAGAGTGAAGGATTTCATGAAAACTATATTAAGACTTTGTGGCTTCAACCATTAATTATTTGTCATTAACACAAAAGAGTTGGTAGAGGATTAGATTGACACTTTCAGATTTGTTCACCATGGATGCTCAAGCCAAATCTGTAAATAAATGAAGTGACTTACTGGGGGCAATTTTACACCTGGGAGACTGTAAAACTTTACTTTCTACAGAGCATCACACTCCTTTCCAGGGATGTGTAAGGAGGGAAAACGTGGAAAAATGTTATCCATAGTGATTGAGAATTATTATGAATAGACTTAATGGTTTGTTTCCATGAGTCAAGTATCTCTCTCCTTTTCTCTTAAATGTTGGTTTCCCTCATGTGACATGGAAAGTGACCCTGGGTCACGTGGGTGTGCACATGTGTGGGTAAATACAGGATTTTTGCTTGTGTACTTGTGTATGTGTGCTTGCTTTCCAAGCCTGCTGGCTAGTGAGAACTGAGTTCCAAGTGTTGGAAACTTGTAACCCAATTGGTTAAAGAATAAAGGGATGGAGGACCGTGACAGGGAGTCATGGTTCGGAGCTGGAGCATTTGTAGTTTAAATGGGACCTGTGCTTCCCTCACTGGCTATTGGAGGCCAGGGGCTCTGGAGGATGAGGACTAGATTTGGCTGGAAAAGGTCTGTTTTGGAACTGATGCCTACTTTTAGCCAATTTGCTCTGTTGCCCAGAGCTGACATGCAGAGGAAGCCAAGAGTGGACTATTGGATGTGGGGCTGTGCCCCAGGGACCGAGGAGGAAGGGTCATCAAGGATCTTCAGGACATGGATACAGGCTGAAGGAGGAATTTCGAGTCCAGGAAATCTATAGGAACCTTCAATAAACTTCTTCGGAATGAATTTCATAACTTTTTTTAATCTTGGGAAGAATGTCCAAATCCATTTGAAAAATCTCATGTTGTTGATGAGTGAATAAAATTCATTTTTTGTTTTATTGATTCAGGGAAGCCAGCAGAGTCATCTTGTCAGCCCCTTAACATCTGCTTGTGGGCAGAGTCTGCACTTTATCTGACCCTTGATGTGGCCAGGACGTAGGACTCAGTCCCTCACTGCTCATGATTCATGTGCTCAGGGAGAGACCATTGCATGACTTCTCTGAATTCAAGTTCCTGCTCTTCGGGCATCACTTCTTTGTCATGTCAGCTCCTAAGATTAGGCTGTGATCCTTTGTTTTCCCTACCCATGCCCCATCTGTTTCTGAGTGTGGACGCGTTGCCACGCACTTCTGAGCCCTTCCTTCCTCCTTCACCATCTGTGCCCTTGTTACCTCTGGTGCAGGTTCACACACTGACCTCCCAGCACGTATGTCTCATGTACCTCCCATAGCAAACTGTTGGTACTGGTACTGGTACCCAGCCCATTCTTTGTTTGTTGCCATTTTAATATTCTGAGAGTAAAACTCAAATCATTTTTCCATCTTGCTCAGAAACCTTCAGTGTCCCTCCCCAAAGTCTACTAAATAAGAAAATCCTTGCTGTCATTCAGCATTCAATCCTTGTCATGTGCGCTCAGAGCACTCTATGCTTTTGCCTTCATAGAACTGGCCATTTTTTAAAAAAAGATTTTATTTATTTTGAGAGACAGAGGGAGAGAGGGCAGGCATGCGCACATGAGCTGGGGGAGGGATTGAGAGAGAGAGAGAGAGAGAATCTCAAACAGACTTCCCGGTGAGCCTGGAACCTGAGATGGTGCTCGATCCCACAAACCTGAGATCATGACCTGAGCCAAAACCAGGAGTCAAATGCTTAACTGACTGAGCCACCCAGCCACCCCAAATGGGTCACATTTTTAATAATATGTATTTCTGTGATTATTTGATTGTCTTTCCATCAAACTGGAAGGTGGATGGGAGCAGCTTTGGGATCTGTTTTTTTCATTATTGTACACCCAGCTCCTTGTTGAGTGTCTGGAAGAGATTTGTTAAATAATTTCCAACCTTACCTCCTACCATTCCTCTCATACACTTGATTCCATCTCAGCTGGGTCTTTTAGTACTTTCTGAACATGCCCCATACTTTTGCAGCTTTCAGCCTCTGTTCATCTTGCCGCATTGATCCAGCTACCAGTTCTTGGGGCAGGAAATTGTCATGGGTAAGAGTGTTGGCTAAAGTCCCATAACCTGCATTCAAATATAGCTCTGCAACTTACTAATGATACGATCCTGGGCAACTTTCTTAGCTCCTGTGAATCCTGGTTTCCCCATTGATAAAATGGGAATCGAGTGGTTCCCACCTCTTGGTGTTGAATGAGGATCGAGTTGGCCGGTGCATAGATGGAAGTCCTCGGGATGAGTTTGTTACTGGTCATTGTTGTTCTCTCACACGCCAGGCTCTTCATAGACCTTGTGTTAGTTCTCCAGGCAGCCATGTGGGAAATGTGTACTGGTGGCTCCATTCCAGGGATGAAGAAATGGAGTCTCACAAAGGCTACTTACCTGTAGTTAGTAAGCAACACAGCAGGACTCTGGTCCAGGTCTGCTCATGCAGGTGACTCTTTCTACTGTCTCCTCTTTGTATATTCTCTGGCCTCATTTCCATGACCAGGAATTGCATTTACCCTTCTCAGCTCCCCTCATGTGTGCTCTCTTTTCCAAGGTGGCTTTTCTGATTCTCTCCTGGACTGGTATCTTCTCCCATGGATGTCATTTTTATTGCTTATTATAATACTGTGTTCAGAACGCTCCATTTCTGAGCATTTGAGTAGCCCTCCCCATGAGACTTGGGTTTGGGGAGCATTGCCTTCTCTGTTGAATTCCTATAGATTTGCTCTCTGACCATACTATTTAAAATTTTTTTTTTTTTTTTTAATTTAGTTCAAGCAGACCTCAAAAGCCCTTCTTCAGGGCATACACAGAGGTCAGGTAGACAGACTGTCCCCTACTGGTTCAAAATTTCTGTGTCAACAAGGTGGTCCCCATGTGTCAGCCTTCTAGCCTGGGCACCTGGAGTTTGAAGCTCTTCTGTTAATTGTTCTCTTTTGCCATCTTACTGCAGAATTGCAAGTCTATTAAGCTGTAAAATGGTTTTTCCTCACCCAGGCCTTGGACTCTTTTTGTCCTTTTGCCTAGGAAGGGACACACATGCTTGCTGGGAACTCATATCTACTCAGCACAATCCTTAGTCATGATAACACAAAGCAGGGGACTTGGACCTGTCTTCAAGCAGCATGTGTTAGACTCTAGGTGCCAAGGCACTGGGCTAAGGGCTTTATTAACGTCATTGAGTTCTCTCCCTCCAGAAGGCTGGAGACGCTGGCTGACCCTGTTTACCCTCCCGATCTCTCATCTAGGTTTTCACACTCTGCATACGATGCTCGGCGTCCACTGCCTCCCTTTGCATAACCTGCTGCATTACTTCGATAACGGAGTGTTGCTTCTCACTGAAACAGCCGTCACGAGGCTCATGAAGGGTAAGAGGCTCCAAGTTCACCACAGAGCCCACCCTGCTCTGAGCCCCACGAGGGTTGGCTCCGTGGTGTGCCACCCGTGTGGTCACACAGGGCCCTGCTGCGTGCAGGGCCATCTGTGCTCGGTTTAATGCTCAACATTAAATCTTGAAATCCTCAATATTGAAACAAGGGGATCCTCATTTGCCTTTTATAGTGGACTCCGCAAATGAGGCAGCTTGTCCTGCTGAGTACAGTTCATTTCCTGTAACCAGACTTTGGGCTAATTTAAAGTGCCTTAGGCCTTCAAGAGGCCCCAAAGGGCTTCTCAAGCCCCACACGGCTATTACATTCCTTCTCTGTACACGAGGGCACTTGAGGATAGGAGACTCTGAAGCCTTCTCAAGAAAATGTCATGAAATGGCTTACTTTCAGCTGATTAACTCTGTCATCTCAGACTTAGACTGAAGTACAAGGGAAATGGAGAGAGGCAGTGCTGGTGGGAACCAGAACTTGAAAGTCTCTAGTGTAATCCCTTGCTGAAATTCTTCGTTGTGGTATTTTGGAGATGAGTTTTGTTAACGTATGTTCAAGTATTTGCTGTTTCCCGAGGTGTCTTCTGTTTTTAGCTAGTAAAATTGTTTTGTGAGCAGCAGCTCGTTACAGAACCATGCTCCATGCCATATAGGAACTGCTTTATTAAGAGACAGCCCTTGTACTGAGAGACACAAACTAAAATTTTCAAGATATTGTTGGAATTGGCTTGAAAATCCAGGGTGGGGATGTGTGTGTTATCAGAATGAACCACTGAAGTATTATTAGTTTGCTCAGATGATTAAAATGGAGATTTGTTTTATTTGCCCATCTAACTTTTTTGTAGATCTGGACAATTCAGAGAAAAATGAAAAGCTAAAATTCAGCATCATTGTGCGGCTTCCCCCGGTAATCCTGAATTATGTTTTATTCTCTCCATAAGCCTTGGTATGAACCTCCTTCAGTTTCTTCCTGCAAAGGGAGCATTTACTTGTTTTGGGCTAAAGTCAATTGAAATGCTTCACTTTTCAGTCCTTTCCAAGAAATCCATCCCATCCTTCTCCACCCCTGCCGCACCGACAGGGTGCTTGTTCCTCTGGGTTTGTACTGCCTGGCACAGCCTGCCTGAAACATTTAGCCATTTTCTCCTCTTAGGAAACCACACTAATATTTATATCTGTGAGTCTGAGGGGAGGGAGAGGGGAAACATGTGCTTTTGGCATTTAAACTGATAAGAAATTTAAATACAGGTGAGGTCAGAAGGTTCTGGAACTGCATTTCCTCTCACTGCCATTTCTACCACAGCAGGAAAACATTCCCAGGTTGAAGGAAGAACGAGAAACATGAGAGAAAGGGTTAGCCAGGCACTCCTTGTTTTTTACGGGGGATATTAGCTCTCAGAGTCAGAAATACTATGAAAATATGAAATTCCACAGCAAGGTCTTCAGAGCCTCAGAATCTGCAAACTTCATGACCCTGCGAGCCCAGGGCCAGCTCTCTGCTCTGTTTACATACCTTGAACACTTGTATCTCTGGCACAATCCTCCCATGAAGGGATGTCCGCTGCCTTCTGGACCTAATCGTTTTCCTTTGTAACACCCTCTCCTCCTCACAGCTTACTGAAGCAAAGGCAAGGATAGAAAACAAAGCATATTTTCCATGGCTAGATCTCTCTGGGGAAAGTCTCTGAACATTTAGTTTGGTCTCTACATTTGATTTTTTCTTTCATTCCTTTTTTTGCCTCAAACTCTTAGGGAATTAAAATTTTCTGGGCAAACATTAGCGAGAACATGCCTCTTCCTGTCGAGACCTCACTTAGAGTTTGCAGGTACCCCATTTTGAAGAGTGGCAGATGAACTCCATTTCAAAAGAATTTGGCAACATCAGTGAATAACTGACTCTCCTCGGGGTTGAATTTAAGGGAGTATTTATTCAAAATTCAGAGGCACACCTCATAGGAGAGGGTCTTTCTTCAAGGGTCATTAACCATAAAGGGCCTCTCCTGTAGACTAACCAGCTACTTGGAAGTAATCCTTCTTAAATTATAGGTAGCTATAAGGTATGTGTACTTGATAACAGGATAAGCTACATTCTCCTCTCTATATTTTTGCATTCTTTTATTGTTGTTATTGACTTAATTTCTTTAGAGTAGTTTTAAGTTCACAGGAAAATTAAGTGCAAGGTCCAGAGAGTCCCCATCCAGCCCTCTGCCTCCACACGTGCAGAGCGTCCCCTATGACCAACATCCCCCACCGCCGCGGTCCCTGTGTTCCCACTGATGAACTTGCACTGACGCATCACCATAACCCTAAGTCCATAGTTAACATCAGGGTTCGCTTTCGGTGTTGTTCATTCTGTGCATCTGGACAGACATATAATACAATGGGTCCATCATTACGGTATTGCACAGAGTAGTTTCAATGCCCTAAAAATCCCACGCTACATATTTTTCGATTTGCCTAATAGCTTATTGGTCAGAAGATCTGTCGCCTTTGGGATCATCCTATGAGTTCTAACATTATTTCCCGGAACCACGTGAGGGTACTGCTGCTGAACTATAAGAAACAGGTGAGTGTGCGAGCGAGCACGGCCCCACAAAGTGTTGTTGGATCCTATTCGCCCGTTTCAGCGTGTCGGCAGAGACAGCAACTGTAGTTCTTTGCCCTCTTTTTTAAGTTCGTGCTTGTTTTGGAAAATCAGCTAATAGCAGACGTGGTTTCCCTTGTAGCCCCGGAGTTCTATGATTGACAAGTCGCCAGGCAGTGTGGAGTTCCTGCCTCTGAACTACTTCATTGAAATACTGGCAGATATAGAATCTTCCAATCGAGGTAACATCACTCACACGCCCTTGGGCTTTCCTGCTCTTTCTCTTGACATGGCTGTCCCAATTCACTTGTGTGGATCCTTTTCTTTCCGGACTACCCCTTGCTTCTAAGTAGTCCTGCTGCAGCTGGTTTTAATTAGTAGCATACAATTTCATTCCCAGAGTAAATTACCAAAAGAATTTGGTTTTAAAAGGGTTTAAGAGGTTTCAAAACCCATTCAGTTGGTGCAAATGACCTTTCTTGGGGGCTGAGGTAGAATGAATTTTAAGAACACATTTTCAGAGTAAAGTGTTTTACTAAAATATAAAATAATTACGATTTCAGTGAGCCGCAGGCACAATGTGATTCTAGAAGTTCCATGGCTACGTAGTAACTCTTTCCCCCTTACTTTTCCAGCTCTGTTAGCTTTTGAAGGACATGACAATGTGGATGCAAAATTTGTGGAGGAAGCAGCTCTGAAACACACCACGATGCTCTTAGGCTTGTAAAAAAGAACGTGCAGTTGTATCCACTCCCGATGTTTCAGTCTTGCTCATTAGCTTGACTTCCGTCAAGAGTCCTTTACCAATATTTACAATTGGTAACCCAAATCAGAATACATTGTTAAGCCATCTGAATTTCAGTCTGGTACTCGTTCAGACAGAATTAAACTACTATACCTCACCCTGGCTTTCAAAAGCAGACAAGCCGTCAAGTGGACAGGGGTGACAGAACGGTCTGAGAAGCATGACGTGTCCTCAGGGGTGACTTCGCAGCTTATCTTCCTAGTGGCTTATCTTCCTAATGACTTCATAGGCCCAAAGTGACTTTATACTCACTTTTGCACTCTGAAATAAAATATGCTTTAAAAAAATGTAGGGGACAGTGCTTAGAAGAACAAAAACTAGATGTGTCATTGAAGATAGCATACATATGAGAAGCAGAAAAATTCGTTACGGAAGGACTGTATTTGGAAAGAGGATACTTTTCAAAGAACTGAACTGGGAACTGGGGACTTGGACTGGGTCAAATCTGGCTATGTCCAGTAGTGGGTAATTTGTCCCATACAGCAGTGTGTACATAACGGCCTGAAGAGTAGGATTTGTCTTTGTGATGGTTCAGATGGAACTGTGCTGTAATATGTTAAAGTTTTTTGTATTTATAAAAGTTTGATTTAGTAATATCTTGACATTAAAAAAAAAAAAAAAAAAGAAACACTGAAGGTTTTGGCCTCTCATTTTTTGAACATAGCGCTTTTATTCCAGCCAGGAATCGTGAGCCCGCGAGCATGTTCTATCTCTGAGGCCCCCAAGGACACCTAACTAGTTCTCCCCCTTTTCTTTTTTCTTCCCCCTCTCTTTTATAGTGCTTCATTCTGACCCATAACGGTGGTCGCTTACCTGAGTCAGCCCGTGCCCTTTGCTTTTCTCTCTTCACAGTTTCTCACAGGGAACTTGCGGAATTGTCATGATTCTGATTATCACTAGGTAGTACAGTCATTCAACTTCTCTTCTAAAATCATACTTGAGTTCCCAAAATTGCCCTCTCCTACAGAATTTCCCTTTTTGGTCAAATATGTAGTCGTCACAGAGGCTCAAAATATCAGAGCCCTGTCAGCATGTTAGACTCTCTTCTCTTGAGAAGATCATTATTTTTCACCCCCTACCCTTTCATACTTGCGTTGTTACGCTGTCTTTCTGAAGTCCCAGTCGTCCGACTTACATCGACACTGGTCCTGTCGCTTTTCTGCTCACAGCCATTCGTTACAGGATAAGACACAAACTCCTCCACATGCAGGGCTTCCTGAATCCCAGCCTGACATGGTTCCCCCAACACGAACATGCTGTTCCAGCCAGGGCAGTTCACTGGGCCTTGAACAGCTTTTGTCTTCTTACTTCCGAGCCTGGCTCAGGCTATTTTCCCCACCTGGAAGTCCCTCCCCACTTACTGAAATCTTATATACGCTTAAGGGACCAGATAAACTGGTCCATCAGTTTGTGACTCCCCACTGTGCTGGCACACGGTGGCCCCTTCTGTGTGCACCAGTAGCACGGGCTGTAATACTTAAACATTCATCCCTTTCTGTTAAAAAATTATATTTCCATTCTTACATCATTCCTATAGGTCTATTTTTTGGATCCCTGCAACCCAGGAGCTTTGTTAAAGTGTGCAGTGTTTCTTTGTGTTAATCACACTGTTATTTATCACGGGCACTTTGCTTTTTAATAACTTTATAAAACAACCAACTTAGATTCAGGACTAACTTGGAGGCTGAGGATGAGATTAAATTTCCCTCTGTTCTGGCAGGATGGGGACTTGAAACAGATTTTGTTTCATTTAAAAAAAAAAAAAAAAAAAGAAGGAGGAATGTGGTATTTCTCACTTCCAGAATTGTGACATAAAATCCATACCTGACCCCAATATGAAATATGGCTTGAACATATTGATGAGGTAAAATCAGTTTTCAAATCCACTTGGGTATTTTCATACATGAGAAAATATAAAAACAGAATTAGGAAAATATACTTAGGTAAAATGCAATAAAATCAGAGTAACAAAGTAAGTGGAACTGGCCTCATTTTCCAACTCTGCTATACGCAAAGCTGTAAATGTTTTCATTGAAATTTTTAAAAATCTGGAGTCAGAACTTAATCACAGGTTTATTTGTATATGACATTGTAAAAAAAAAATCTAGATTTATAAGAAAGATAAATTAGAGTATAACTATTTTTGTGGCAAAAGGACTCTTTACTTGTAAAAAGAATGACCATAATATTACTTTAAGAAGGACAAGCTTCCTTACTGCTTTTTACTTGATTTACATTTACCAACATGAACTTCAAATGCAACTATTTAACAAAGTAAATTATAACCTCTGTGATACTTGGGATATTTTACTTTTCAAACAATCATTCTATCTTTTTCAAGTGAGTGTATTGAAGAGTATGTGCATTTTTCTTCTTTAATAAACAAAGACCCACTGCCAATTTCTGTACTGCATTGAAAATTTATTTTTCTTTTTTTAACTACATATTTCTAAAAGATGGTATATAAAGGGAAAAAAAGAAAAAAATACAGAAATATGCTTGGACATAACTGTAGGAAAATTCTATGTAACATCATGTAAAATGTAGTTGCTGATGAGTGTGAAAGGAAGCCATGTTGTTGTCCATTGTTGGTCGATTGTGGACACTGTATTTATAATTTAGAGCTGCTATACTGTATTTGTAATTTAGAGCTGCTATACTGATACTTTCCAGCTGTGCATATGAGGAAGCCTGATTAAAGTGTCTCCTTTAGAAGCCCAGATTGGTTCACATGCTCAGATTTCAATTGGCTTTGTAACAGGTTTCCTTATGTGCCTCATATTGGCCCCCGGTTCACTGGGCTTGAAAGGAGCCAAGGCACCATACGGTTTGGGCAAAGGAAGAGTGGCCTCTGCCTCTGGGATGTAGGCATTTGGACGTGGCTCTGCAGTTGTATAAACACCACTGGGCAGCTGGCGGTTATCTGTTACCAAGAACTCCTGCAAAGAATGATTTTTCCTTTTTAGTCTCCTGAAAATTATACTGAAGTCACTTCATACTTAGGGTCCAGCAGACACAGCTGGGTCTGAGCAGCCTTAGGCTGTGCTGATTGATATTTTCCCAAAGGGATAGGCGGGTATGAGGGTGGAGTCACTACACACACATGCACACACACATACACACTCCTCTCCTGGGAATGACCCATGTGGCTCAAGCATCATTCTGTTCCTGAGGTTTAGCGTTCATAAACTGGTTAGCGGGTCCTAAATTCCCTGTATTCCAGCTTCAGTACCTTTCATCGAGCACTAATTATTTCCATGTTTTTGAAAAACGCTGGAGTACTCATTGGTGAGCAAATGTTACAAAGGAGGAACTAAGGAGTAAAGTAGAACCAGAGGAGAGATGTGGTCAGCAGTTTGCTTCGAACCTCAAGGGGCTCAGGATTCTGCCTGTGCTTCTGGAGAACAGAGGAAGTTCTTATGGTATTAAGAACTCTAAATAATGGAGACAGATAAATGACAGCTGGGACACCACAGGTAAAATCTTAATGCCCTAAAAAACAGTCTTGGGCACTATGGGGATTACAAATCTGATCCTATTTTCAGATACTCCTAGTATGTATTTGGAAGGCATGTGTTCCTGGGTTAGGGAGTGAATAATGATCCCTTGCGGGATATCTACTTGATAGTCTCTGAGTTGTAGATCTCCAGGATGTAGTCTTCTTAGAAAGATGCCCAATTCCATTGTAAAAATATTAAAAGGTCATAGGAGTAGGCAAGACTTGGCACCCATCATGCGGGCACAGTCAGTGATAGGCCTAGACTGAGGCCAGTGGCAGGAGAAGAAAGATGTGATCTTGAGGCCTATGACACAGACCGAGGAGCAGAGTCTGCAGAAGGCTGTGGCACCTGGAAGATGCTGAAGGCCTTGCAGTGTGCTGTGGGGGCCCCTGATAGCCAGATATGGGAGAATAAGGTATGGTCTGAGTAGGGATACAAGGACAGAGACTAAAGACGTATGGATAAAACCAGAGCCAGCTGAGCCACCATCCTGCCAATGGCTGAATGCCACAGAGGCCATGTCGTAAGACTGTGGGGTGGGCCTTGGTGCTCAGTGAGGGCTTTCTGGAGAATATTATGGCACTCTGGACTATGATTTTGACTTGTCTACATCCTGTCTTAAGCAAAACTTTCTAATGATTGTCAGAACTAGGTGTGTGGTAGAGTGGGAATTTTTCTTCTATTTCGGGAGGACTGAAATCCCTGAAAATGGCCCTTCCTGGCACTCTTTACCAATGTGACAAGGAAGCAAAGCTTACCCGAGATTTTTCAGCGATGGCCAAAGCATACATTTCTTCATCTCGAAGTACCTTCAACCATTCTCTCTCAATGTCTTTATTGAGTGGCAGACCCTTTTCTATCCTGGAACTGCAAGAGAAGATGAAGTCTTCTTTCTCTCTGACTTCCTTTTGGAGTTCAATGGCCAGAGCTTGTTTCATGGACAGCTCAGCAACGAGAGCCATCATTTGTTCCGTAGCATCTCTGATCTTTTTCCGGTAGCCGTTCATCTAGAATGAAAGTGCCCAAGGCTTAGACTACATACCTTCCATGAAGAGTTAAGAAAATGGAGGGCTGAGGGCTGTCTAGGCTGGTCGGGGGCATTCTTCCCTGAAGGAAGGAGAGTTTAAGGGGGAATGCAGAGAAAAATAAGAATTAGAGGAGATCTCAGAGATTGAGGCCAATACCTTGGCTGTGTAAATAAGGATAGGATGGAGAAGAAACAGATCTGCTCATCTGGTTAATAGAGTTCCAAGTGCATAGCACTGAGAAGAAATAGTCCCTTTATTTTTAAGAGGTGTTAAGGAGAAGGGGACAGGGTATTCTTGATGTCTAAGTTTCTGGCCTAATTTTGCCATGTTTTTAATTTGTCACTCATCTAGCAGGAAAAAATCTGGTAGGACCAAATCTATATCCAAAAATTACTTGTTACTTACAGAAGATAATCAGCAGCGGTCCTGCATCTGAAATTATTTTTAACGGAAAATATCATATCTCATTGTGGTTGCATTATTGATCATACTTCCTGGGATGTATCATTATTTGGTCATAAACAAACATGAGCTGAACCTGGGGAAAATCTGGCCAGTAATTTGAAAGGAAATGTTTCTTGTTCTGTGTGTATGTTTACGATTTCACACCAGCTAGTTATCATCAAAGAATTGAAAGATAGGACTAAGTGGAACATAGACACCAAGCACAATTAAAACAATGTTGAACGAAGGAAATAATTAATTCTATTCTATTTTAATCCTCCAGGCCTTTGAACCGGGGTACACTGACATATGAGTTTCCAAAAACTACACCTGATCTTGAAACACTTTCTTCTCCTAGTAGAGCATACACTGGTTTATCTGTACGTTTGTGTAGAGAAATGTTGCTGCCAGTGATGTATCTTTCTCTGAAAATTTAACGACTGATTCTTATATATACATTGTCTCTTTAAAGGAATAAGGAAAATACATTTTAAAAACTGTTCTACACTGCAGTAATTTTTAGGAAACTAAAGCTTCAATGGTGAGTCATTATCTTAAATTGCACTAATTCATCAGTTTTGGCACACTTGAATGTTGTGTGTATGTGGGTGTGACTGGCCAACCTCCTTTTCTTCTCCAGAGTAACGGTGTTACTCTGGGCTTCTGAGCTGCTCGGTCTTCCACTGGGATTTCCCCCCACCCCTTTTATTTAGAAGGAGAGGGGTGGGGGAGAGGGAGAGTATCTTAAACAGTCTCAGTGCCCAGGATGGAAATGGGGCTCAATCTCACAACCCTAAGATCATGACCTGAGCCAAAAATCAAGAGTTAGATGCTTAACCAACTTTTCCACCCAGGCACCCTGGGACTTCCCATTTTCTGTTCACTTGGGAGACCTGTAAGAGGAGCCCTAAGCTCCCTAGGAAAGGTGAGAGATTTGAGATACGCATTCTTGTTGAGCTCCCGCAAGGAATTAGGCCACTTCTCAACTATTGAATGCTTACAACTTAAACTGATACCGATTTCACAGATTAGGAAACTTATTTTTAAGATGGTTTATGTATCCTCCTCGAGGTCATTCACTTGTATTGGTAAATCACAGACCTGGAATCTGAACCATTCTACCTTCTAGTTCTGCCTACTACAAAGTTTTAAATGGGGAGGGAAAAAAAAAAAAAGCCAGGGAGAGAGCTGCAAAGGTGGGGAAAGGCAGGTGGGGTGGGGGAGATAAAGACAGGCTGTCTCCTAGGAATGAACCCACCCAGGCGGCAATCGCCACCATGTGCATTTCTCTAGCATTACAGTTGACTTCCGGACAGACTCTGCCAACAGCTTCCACAAGCCAGCCCTCCCTGAAAACAGACTTACCCTAAAGAAAGGGAAATTCATTTGCAAAAGGAAGGGAGGCAACATTTAAAGAAACATCGAGAATGCTAATTCAGGCAAAGTTCACAAGACTACAGAAGTCTTAACATTTCTTATTTTCTGAAGTAAAGTTGTGAATTACACACAAGCCCAGGGACTGAGGGACCAGCTGGCTGGCGAAGTCCTCAGAGCAGTCCTGTAAAAGCCTAATAAAGACAGCAAAGGAGACCTGAGATTTACAGTGATTTTCTGTTTTAGTGCGCCAGAACTGTTTCTAGGATGGGACTGAATGTTCACTCATTTGATAAACACTTTTCTTGAGTTTACTGCACACTAGGCACTGGGGAAATTAAGGAGAACGAGGAGCGAGGGACGCCTGAGTGGCTCATTTGGGTAAGTGTCAAACTTCTGGTTTTGGCTCAGGTTGTGATCTCAGAGTCATGTGATCAAGCCCAGAGTGGGGCTCTGCACTCAGCAGGGGGTCTGCTTGAGATTCTCTCCCCTTCCTTCTGCCTCTCCCCCTGTGCATGTGCGTGCACGCGCACACACACACACATTCTCTCCCTCTCTCTCTTTTTCTCAAATAAAATCTTTAAAAAAAGAAGAAAAAGAATGAGGAACAGTCGCTGCTGCCAGGAGCCCACCATCACGGGTGTGGGTGTTACCATGGTCTATTTTTTTACCTGTCTCCCGACACTAGGTGTGGACCATGTGTCCCTTCCTCTTTGCTTCTGCCCTCACAGCCTCATGTGCTCACGAGGGGAGCACACAGCAGGTTCAGTAACTATTGCTGACCCAAATCCCTCTGCTGTCACAGCAGGAGGCTCCTGGGGGCCAGAAGGCCAGGTGAGCGGGGGTTGGGGGGGTCCTCTCACTGCCCAGTGGTGCGAGACCCTTCCTCTCCTCAATCACCAACCTCCTGCCTGCCAGCTGCACCTTCCAGGGCCGCTCGAGCAGGCCTAGCCTGACCGGGTAGCTTTGATTCCAGCAGTTCTCATATTTTAAACGTATGAAATTACGACTACTAGGCATGGGTGTCATGTGATTGCTGTTCTCTTGTAATAGTCCCTGTCTGTTCCTGGGTCCTGGCTGAGTTCTGGATTGGGGGTGTTTTCATGTGGACTGCTGGATAAGTGAGGCCCTCTAAGCGCAAGGAACTAGAAACGCTTTAACTTGGCAAATGAAATACAAGGGTAGTAACTTATTTTGAATAGGTGCCATGTTAAGTGAAACTTGTAAACTGTCATGAAAAGCTTAAGTTTGGGTGCCTGGGTGGCTCAGTGGGTTAAAGCCTCTGCCTTTGGTTCAGGTCATGATCTCAGGATCCTGGGATCAAGTCCCGCTTCAGGTTCTCTGCTCATCGGAGAGCCTGCTTCCTCCTCTCTCTCTCTGCCTGCCTCTCTGCCTACTTGTGATCTCTGTCAAATAAACAAATAAAATCTTCAAAAAAAAAAAAAAGAAAAGAAAGAAAGAAAGAAAGAAAAGCTTAAGTTTGGGGCGCCTGGGTGGCTCAGTCGTTAAGCATCTGCCTTCAGCTCAAGTCATGATCCCAGGGTCCTGGGATGGAGCCCTGCATTGGGCTCCCTGCTCAGCGGGGAGCCTGCTTCTCCCTCTCCCACACTCTCTGCTTGTATTTCCTTTCTTGCTCTCTCTCTCTCTGTCAAATAAATAAATAAAATCTTTAAAAAAAAAAAAAAAGAAAGAAAAGCTTAAGTTTGCCCAGTATAAAGTGAATATTCATTCAGGGAACAAGACTGAAAACTATTTTGGATAATTTCCTAATATTCATCTTTACATCTTCAATTCTACATCTTTATGTATCTCTCCAGCCCTGCTCTGGATAAATAACGACAGTCTGTGGGAAATGAAAGGCCTGTGGGCAGAAGGGACAAGGCAGGGTCTCAGGCAGACCTTCTTGGCTAAGAGCAGCGTGTCCTGCTTGTAGGCCTGAGTTTTGCTGCAGAGCCTGTCAGTGAGCCGGGACACCTGTTCATAGATGAAGTCCTTTTCCAGTAACTTCTCCTCCTTCTTGGCCAGCTGTAGTTCCAGCTAGAGTTGAAAACAAATTCAATAAAAGGACAAAAGAGTCATGCATGTCAAAAATCTTTCTTAATTAGAGCACTATTTTTTCCCCTTAATGAAGACACATTGTTTTTACACAATTGCAAGCTGGCTCTAGGAAAGTCTTTAGCACTGGGCTAGGCCAAGACTTTCCTCGATCCAACCCCCTCCAGACAGCCCTGGGAAGGCTTTCTCTCCATGGCAGAAGGTCACCCTCTCAGCTCCACCCAGTTTCCATGTTGCCATTCCTCTGATACGTCCCCATCGGGAAGACAAATTAATCCACTAAAGATGCCAAAATTGTTCCTTTGGGCTATGAGACAAAAGGGGGCATCTTGAAACCACTCAGGTTTTCTTTCTTTCTGGCAAGGATTAGAAACAAGCTTAGCTTTTGTTACTGAATTACGATGAAAGGACTGTATTAGTGGTTAGAAGAGTGAGGGATGGGGGAAAAAATCTGTCAGCATCAGATGAAACAGTACCACAGACCACTGGGACACTGATCAACAAGGGACTAGTAGACACTATTATAAGAAAGAATGCTTACTGCATCTAATTTTTTGATCATTTCTTCTTGGGTCATATCTTTTCCTGGAATGAAGCGGATTCTGCTCTCATCCTCAGGATTTATGAATTTTTTCTCCAGGTCTTTTATTCTGTCTGTACACTGAGAAAACTGTTAAACAAAGAAGGAAACATTAACTTCAAAACTAACTGTATTGCTCAGTAAATTTTAAAACCACATAGCCCAGGGTCTTCAAAGTCTTTTGGAAGGATCCATCCAGGCAAAGGTGGAAGAGAACTCCTCTAACATCCCATGAGCCGGGACCTGGGTTGAACAGTAAGTCTGCTCACCCATGGTACCGTGAGGGTGATGCCCTGTAACTGTTCTCTGAAGCAAGGCAGTGAGTTCTGAGTCATCAAAGGAAGAGCTGATGACAACCAGTCCTTTGTGTCATACCTATGGGATGCTGTGTGGTTGCACAGCTCAAACTATACAGAACTGACCTCTTCATTTTAGGTTGTTATAGAAGCCAAAGTAGACAATATACAAGGCGGACAACATACAAGACTCCAGCTTATAACCCTTTGTTGGCAATAGGTTTAATGGCTTCCCAAAGAATAAAGATCTTAATTATTAGGTCAATACAGTGTATAGGTCTGTGAGGAAACAGCCTGAACTATTTTTACCTTTTTTGCTAACTGCCTTAATATAATGTTTCATATTTCAACGATACTTGTTGCTTTAATGAGACTTTGAAGTAGATGAAGAAATAAGGGAGCTCCCAAGTAGGAGAGGCAGTCACACTTAGTTTCATTTTATGGGGAGAGGTGTAGAACACTGTGAAAACCAAGAGTCATCATTTCTTTTTCTTTCTCTTTTTTAAAATTTTGTTTATTTATTTGACAGAGTAGAGAGCACAAGCAGGGGGAGCAGCAGAGGGAGAGGGAGAAGCAAGCTCCCTCCTCAGCAGGGACCCGATCGGGACCCGATGCGGGACCCTGATGCGGGACCCGATCCCAGGACCCTGAGATCATGACCTGAGCCGAGGGCAGATGCTTAACCACCTGAGCCACCCAGGCTCCCCCAAGATTCATCATTTTCAACTTTTCTACTGAAAACCTGTAGAATCTTAAGCAAATCACTTATCCTCTCTAAACCTTAGTTGCCTCAACTATCAAATGCGAAGGTAAGGCCCAGTCCAATGGGGCTGACTCATTAACTGAGAGCACACATCTCATGTACTTCACAACATGTCCCAGACTGATACGGGTATAATTTAATCTTTAATTCATGTATTCGCCTTCTCCTCACAAAAAGAATTTAAAATAGTGACATAATTTATTTTTTTCCTTTTTCTCCCTCTCAATATTGCTTAATTGCCCTTAATACGGAGTTAAAGTATACATATATACATAAACAGGCATAAATATATAATTATTCCATTTATTATTAACAATGATTAATGTTTCTGTTTCTTAATTAGGAAATTAAATAAGGAACAAAAATACAGTGCTTGCTTATCAAATTAGTACCTTGATTGCTCTTATTTCCCCATGGGTCTCTGAGGAAATCTGTTTACTTTTTCTTTTTTTTAAGTTTTTATTTAAATTACAGTTAGTTAACACACACTATAATATTGGTTTCAGGTGTAGAATTTGGTGACTCACACATACACCAGTGCTCATCACAAGTGCCCTCCTCAATCCCCATGTTTACTATTTTTATACAAAACAGTGTGTCCTAAAATAGTTCACGTGACTTCCAAGATCCCTAAAAAGGAGCTATTATTATAAGCACCGGGAAAATATGATTCATGATAATCCTTGGATTAGACTGTTAGACAATTAAAAACTGTTTCAAACAATTGAAAAATTACAAACCTTAGGGGAATTCTGGAAATGATGCAAAAAATGGGAAGACTTTGAAAAAACAAAAACAAAAACAAACCAATCACAAAACACTGCAGCTGTGACAAATAACAGGATATGACAGGGATCCACCAGGGCAAGGCAGGGTACAAAAATGATTTGCCTAAGGCTCGAAATTTTACATCATGTCCTTCAGAGAGCCCATGTAATTTGTGCTGAGTAGATAAATAATTAAGTGGACTTTGAAGACTAATGGGAAACTTTCTATTCAACATTCTTAAGCTTAGAATGAACTCTGGCAGGACGGGTAACTGATGATGACACATAACCCACATGTCTCAGTTCATAGGCAGTCAGAATGGAAAAGACTCCTATCAGGCATAAAAGTTTAAATAAATTTTCCTCTTGGGTCAACTGAATTTATATTTCACATCAGATAACTGGTTCCGTATAATGAAATGCCAAGTGCATATATTTTAAGGACAATGAATTTTATCCACTGTGTGGAAGTACTGATTTGCGATTAACAAGGCTTACACAGTAGACAGAGAATTCTTCTGTTGTGGATCTTACTGAATTGAAAGTGCTTTTGTTCTGCTGGGCATCTCAATAGTTTGGTACCGTTGAAGATGGCCCTGAGGCTGTGTTTTGGTTGAAGATGGCCCTGAGGCTGTGTTTTGGGAAGGAGCTGGAAGGAACAAATTATTCTGTAAAATCATGACAAGTGTGGAGTGCTTGGGGGACAGTCTTAGGAGGTGAGGCTGTGGAGAGGAGAAGGGGTTGAGAGGTGGAAAGACAGGTCAAGGGAATGGAGCTGGGCGAGGGTGCTACACGGGCTAACGCGCCTGTGGATGGTACCAGTGACGGGTACCTGCAGATCTTTGCAAGGCATGGATGTCTGATACTGAATTTGCAGTTCCTCACATTTCTGTAATGTACACCTTCATGCTGTTGCCCCAAACCTTCAATCAGTTCGCAGACCAAGGTCTTGCCGGAATGGTTTTGTGTAGGTAGGCCAAGGAAGGAGCAAGTTCTGAATTCGGCACTGACCCGGCACAGAAGTGAGCCAGGTGGTGTGTGTGCTGATGAGGGGATCCCTCAAATGAGTGGCTCACTAGTCACAGGAGTCAGAGCCACTGGAATCCTGAGGGGGATACCTTGGAGGCCTGAGGGACGCCTTGGGGTGTTCCAGTCAATCCATCTACACTGGCTACACTTAGGGAGGAAGTGAATAGGAGAATTTAAGGCTTAAAAAACAAACACTGGAATCAGAACCTTAGCACATTTGTGCACAATGAATGATCCTATCACTGATACAGCATTCACACATTCATATGGCCTAAAATATATGGTGGACCCATCATCCTGTTCCTCAAAGTCATGTGAATCCCCATGACATGATTAAACAGAAAACAACAACAACAAAACAAAATGGACCCAAAACTGCCGCGTGAGCTAATGAAAACCATTGATTTATAAACCTTGAAAAAGACTGGATGGATTGCTTCCAGATTTTTGATAATTTTAATAGTGATTATATCTTGGGAATAGAATTTCATTTTTTAAAAATTTTTGTGTTTTTTCACAACTTCATTAACCAAACATATTTTAATTTCATCATCCCAAAAAACTTGAAAACAAACCTGACATTTTAGAAAACATGATAGGTTAAAATTTGTTCCTGCTACATTGAGGCAGTGGGGAAATGTGTAAGCCACAATTTTTTTAGTTTTTTTCTTCTATTTTCATTTAAAAAAATACAATTATTGCATGTGAAGAAGGTAGCTTTATATTCATTATTTAAGCATATACTACATATTTATTTATTCATGTTTAAATTGCTTGGTTTTATTCCACTTTTAAAAAGACCGTGTGTCGGGGTGCCTGGGTGGCTCAGTCATCGAGCGTCTGCCTTCAGCTCGGGTGATGATCCCAGGGTCCTGAGATCGAGTCCCGTATCAGGCTCCCTGCTCAGCGGGAAGCCTGCTTCTCCCTCTCTCTCTCTGCAGCTCCCCCTGTTTGTGTTCCTTCTCTCACTGTCTCTCTCTCTCTGCCAAATAAATAAATACAAATCTTTAAAAAAAAATAATAAAAAAATAAAAAAACCGTATCAGAGACCAGGTCATTAAATGACAAGGAAACTACAGGGATTAAGAAGGAGTCTAATTTTATGTGATTGTCAATTAACAAACAACAATCTCGGCTTCAGAGGGCAGGAGTTCCAAAAATGAGAGAGCAAGAAGGTCTCCAAGATCTTTCAAGAAAGCATCAGAAACATAGTTATGCTAATGGCAGTGAAAGCCTGGATTCCTTAAATTTTGAGTTATGAGGAAGCTAGAGTTGAGATGTGGGAGGGTCTGAATTCCAAGGAAGGGAGAAAATGCTTTGTGGGGGAAAAAAAATCTGTAGCTTGGATGCCTGAGGCATAAATTCCACCCTGGAGAAGTGGATTTTTTTATTATGTGTTTATTTATTAGAGAGAGGGAGTGGGTGGGGAGGGGCAGAGGGAGAGAGAGAATCTCAAGTAGACTTCCCACTGAATGTGGAGCTCCACATGGGACTCAAGCTCACGATCTTGAAATCATGACTTGAGCTGAAATCAAGAGTCCAACATTCAACCGACTGAGCTACCCAGATGCCCTAGAGCAGTGGCATTTTTATTTTTATTTATTTTTTTTAGCACTGGCCTTTTTTTTTTTTTTTAAGATTTTATTTATTTATTTGACAGAGAGAGAGAGAGAGAGAGAGAGAGATCACAAGTAGGCAGAGAGGGAGGAAGCAGGCTCCCCCACGGAGCGGAGAGCCTGACGCAGGGCTCGATCCCAGGACCCTGGGATCATGACCTGAGCTGAAGGCAGAGGCCTAACCCACTGAGCCACCCAGGCACCCCAGCAGTGGCCTTTTTAAAGAGGACCTCTAACTCATGAGTTTGTATAGATACCAGGTGGGGCATGGCTTAATTTATATGTAAGAACTTAATACGATATTCAAACCAATAAAGGAGAGGGGGGGAAATAAAGCAAATGGTCCCAGGAAGCGTCTGATGAACGTTTTCCCCACCTGAATTTGGAGCACTGCTAAATCAGCATCGAGGGCCCTCTTGGTTGGCAGTAATTTCTGGGTCACGTGAATCTGTCTTTGTTTCTCAGCAATCTTCAGTTTCAGGAACCGGATTTTTTCTTCCAGGACATGTATTTCAATTTCTCCATTTAGCTTCATCTTCTCTTGGATATTTATTTTTTCATAAAAGATGCACACTTCCTCTTCCCGTTCTATCAGCTGAACACCACTATGGCCAAAAGGAGAGGCAAAGGCTAAGAGGGTGTTGAGACCACTTTTTTTTTTACTAGTCACGGGGATTCTCTCTGGATCTGGGAACAAAATACACATCAACATTACATAATTCCAGAAGACAACAGAAATTTACTGTCGGCTTTCTAGTTAAACTCCACACTTTCCATTTTCCTAGGGATAGGACAGGGAGGGCTGGTTGGCATCTCGACTCTGAGCTGATCGTGCAGTTGGCTGGTCACAGTTATCTCTGCAAGTCTCAAAGGTTTTCCTAGGGTGGGAAAAAATGTCATTCCCCAGGCATGAGCAAAGTGATCCCATAATCTGATTTTCTGCAGGCCCTTCTTTTGGGGCAGACTTGCCAACCGAGGTCTGGCCAGAAGTCCCCAGGCAGGGGGCCAGGGAATGTGTCTCTGCAGTGATTCTATGTAAATTGCCAGGCCCATTAGTTTCTTTTAAAGATGAATATTTTTGAAGCAAATTTCCCCATAAACAGGCAAAGTTCTGTCCTTTGTAATCATGCCAGGGGAAAGACCCCTCCATGTGAGGAAAATGTGGGAAAGAAACAAAGTAAGAATTTTCCAATTCCAGCCCTTACAGGTCTGACCAGGGCCTGGGAACACACTGCATAAATAATTTGTTTTGTGCCGGGAGCCAAATAAGAGGACTTTTTTTTTTTTTCTTTTTATCCTAGAGAAAACACCTGCCAGTAGTTTGAAGAAGTACTGTTCTTCACACCCTGAAGTTCTTCCCACACTCTGCATACCCATTATCCCAGAGTTCATCTTTAATTGCTTTTTATCTCTTTCTCTCTCTCCTCCCCTAAAACATGTGCACACATAGTTGCATTTGCTCACCCTTAACTCTACATTTCATCTCATTTGCCGTTTATTGGCTCTTCTCATGATCCCCTCATTTCTCTTGACAACTGAAGCTAAGAGCCATGCTTTACCACCTTTTTTGTCCTTTCAGGGTCCAAAGCTTCACGCACAGCTTTGGATGAAACAGCCCACAATCAAAACCACAATGAAGAAACAGATCTGATACCAGAGGTAATTACTACAGGACCTTACAATTTCACATTCCAGATTTCCCGGGCACAAGCAGCTTGGGAAGACTGCTACAGCACTAATTGATTAATGACATAATTGTAGCCTGGAAGAAATAATGCTCTTCTGAGAGGTCCTATTTGCTGAGAAAATGAGCTGGGAGAATGGCTTAATAAATATCATACTAAGACCAAATCTGCCACAAAAGGGGATACAAAATCCAAAGACTTATTTATGTCAATTATACTGAAATAACTTGATGATAATGGAGGCAATCTGAATGGAAGCCTGGGAAAGAACTTTCATATTTAAAAGAGCAACAACTGAAACCCTGTTCTTGCGTTTCTCTCTTAAAAGAACAGTTTCTTATTTTCAGGCAAACACACCGCTCACTGCCCCCCACCCCAAACACACCCCTGCAGAAGGCTAATGAAACCTGAATGTCAAATGCCCCTCGAGACCCACTGTCAAGCCTCAAGAAGGGACAACATTTCTAAATCGGGTCTCTGGGTGTTTTGTTTCTCACATTAGGTTCCTGGTTTTTACCTTTCATTTCGATGCTGAACAGCTTTCTCGTATCTCTTACGCAGCTGCACCATCTCCTCTTCAATCATTGTGATCATATTGGCAAGTCTGTCAATGTTGTTTAACTGGATTTCCTTCTTCTCCTTCATTTCCTGAAGTTTTGCTACAATTTTGCACACATCGTTTTGCATGCTTTCTCGGATAGTAACATTGTTGGCATGTTTCAGCATGCAATTTTGTAACTTTCTTTAAAGATAATGGGGAAATGGGTAAGAATATCATTTTCTTCAGTTAGTGTAAAAATAACGAAGACTTCTGAAACTATCCAAGCAGCTCCCGCTTTAGTATGTCCCTTGAAATGACAACAGTAGGACAGTAGTCCCCTTATCCACCATTCTGCAGCCTCAGGAGCACGCAGGATCTGTCCACCGGAAGCCAAGTCTCCTCCTTCCGGCTCTTGGGAAGGTCAACAGCGGCCTAACGCTACGTCACAAACACGCTTGCGTCCTTCACCTCACCTCATTTTGTCACCTCACGTCATCACAAGAAGGGTGAGTGCAATACAATAAGATATACTGAGGGAGAGGGAGAGAGCCCACATTTACATAACTTTGAATACGGTATGGCGGGCCCTCGAACAACACACTTTTGAACTGCCCGGGTCCACTTAAACGTGATTTTATTTTATTTTTTTATAAATACAGCACAGTACTATAAATGTTATTTTTTAAATGATTTTCTTAATGTTTTCTTTTCTCTAGCTTACCTTATTGTAAGAATACAGTGTAAGGGCCTGGTTGGCCAGAGGGAGTCATTTTGTGTTTATGCAGCAAACTTAGACTGACCCCATGCTGTAAACCTAGATTGATCCTGCCCCGCCCAGAGGAACTTACTTGCAAAGCCTAGATACAAGGGCGGGTCAGGCTAGGTGAAGACATCCAATCAGTGGGGTGCGCATATATCTACTAGGGTAAATTGAAATTCAATTGGCCACCCGTGTGTTACCTAGCAGTTTTTTTTTCTGTGTGTGGCAGACTTAGCATGACTGTGCAGTTTTCTCTGTGCATTACAATCTCATTGGCCACCTGTGTATAGCCCGACTAAACTACCTCTATAAAAGTTAGTCTGTGAGGCTGGGAGGGGTCACCTCTTTGCAAGAGACGGCCCTGACCAGTCAGTTTGATTCTTGATGCTTGGCGTGAAATAAAGCTTTGCTTGACCTTCACTTTGTATCAGTCTCGCTCCTTTGATTACGGACCCTAACAACAGTATACAATATGATAACGTAAAATATTGATTAATTGACTGTTTACGTGATTGGTAAGGTGTCTGGTCAACAACAGGTTAGTAGTAGTTAAGTGCTGTGCAGCGATTGGCACCCATAACCTCTGCGCTGTTCCAGGGTCAACCGAATGTTGCTATAATCATTCTATTTTATTAGTATTGTTAATCTCTGACTGTGCCTAATTTATAAATTAAACTTTATCGTAGGTATGTAAGTATAGGGGAAAAAAACCTAGAATATCAGGGTTCGGTACTGTCTGCAGTTTCAAGCATCCACTGGGGGTCTTGGAAAGTATCCCTCACAGATAAGGGGGACCGCTGCAGTAATACTGGTATTTGTCATATAATGCTCTTCAGGAGTTACTGTGATCTTCCCAGTTCTCAGATTCCCCACTCCCCTGGTTTAGGACATCTTTTCTTTTGTGCCCCAAGGCTTTGCTGCCCCAACTCTGTCAAATCAAAAGACCATAGTAATTCATTTACTGCTCTGTCATCCCCATGAGGCTGCTGCCCTCTTTTGAGGGCACAGATGGTAATATCTGATAACGGCCATTGAACCTAAGATGGTCCTGACTTAATACAGCATCACAATAAATGCTGAATGAATGCATGGCCTCTATAAATGATCTTTTACTTTCATGTAGGATGAGAATCTGATTAGGAAATTAGATTTTCCTACTCATACCAATCCCTTCCCCCTGTCCCTGTCCCTCTGCTGCCTCACACACAAGAACCCATTTTGTATAGCTTTATAAAAGGAAACTGGGCATGTGTTATGATGAGCACTGGGTGTTTTACGCAACTAATGAATCATTGAACACTAACTGCATCAAAAATTAATAATGTATTATATGTTGGCTAACTGAACATAATTAAAAAAAAAAAAAGGAAACTGGGCAATAATGGCCACCAGAAAAAGTTCAGATTGTATGAACTCAGTAGATCAGGGACTATGTATAAGTGAAAGAGTCCAACATCTTTCCACATGGTAAATAATAAATTTAATAAATAATAATTTGCCAGATGTTTCTGAGTATGTTTTTATAGATTATCTCACCTCATGTAAAAAGTCCTATAAAATAAGGACTATTTTTTTAAAAAAATATTTTATTTCTTTGAAAGTGAGAGCAAGAGCACGAGCAGGGGAAGGGGCAGAGGGAGAGGAACAAGCAGACTCCCCACCAGACATGGAACATCGAGCCCCATTTAGGGCTCAGTCCCAGAACCCTGAGATCATAACCTGGGCTAAATTCAGACGTTTAACCAACTGAGCCACCCAAGTGCCTCAAATAAGGACTATTTTTACGGGTAAGAAAATTGATCCCAGAAAAGTAAGGTAGCTTGCTCAAGGTCATGAAGCTAGTGCTGCAGGGCGGGGATTGGAGTCTAGAAAGCTAGCTCTTGTAACCACAACTATACTGTCTCCTACAAGCACATTAGATGCTTCAATCTATAATCAGGGAATGCTGGTTAGTAAACATTTGGTTGTCTTCTAACTTTAAAGGCAAATTATCAAACTTGTGCTTTTCTTTCTAACTCTGTAAAAAAAAAATAAATAGCATGTAAACATAGTTTTTTATTCACTTAAAAATATAGCTGTCAGGGGCACCTGGGTGGCTCAGTGCATTAAGCCTCTGCCATCGGCTCGGGTCGTGATCCCAGCATCTTGGGATCGAGCCCCGAATCGGGCTCTCTGCTCAGCAGGGAGCCTGCTTCCCCCCAACTTTCTCTGCCTGCCTCTCTGCCTACTTGTGATCTCTCTCTCTGTCAAATAAATAAATAAAAGTAAAAAAAATATATAGCTGTCAAACAGTAGAAGCATATGGAATCACATTCAGATGCTTAGATTGTCATTTGTAAAGCATCTTTGAGCAAGGGCTCATCTAGCTTTGTTAAGACCATCAGTTTCTTCTTTACTATTCCCAGGGTATTTTGGAGTTCAGTGAATCAGAAGAGGAACTTTTGAAAAGACGGTAGTATTACACTTACCTTTCTTGAGTAACTGCACTATTTCTTAAAATTTCCAGTTCATTTAACGACATTTTATGCCTTTCTTTTATTTCATTTACTTTCTGGTGAGCTTTGTGAAGTAAGTTAACAAATTTGTTTCTTTCATTTCGGATAGTGTCATACAGTTTAGCAAACTCTTTGAGTCTGCGAAAACACAAGTGTTTTTGAAACTTAGGACATAAAACTCATTTTCCCCCAACCTGTAACAAGATAAATCATCACGTAATTCTCTTACCTCCGATGAATTTCATGTTTTTTCTTCTTGTGTATTCTGATTTCCAGATCCTTTGCTTTGATCTCCTTAACAATGTTGGTATATTTTTGCTGAAATACGAAAGTTAGGTGTGAAATTAAAAAAAAAAAAAAAAGCCCATCGCCATCAACGTATGAATACTCCCAGCTGTATCCTATCTCATTCCTGTGCTATCTTAACCAGCTGAGTTGGCCAGTTGAGGAAGAAAGGGAGAGATCTGAAAATTGACTGGCTGGCTGAACTGAATTAAGGACAAGAAAGAATGAGAGAAAAGAGAAAGAAAACAGCCTGTACAGGTTGGATTTGAGGAAAATTTGGGGGACTTTTGGGACAGCCTAAGAGTGAGTGTGGACAGAACAGATGGGCTGGGTAAGTGAGGAGTGTGTGGAGGGTAGCTGAGGGAAGAGGATTTGTAGTTAGTTTTGACAGATGTTACAGATGGAACCCTTTATGGTATTTTGTGAGAGACTGAAGCCAGGATTTTAAGGTACTTTCCCGAGAAGAAATACTACCCCATGCAAATGCTTGCTCAGAACAAAGTTTGCCCTCAGAAACAGCCAACATCTGGGGCACCTGGGTGGCTCTGTTGGTGATTTGACAGACTTTCGATTTCGGCTCAGATCATGATCTCAGGGTTGTAGAATCGAGCCCCATATGGGGTTCTGTGTTCAGTGTTGTCTGCTTGTCTCTCTCCCTCTTCTCCTCCTCTCCCTCTCCCTCCCCCACAACACAAATAAATAAAATCTTAAAAAAAAAGGAAGAAAAAGAAACAGCCAACATCTGGGTCACATGGTCAGTCCTGGTATTCTTTTTTAATAATATGTCATATCATGTTCATTTTTAATGGGAAACCTCTGAATATAATCCTTTCATGGAATAAAATGATTTTAATGTTGGGGTTTTAGCTAGCATGACCACAGGGTCGTTTTTGCCATTGGTTTCATTGTTCTTTCAGTTTAGAATGTTGCCCTGGGTCAACTCTGGTACTTTGTTGGGAGCCCAGTAAAATCATGGATGGAGGAGTAACTAAGGGCATCCTAGCAGTGGTTTAAACAATGCCAGCTTGATGAACTTGGCAGAGAGGGTGGTCTAATGCTCTTGCTCTTGATTTGTTCTTGGACAAACCATAGTGGCACATGAGTTAGTGGGGGAATCTGAGAGACCTGCAGCCTGTACAGCTGTCAGCCCTGTTCCCAGGAGATACCTACCTTATTCTTACTGAAGTTGTCCTGTGCTCGAATCCTCTGCTCATTGTCATTGACCCGGGTCGTTTTTCCTCTAGATTGCTGACTATTTTGTTAATTGAACCCGAAAACCATTTTTTCAGTATATGACTGAGTCTTGTTTGGGGAAGCAAGGTTTCTAACAGACACTGTGTAAAATTGAGGATCTCCTGAACTCTTATAGTAATTAATGGATAGTTACAAAAATGCAGTTACCTGAGCTTTCAGGAAATCCTTGGATTTTTGCTCCTTCTCATCAATTTTGATTTGAGTCATACGGACAAGGTTGAAGACAAGCTCTCGCATGTTTTCTTGCTCCTTTAAAAGCTTGTTTTCTTCTGCAAGTTGTTGTTCCACTAACTTGGACTCAGCTTCTGACAGGATTTTCTTTCAAAAAACACAACATATTAAAACTTATTCATTTGAAGAAACACACTAGGGCTAGTATCTTAACAATTTTTATTTCCTATGTAGAATTTATTTTACTAGGATATAAAACAAAGTAACTTGACTGCCTTAGCTCCAAGTATTCTATCTTATAAGAGAATGTGCAAATATGATAACGTGTTTAATGGGATACAAGTTTTTCTTAATCAGACTGTATTTTCAAGTAACTCTAAGAAAAAAAGAGACATAAAAGCATGTTTTTGACAGTGGCTTGAATAAACAAAATTTGAAAATTTAGAATTAGACATTGGTGAAATAAAGCATTTATTACTTATTTTTAAAATGATTATATAATCATTAGCCCTTTTATTTTAAAATCTCATGAATTCGTATAGTTTTTGCTGGTTTAAACACATCCTTTTTCCCCAAATTAATGTGGGGTTTGAGTGGGCTCTGAGATGAAGAAACAGACCCACATTAAGTAGGATCATACTCTCCTATTGAGGTTTTGTGGCACACAGTTAAAAACACAACTTTGTATTAATCATTCTTAGATAAAAGCTTAAACGAGAGTTGACATTGACCTGTTGGGCCAGATTCCTCTTAGCCATTTCAACTTCCTTGTGGAGCTCTCTCCTTCTCTCGGATAATATAGAATCATCTTTAGGGATAGCTTCCATCTGGAAATAGAAATTTAAAACTGGCACTTACACAAGAATGAAATCTTCAATGTCATGCAGTCAACCCCACTACATGCCTTTTGCAAATGGTGGGCAAATTATGACTCTTAATCTTATATGAACTGCCTTTTGTGCTGAATGTTCTTTATAAAATCATGGTAAACTAAAATATAAAAACCTGTCAAAAATCTATAATTCACCAATTGCAATTATTATATTTCTCCTTCATTTGGAAATAAAATAAATCTTACTAATAATAGTTGCTAACAATTATAGAGCATTGACAGTCAGGGAAGGTTCTAAGTGCTTATATGTATGGTCCTATTTAATCCTCACAATAACCCTATGAGGTAGGTAATGTTATAATCTCCAGTTACACAGATGAGGAGAAGGAGGAACAAAGACATTTAAGCAAATTGTCTCATTGATACAGGTGCAAACTCAAGTGGTTAGATTCAGAGTCCGTGATCCTAACACTGTGTGTTACTGCTCTTCTAACTCGTGCATGTTTGGAAACATGCGTGTTTAAGTGGTATTTATTACACTTATAAAATGTGAATTCCTTTATGAAATCCAATAGATTAAAAAATAGGATTTATTAACAACAGTAAGAATACTTGGCTACTCTTATGTAGCAGTTCGATGAGTAGCTGGAAAATTCTTACCCAAAAGGAAAGTCTCTTAATTGTTCGATACCTGAAATTCCACCATCGCATTTCTATTGTACTAGCTTGTGCTTTTGTCCTCTGCTAAAGTACTCCAGGAGAAAGTAATGTTTCGTTCTAACAGTCTCTGCTGCCTTATTAGGAATGAACTTGTCAGAGTCTTCATGATGGAGAAGAGAGCAGAGAGGCAGACATGTGACAGCTTCTGAGCGAACACCATCCAAATACAGGGAGGGTTATCTTGGGGGTGCTGACAGCATAGTTGACTTAGAGTGAGTTTAGAGTTGGATCTTTATACCAAAGGCACATGACTCCAACCTGATATGGTTTATTTCCTCCTGTGACAACACCAAGGTAGAATATTGGCTGAAATTTGTCTCAAGAGGGAAAGATCATACTGTTTAGTGATGTAAAGGTCACCTAACAGACTCTTTCTGAGATTTGTGTTGCTCTTTTAAAGTAGCTAAAATACGTCCCAACATCCAGGAGTCTGGGCATCTTCAGTAGCGCCTTCTCTACCCTCGGATGCCCAAGATATCAGGTTTCCATCCTACCACGGAGACCTAGCTGTTGAGAAGTATATTGTTACACAGACTCGTACAGTCTGTGTAACAATATACAGAATTTGTGGTTTTGATGAGCAGGTAAATCCTAGAGCAGGTGAGAGAAGGGACAGCTCAAAGTAGACTTGAATAATCAGGAAAGATTTTATGGAGGAGTTAAGAAGACAGCAAGAGAGAGTTTGATTTCTTCTGGGAAGTGAAGTTAATTGTTCCAGAGCAAGTCTAACGAGTGTCCCAGTTCCTGTCTACCTCTCTGTCACAGGTGGCCAAGATGGGCTACTCCAAATGCTTTGCTCCCAAGTGTAGGCATGCTAACTGGGACCAGGGAAGCTTACAAGCTTTTACAGAAGATATGATGACAGCACACTCAACTAGCTACATGTCAATGAAAGGCTCCTAACAAATTTTCCTCATTTCAGGTCTCAGTGTTTTGAATTACAAACAATACTGCAATGTATTGTATTTATTTCTGAATTCTGGCTAGCTACTCTCTGATGCCTTTCTTAATCCTCCATAAACCCAGTCCTCAAGGTTCAGACGGGAACTAAGGATGCTTGGTTTGTGGAAGAAGTAACAAGGTAGTAGCCAAGCCTACTGGTTGCCTAGCCAACATTCACACTCTACTCTGACTTTACTAAAACAAAACAAAACAAAACAAAACAAAACAAAACAAAACAAAAACAGTTTTGCTCATGGCTGTAATGTATCCAGGATTCTTCAGACTCTTTTCTAGCTGGGAGTGACCAGATGAGCCATGACAGGCCAGTGAAATGTAAATGGAAGTCTGCTGGATAAGACTCCTGGGGCAGTGACTGTTTTCCTGTTAAAAAGACAGTCAGGGCACCTGGGTGGCTCAGCTGTTACATGTCTGCTCAGGTCACGATCCCAGGGTCCTGGGATCGAGCCCCGCATTGGGCTCACTGCTAAGCAGGAAGCCTGTTTCTCCCTCTCCCACTCCTCCTTGTGTTCCCTCTCTTGCTGTCTCTCTTTCTATCAAATAAATAAAATCTTAAAAAAAAAGTCAACCGAGTCATCTACCATATGCATTTTATTCTCTCCCTTCCCCACTTTCGTTTGATCTTATCCTAAAGATGGAAGGTCTTTTGACCTTCGAAACAAAATATACATGTTAAGGATGACAGAAAAAAGAGCTAAGAGGATCCTGGGCCTACTTCTGAACTTTTTATTATATGAATAGAACAATCCGCTAGTTAAGCCATAGTAATTGAATTTCTGTTACTTCTGGCCAAATTGAGTCTAGTTATGTTCTAGTTATGTTCTTAAACTGGGGTGACTTGAGATATTTATCATTACATTTCAGCCCCAAATTACATCTATCAGCAGGTTTTGTACGATTATATATTTTAGTTCTTTGTTTGGGTTTTTACAGATTCACATTTCATACTTAGGAAAAAAATGTGTTTATTGTAACCAAACCAAAAAAAAAAAATGTGTAAAGTAAGAAATTAAACATCTGCCCCTTAACTTTACTTCAAATACTACTCCCCAGGAGATACTGTTAATAGTCTAGTGTCTATTCTTCCAGACAGTTTCAATGCATGAACAAACATCAGTCACTTCCATAAAAGTTAAGAAGTTAGACATGATTCTGTCACAGTAAACATCCCAATTACTTGATATCAAAAGAACCTCAGTTTCTTTAAGGCTTTGATACTTTCCTAAAATATTTCAAACTTTCATGAGGTTTGTGGCTTGAATTTCTGGAGTCTCTACAGTCAAAAGCCATGGGAGAATCAAACAACTGTCTCTAGGGGGAAATGAAGTCTGAAAAGTAGTCGGAGGCCTTCATGCTTACCTTTTATCTCTTTCCTTTTTGGACCGCATGCAAGGCTGAAATGTTCACTCATGCTGGGAGTGACTATTTTCAAGTACTGCCAGCCGGCATAGGACTAATTATAAGCCACAAGGTCACAGAGGGAAGATAGTCTCTCACTGAAACAAACTGCACTGGGGCAAAAACAGATTTTTCGCGAAACCAATAAAAGAAGAGGACTTTAATATGTTTCCATTGCTGTTAGTTTTCTGTTCAAGGGGTGCTATTTTGTGAAGTGCCCTAATACAAATAGCTACTATTTATTAAAATCTGAACAACTTGTGAACATTCTCCTACAATCTCCCATTGGGTCAAGGTCATTCCTTATGTATTTGTGTCCAGCCAAGTCAATATATAGGGGCACGCCTCTCATCAGAAACAGCTCCCAACCGGCTTTACAGTTTCCCACTTTTCAATATAAGAAGATAGCCCCAGGGGCTATCTTTGCCCCAAATTCCAATTTAACTATTGTAATGTGCTAAGATGGCATAGCTTATAGTAAACCAGTGGCTAAGATGGCATAGCTTATAGTAAACCACTTCTCCTAACAAAAATAGCTTGAAAAGTTGGATTAAAAAATATGTTTGAAGGCATAGGAGTTGCAAAGGTAAATAGAGTTAAAGTCTTCAAAGGTTCTAGCACTACCTGGGAAGCAGTAAATGATTAATCTATACGGACTCAAATCAAAGTCAAAGATGAACGTTGTCAACTTTAGGCTAACAACTTTAGGCTGAAGAATGGAAAGAGAATGCAAAACTAACTAAAGCAAACCTAAAATGGGGTAAATAGAACAACTGGAAATAGAAATAGGACAATTCATCCGTTTAATTCATCCAAAAGAAGGAAATATAGGAGGGGAAAATGGAACATAAAAGCGATGGGACAAAGAGAAAGCAATAGTAATAGAGTAGACAAAACCCCAAGAAGATCCATAACCACATTAAATGTTTTTGGACTAAATACAAGAACTAAAAGGTAGAAATTTTCAGACCAGATATTAAAAAGTATGTGCTACATATAAAAGACATCTAAGTAGGGACACAGAAAGGGTGAAATTAAATGGATGGAAAAGGAAATACCATGCAAAATCTAACCCAAAAAAGCTAGTGTAACTTATATCGTCCTAATAGCAGACAAAGTAAGCTTTTAAAGCAAAAAGCATTTCAAAAGTTAAAGAGATTTCACAGTGAGGCCAGAATTAATCTACCTGCTGGAACTGTAATAAAAATACTAGAGGTATATGAGAACATAAAATAAATGTTTTGTTTGTTTTGCAAAAGTGTAAAGAGCACATTTTGCCCCACTGAGATTTAAAAAAAAAACAACAGATTTGTGAGTGCCATCTGACCACAGGACCAAGACCTAGCCTTTTGTCACACTCCTAACCCTAACCAGTTTTGTCCACACCTTGCTGAAGATTGGTGTCCGAGAAGCTGGGTTATGCTACAGAAACAAACAATCCCCAGCTATCATAGCTCCAACCATGAAGGCTTAATTCTTGCTCTGCCAAGGCCTGTGGCTAGTCAAGGCAATGGTCCAAGACCACTACTGGCTGAACATTTGGGCTGCTTTCATTTTGTAGCACTTCCATATCCTCAGGTACTTCCACAACTGCATTAGGAGAGGAGAAAGAGCTAGAGGTCTCACACTGGCAATGAGATGACCTGTCAGTTCTGTCCACAATCCACTGGCCAGAACTACTCATTTGACTTTGCTCATCAGCAAAGATGCAAGACAGTAGACGCTTCCTATACACCTGGAAGGAGAGAACTAAGCATAGGTTAGGATTGGAAGTGTCTACCACAGTTGGAAACTCCTGTTTAAGTTTCTGAGATCATGAGCCTCCATAAGGTCACAGCATGACAGTACTGAAGAGAATGAGTATGGTTTTTATACACCCAATGGCTTCATCTCAGAGACTGATCTCTTTTCCACCAAAGGATGCAGTCTTTTCAAGGATTTACTGCCTTCCAGCAGTGGTTGGTCAGTTAGCACAGGGAGTACCACCTGAGTGGGGAGAGAGAGGACCAGAAAGGTAGTAGACAGAAGGGAAGAGCTATCTTGAGCATCCTCCGACTGGAGTATATCCCTGATACTGCACGGAATTAGCCAGGTAGTCTGGGTTCTAGTGGCTCTTGGCTTATTGCAGGTGTAGGCTAACTAACCATCTATATTTACCTAATTTGATCTAGTCCCTCTCTGTTACAGTCTGCAAATGACATCATTCTGGATATGATTCTTTCAACTGGTCAAGACAGTAGTCCACTTGGTCCGACTCTGTAGTGAACCCTGGAGCTGGTCCAGAACCGATGGCCTGACTGCTTCCCCTGGCCAGACTGATGCCTGATCCAAACAAGTCATGTCTCTAACCTTGGGTTAGCAAAAAGATATTGAAAAACATTGCAAGACAGAGCCTCTATGATGGGCTTGATGCATTTTAAAATTAGCATTCTCTGATTTCCTTTTCTTTATTGATAGCAAAAACAACTTCTTAAAATATTTTGACTTCAAAGAGGTAGCACTGATCCTGAAAAGTCAAAAAGTGGTGTAGAGCACCCACCTCTAAGAGAAGTCTTTGATGTAGTGCCTGAGTTTGAGTGAGGGCATCCCAGGACACTTTCAAGAGCAGCTCCGTCTTTTTTAAATTTCGAAAATCTCGTTCTTTTTCTCTTTGCTTACGAGAAAGTTCATCATGGTAGTTTTGCTTGTCAATGAGACAGTTTCGTAAATTGAGATCCAAGATCCCTCTGTTCCAGGTAAAGAGAGAAAATGAAAGCGATTTGTCATCAACTGCTTTTCATGTTTTTCAAGACCGCACTCTCAGCATATTCATACAGAAACCATCCTCATATGAGAATCAGATTTTAAATAATGCCAAAAGCAATTTTGTTTGGTGTCATTTAGAGTCCCACAGTCTTTTTTTTTTTACATTAAAATACATCTTTAATGAATGTTCAATTTTCAAATTCCTAATGTTAATGACCTTCTTAATGAGAGGATAGTTAAGCCCATAATGAGCACTATGTTTTCTATCACCCTTGCAAAGAAAAGTTATTTATAATATGTTGGGGGCATTTGAACATTTTATTTTATTTTATTTTTTCAGTGTTCCAAGATTCAATGAATCTTAGAGTCCCACAGTCTTATAAAAAATGCAAATGGAATAAAGCTCAGCAGATACAGAGGCTCAGAGGCTGAAATTTTATTTGAAAATAGGGATTAACACCTTCCCAGGTAACTGTACCAGGAAGTTATTTCCACTAGGAGAAAGTCATGGTCACCTCAGAAATACCATTCATCTTTAGGAAAAATCCCCCAACTATAGCATCCTCCAATGATACACTTTTCAGAAACACATTTCAAAAACTTACCAAAAAACAACACATAGCGTCCTTAAGGTTCAGTCATCAGAAATTGAGGAAAATGATGAGTAAAGGGTGAGAAAAATATTTGGAAATAGTTTATTTAATATTTTTTTATTAATGGTAAAAATCTATTTAAAAATTTATAAAATGTTTAACTGAATCAACATAAGTCTGTTTGAGATTATGTGTTGAATCCTCAGATATAAACTGAAGACAAGTTTGGGTGACAGATACACAGAAATATTACTAACCTTTCAGTTAGTGAAGTTGCTTCATTCTCTCTGGTTAATTCCAGGAGCTTGACCAACTGGTTATATTCTCGTTCTCTGATTTCAAGTAAGGCTCGTTTGCTCTCAACTTCCTTTATTACATCCTCCTTCTCTTCCATTATAGAGTTAATTTTGGTTTCAACTTTCTTTAGTGAGTCATTTAGCTCTTTGAGTTCATATTCCAAGACAATTTTTTTCTTTTCCATTTCTCTGTGGGGGACACATACATACATGTACAGATACATAGGTAAATGTGTACACGCCCATGCACACACGTGTGAGCCCATGCTGTCTTTACCTATTTTACTTCCTGAAAAGGCAACAGAAGAGCTAGTGATGAATTTAGAGGTGGGGTGAAGATCATGGGCTGGTGGGTATCTCCGCTGAGTGCCAATGAGTGATTTGTCCCACCTCCTCCCGTTCTCCCCAGATCCCCACTGCAGTGTCTCCTTGGATCTACTGACCAGCCTCCCTGAATCTTTCAACTTTGGTGGTAGTGATATGGTTTTTTGAACTGTTATTAATGCCTGCTTTTTTTTTCCTCCTCACCAGAGCAATCATACTGTTTCTCCAGAATTTTTGTATCTTCACGTATCTATATCATTTTGGGTTCCTCTAAACCTTGAGAATTCCCTCCATGATTTCTGCCTCCAAATCTACTGTGAATGTTCAGGGGTGTTCCCCCATGTGAATAGTTGGCAAAGGAAAGTTTTGCTGTCATCTGGGCTTTAGTCTTCTGGCTGGCTCACACACTTCCAGAGCATGAAATTCAACACAGTTCAAATAACTTATCTCTTGCATAGCTCTGGTAAAGTCAGTTGGAGTTCTCCACGCAGATTCGATTTTTAAGTTGGGAAAAGAATACGGTCCCCAAATTAAGACCTAAGTGTTATGAATGATAGTAATATGCTGCATTACTTTCTTCTAATGAGCTTGATAACACAACCTAGACAGGGCCAAATGCAGATATTTCAAAGGTTATAATAGTAATTTGATGTGTTCAATAAGTAATACTCTTAGCATGCACACTAACTTGGGGGAGAGTGGGCTGGGAGGGCCTAAAAAATAATATTAAATCATACACTTTTTTGCGTGTTGTTTTTTCTATCTCTTTTCCAATTTGCACAGGAACAGCTTGATGGTGGACCACTTCATCCTAGCAAAAAAAATGGAACCATGTTAAATTATGTAGTCTTAGACCAGAGGTACTTAAGACAAGAAAATTAAACAGAAAAGAACTACAATGTACAGAATTCCTGTTGTCTGTCTTGCACTGTCCAGGTGCTTTAATTATTTCATTTAATACTACCAGTGACCTTATATAAGATAGTTGTGGTTGTTAGCAGTTTAAAGAGGAAGTAGCTGGGGATGCCTGGGTGGCTCAGTCAGTTAAGTATTTGCCTTTGGCTCTGGTCATGATCCCAGGGTCTTGAGATCAAGCCCTGCATCGGGCTCCCTGCTCAGAGGGGAGCCTGCTTCTTCCTGTCCCTCTGCCCCTCACCCTCCCTTGTGCTCTTTCTCTCTCTCTCAAGTAAATTAAAAAAAACAAAAACAAAAAAAAAAAAACCTTAAAAAAAAAAAAAGAGGTAGCAGATGTAGGAAGTGCTATTTGTTCCCTTTATGGCTGTCCGCCCATCTTCATGGTTCCAGGGTTTGGCTGCTAAGAGCCCATGCTTGTTCTCCTCTCTGTAGGCTTGCCCTGGTTGAGAAGAGCTGTCTCGTCAGGAGTAGAGGGAAGAAGGCAGCCCTCTGTGAACAAAGACTAATGGATGTGATGATGTAACAGCTCATTCCCTCTACCTCTGGATGGCATTCGTGGTCTAGAGTTCCTCCTAGGATTAGGTTGAGACTAGAGTTCTCCTGAAAACACATTTTGACGCAGCTCCTTCCCAGCTCTGTGCTACTTCCCTCCCTCTCCTATCAGATTCTCCTTGGTGCCCTCCCTCCACGAATACTTGTCTGAGTACTAGAAGCTCTGCTCCTAGGGAGCCCTAAGACTCATGCGGAGGGAATTCAAATAATGTTGCCAAAGTCACACAGCTAGTAAGCAGTAAGGCCGAGATCAGAAGGTAACATTGTCTAGAACCACTTTCTACTAGGCTCTGTGGCTTCACAGAAGGTTGAGTTTTAGCCTCAAGCACCTCATGTACACAGCAGGGTTCTGGAACAGCCCTTCCTGCCTGAGGATCGCACTGACTTCGGGGCCTGGGGTAGCACACACGCGTGGAAGTTGTACACTTCATGGCCGTGTCGTGTATTTCTCCCTGGGATCTTGCTCAGTCCTTAAGTTATGTTAAGGCTGAGACTCTTAGGATTTGTTGGGCTCTTTAAGAAAAAGTAAAAATTACAAACGCTAAATAGGCACAGGGCTTTGGAAGAGGTTCATGCAAGTGAGGGGCCTGAACCTTTAGCTTTGCAGGGCGCCTTGCAAATCTGTCTCTGCTCAGGTGCTGCGCTGCTGGGAGCAGCTGGTTCTGCCTTTTTTGACTGCTCTAAGACCCTTAAGGAAAAGGAGGTTAAAGTAATCATAATTGTCCTTTAAGCCATGAGTGTCAGCTGTTGTTGTTTTTAAAATAACTCTAGGTTATTTAAATCATTTTTTGAGAGTTATATATATTTCAAAGTAAAATGAATTTTAATGATCTCCTAAAACATAAATGCATAAACAAAGTCTTCATCACTTTCATGGGGAGAAGGGAATAGAGTGGAATCAAATAGACAAGAATAAAGTTATACAAATATACAGCTGGTTGCTCTTCAAAGAAGTGATTGTGTTTGTGACTTTTTTTTTTTTAATGTTCGGTTAGCTAACATATAGCACATCATAAGTTTTTGAGGTAGTGTTCGAGAATTCATTAGTTGCACGTAATTCCCAGGGCTCATCACAACACGTGCCCTCAATACCCATCACCTGGCTACCCTGCCCCCCTCACCCCCGCCCCCTCTGTAACCTTAGTTTCCTGGAGTCCAGAGTCTCTCCCTCTCTGATTTCTTCCCATTCAGCTTTCCCTCCCTCCCTGTCTGGACCTCCACGCCATTCCTTATGTTCCACATATGAGTGAAACCATATTCAATTCTAATGCCAAAATACTTGGTGAGGTCTAGAGAGTTTTTTTTTTAAGATTTTATTTATTCATTTGACAGAGAGATCCCAAGTAGACAGAGAGAGGCAGGCAGAGAGAGAGAGAGAGCAGAGAGCCCCACTCTCTGCTCTCTCCTCTGAGTAGAGAGCCCAATACGGGGCTCAACCCCAGGACTCTGAGATCATGACCTGAGCGGAAGGCACAGGCTTAACCCACTGAGCCACCCAGGTGCCCCTAGAGAGATCTTTTCCCTGGGTCAAGGGCTCCATATTAGGGAAGGACTACCAAACACTCTCAGGTCTTCTGTGAATTCCTAGAGCCCGGGTGTAGTTGGATTGGATCAGTCACAACACCGAAAGTTCCAGTTGGTGTGATGCTGCCCCTCTTTGTCAAACCTGTGGGCTTAGTCTTGATAACTATGCGTCTGGACATCCATGCAGGCATAATGCTTAAGCATTTATGAACTGTAAGTAGCATACCTTTAGGTTGACCTGATATTCCAATAGTTCTTCTAGTTCCTTCTGCTCCTTTAGTAATTGCTTTTGCTTAGATGCCAAATCTTCCCGTAAATTTTTGATCTCCAGTTTCTTCTGCATTATTTCCTTACGTAATTCCTCAGTGCTTTCTTTCAATGGTCTCATCTTCTTCTCCATTTCCTTTAAAAGTCACCAAAATTGGTTATATAGAGCCTGAGCAAGTATCTGTCTACCCAAAAATCAAATGAAAAATAATTTTATGCACCATTTTGATTATATCTGTTTTGAGCTTCATGAATGATTCTTACAAGGTTACATACAAAAATGATTTCTGACAATTGTATGTCATGTATTAAACATTTAACATTAGAGTCATAGTTGTGTATGTGTGTGTGTGTGTGTTTAACTAGTGCTCCTGTCTATCCTGCATTTTAAATGTGTCCTCTTTGAGGTAATTTTTATTTCATACCCAAAAAACATTAGTGAAAATTTCCAGCCTATTTTCTAGCAGCCTTGTGATTTGACATCAGATGCAAATAATCTTTGACTATCAGGCTTATGGTTAACCTGAGTCCCATGTGAGAATTAAAGACTAGGGAGTTCATATATAGAAAACCCAACCCTTTGTGCTCCTTAATCCCCCACTTTCTTATTGGTATTACTTCTCTAACTCATTCTGCCCAGAGGCCCTCCACCCCAGACTCATAACACATCTTTGTTCCCTTGGGGATTGTTTGACTTATTTATGGGAGAGAAGTCCTACACTCAGAAAATCTACACATTATTAATGACTGAGTGAATGAATCCATTAAACTTGCTCTGGGCTTTCTGCATCTCTCCCTCCTCTACTGCTGCTGGGAGAGGGTTAAATTAGTGATCCTATGATCTGGAACTAAAATTCAAAATGCTCTTCCCCATAAAATCTGTGTGGTAAATGATAGGTGTACTTTATAATAGTAAGTATAGTACTATAGTACTATATAATAAATATATATTACACACTATTATCTATATAATGTATTATGTATATATATGTATATATGTATATATATAATATATTATGTGTATATATATACACATATATACATACACACAAACACACCAATAAAAAGTAGTATTTTACTCTATGCTGAACAGGTTTTTGTGCCTTAGAATTAAAATACCAACAGCACACTTTGGAAATACAACTGTTCAGAAGAGGGCAACAGTGCAAAGTGTAATGACATTTCTTTTTACTTTGTGTGATAGAGCATGACAAAAGGACTCCAATTCCTGTTCCTGTGGGTATTTGTCATTCTTCTCATTACAAGGTAGAGCCTGTTTCTCTACCCCTAGAGTTTAGACTTGGCCCTGTGACTTGCTCTGGCCAATGAAATATTCCAAAAGCAGATGCTTGAAGTCTTGTGTGTTGGGATTTGCCATTACTTGAGGCTGTTTGTCTTTTTCTTGAGGCCAGAAACCTCCCACCATTATGTGACTAACTGGTGACATGTCATCATAGACCAGCTAACCTGCCAACTGGCTGGCATGTGAGTGGAGCCATCCTAGACTACCCAGCCCCAAATGAACCAGCTCAGACCAGAACTCAGAACTGTGGAGGGAAAAAAAAGGAATAAAAAGAAATGTTGGCTGCTTTAAGCCACTAAGTTCTGGGGCAGTTTGTTATGTAGGAATAGATAAGTGAAACATTTCCTTCATGAAAATTTCTTATAATAAGCTTGAAATGTTCAGGAAGCTCTGAGAGTAACAGTTATGCAAAAAATAATGTTTTTATGTGCCAACCACAGAATCCTTTTCTCCCCCTAAAAACAAAGCAGATACTGTCCAACTAAACACAGCCTGAATTAGAGGTCAGATAGCGAAGTCTGTGGTAGGCGTCACTGTGTGCATTCCAGAAGTTATTCCTTTTAGTATTATCCATACTTAAGACTCTTGGATCTTTCAAATGTCTCAGAGCACGATTGTTGTGATAAACATTATTTATCAAAAGGGATGTTTGAAACCAGTTGTATTTAACAAACTGTAGACCATCTAAGACTCACTCCTGGCTTAGGAATCTTCTCAAATTCCTTTATTATGAGGTTCTTTTCTTCTGTTAAGCTGTAAAAAACAAACAAACAAAACCCAACAAGTTTGACAATGTACAAAAGAGTAAGTTATTTCTACAGTAATAACCTTCTGCTTTCTCATAGAGTGTGCTTTCCATGTTTGTTTGCCAGGTCACCTGGTGTCCATTCTCTATGATGGCTTCAGTGACTCCTGGTTAGGGGCCTCCCCCCCCCACCCACCCTCTCCTCTCACAACACCGTGTACACCCACCAATTAGAACAGTTACCTCACCCCATCACAGCTACTCGCCAGCAGCACCTCCTCCCTGAACTCTGACCCCTTCCCAGGCTGGCCTTGGACCTGCTTTTATACTATTTGCAATGAACCAATGCCTGCCTGGATTACTGCAGTGCCTTCCTCTGACTCCATCAAATAAGGAGCTCTCGTTAACCAGCAGGTCTGGGACCTTGGAGCTAAAGACGCATGCGCACCAGGTTTTTTTGTTTTTTTTTTTTAGGAATTTTTATTAAATGCAATCATATAAACTAAGGTTAGCGTAATAAGTATGTGCCAATGGAATTTAATATAGGTCAGCTGTCTGGGCCACAGGCTGAAGTTGAACGGTCAGAGTTTTGAATACATATGCCTTTACTTTTAGAGCTTGTGTACAAATTGACGATACTCCACTTCCAACCGAGTGATCCTACACCTCACCCAGCCTGCCACCAGAGGGTGGTAGAGTGTTGCCATGTTTTGGTTATAAAGACCGCCTTAATGTCCCTGAGTTCCAAAAATGATGACATGAAGCTCTCCCACAACAGAAGACTCTACAGCTTTTACTTGTAAATAAGTACAAAATGGTCTTTTCTTTAAACAAACATAAAATGACTAATTCTTTAGGACATTTTAAACTAGTTACATTTCTATCATGTGTTTTTTATTAAGAAAAGCTGATTTTTTTTCCTTAAAAGGATGCATATTTTCCTATTTAATAGAGAAATATATCATTCATAATCCCATCCCATTCACCACAGTTGACCATTTTTACTTTTCTTGTATCTTTTAATAATATTTACAAAATGTTTACATATGATTAAATCCATTTTTACCAAACATGTAATTAAAAATATCTTCACAATTAAAAATATCTTCAGACTTCACAATTAATAACTTAATAGTTTCAAAGTTTCCTAGTGGGTAGATGTTGCATAATAAAATAATCCTAAATATCACCTGTCTTTCAGTAACTCTGTATCAGGTCATTTACACGCATCATTTCTAAACTTCAGAACTTACCAAGTAGGTATTGTTTTCTTCATTGTACAAATGAAGAAACAGGAGTTAAAGCACCTTTTCCAAAGTCACACAGTCAAGGCTGAACTGACATTCAAGCCTAGAAACCTAGCTCTGACTTAATATCAAGCTGCCAGCCTCTGGCATACATTATTATTTAAATATCCATTATTTTTTTAGACTTTAGATTGCTTTCAGTATTTCACTTTTAAAAAATGTAGTAAATGTCCTCATGCATTCTTTCTCTTTTTTTTTTTTCCTTTTAGATTCTCCTTTTTGCATGGCGTTACTGAAATAAAGGAAAACCACTTTTGTGCCTATTGATACATCTTAAGTCTTAACCTTTTAAATTGACATTAAAATTTAAATCTGCCTGACACTTCCAGCTTTCCTGTAGACTCAGGGCTCCTGCAGGGTCAAAGCTCCTCCACACTCCTTTCTTTTCTGCAGCAAGAGGGTCCTGACTGAAACCATGTCATCAAAGGGTTTTGGTTTTAAGGACTCATGAGTGAAGAGACAATACAGGAAGCCCTGGATGTTGTCATGGGCAGGAGGCATCTTCCAGCCTGAATGGGTAGAAATCGCAGGAGGTAAATTTTTGAACCAGTACAGGCAATAAACATCTAAGAGTCAGCCAGTCCAAAGCCAGAAAGGGCTGAGATGGGCGGCTGTGCTCTCCTGTCAGGAGGTGCTGAAGCGTGGGCTGGTGGTCACTGACGGAAGATTCAGGTGACTCTAACATGTAGCCAGGGCTGAGAACCACTTCTGGGTCCAACAGCTGTTAAACTTCAACATGTCTCAGAATCACAGAGGGAGTTTGTCCGGGGTGGGGAGGCTTGGACAGAAATTGGAGTCACTAGTTTTAGGGTTGAAGCTAACTTTTAAACAAGTTTGTCAGGGGATCCTCTTTGAGTTATGAAGACAACACCCTGCAAAACCTGTCCTAAGCTCATTCTGTTCTTGGTTTCTACGGGGAAAGCAGGAAACGTTTAAAAAAAAAAAGTGTTTAGAGAGTGAAATCTGTTCCAGCTGTGGGTTTTTCCTTCCTACTAATCCTGATGACCTAGATGCCCCTCCGTCATAGCTAACATTCTGGAATTGCAGATGCATCGCCAAAATACTCCTTGTTCTTTCTTGCCGGATGTTTGTTTCTTGGTTCCAACTTTGCTGTTACTACCAGACTAAGAATGGAAAACAGCCACCCAGACCTGGATGACAGCACGGGGATGGTGGGAACCAGCTAGGAAGCATAAAGAGTCACCATGGCCAACATCGAGGGACAGTTGTGGGCACGGGCAGCACAGGTGTCCCCAGTCTCCACATCCCTACCCATGACAGACAGCGATCACTGACCATGGCTGAGACTTGTCAGAATGCCTCAGATTTAGCATGAAAGACACAATTTATTTGCTGTCCAGAATTGAGGAATTACTAGAAAGCTGAGAAGCCCCAAAAGGTAACAAAACAAAGGCAAGGAAAAGGCTGAATAGAATATAGGAAAATCTTTTCAGAGACTGTGGTTAGAAAGAGCGACTTCTGCTTTGTTTCAAAAATAAGTTCTCAATAGTATTTATTTAATTACTCCATTATTTATTTATAATATTTAACTTACTTAAGAAGGTTATATAGTCTTTCCTAAACTGCATATTCAAGAGGTCAATGAGTATTAATCTCAAAACCAAAACTCTGGTGACATTTAATTATTAACTTACCCTGTAATTATATCACCATCAGTATTTATTAAAGAGTTATATTGTGTGGAAACATGAGAAAATCAACCAAATTATAGAGTAAAATTTTTTCTCTAGAGCATTTGAAAAATATATTATTTTTCATAGTTGCCAATGATTCAGGGGTTCCTAAAGATACTGGGGGTGGAGGGGTGCTAATTAGGGCTTTTATTATTTAGACCCTGAATAAAATGAGTTTGTTGTGCTGATCTGAAAAGTATCATCTGTATATTTGGATGAATGGGTTTCTCTCACTGGCTTAGTTTCTTTATTTTTAGGTGGGGATGGAAATATCTACTTTTTTCCTGGGGAGGGAGTATTGAGTGAATTTGTTTCTGTATCATGTAATATAAAATATATTAAAGCCAATGAAATACAGCCTATAATTCTTTCCTGGTGATATTCCTTTTGGAATTACCATTGTGTCTATGAAACTAAGTTTGTTCATTCTTGAGCTGCTAATATTTGAGACTGTGAGGGAGTCTGCTCAAGCTAGAGTATTATGTGTTACAAATCCAAAAACAATACACACCAAACATTTCTGCAAATGTGCGTCCTGAATGTTCTCGTTCACTGTAGGTCACTGTGGATGGTCCCCTCCCCATCCCAAGTAACTCAGTGAACAATTTGCCTGTCTATACCTAAAAGTCAAGGGTTCTGGGTGTTGCTGGGGTTTTTTCCTTGGCAGGGACACTTGGAAATCTTAAACAATTTAAATATCAACTGACTTATGTTCCTCTTACCCTTTCGTGGAAATGTCAAGCATTCATATTTTCAATACTAATGAACAACCACCAATTGTTTTAATTTCATTATTTTCTCAACTGAAAGAGTGCTTACAGAGCACACAAATAGCTAGGGTTTCTTTTTATAGATCTCACTGTGAGCCTGAAACAAGTTTAGATTGAAAGACAAAAAAGAACTCAGATTTTTTTTTTGCCCCGAATATAATTCTCCTGAGTCAGCTAGCCTTCTTCATCCCCCCGTTGAAAAGACAGACCCCAACGAGAGGATTCAAAACTAAGGACTTACGGAGTCCTCAGAAAGTCACTCAAATCATCTGCTCAGCTCTCAACAGGAGTGAATTATATTCACTCCGTCGGAAATTTCTACCCACTCTTAAAAATACTCAGAGAAAGTTCTGCCACCTTAAAAGGTAACAAATTCCAGGAGTGATAATTTGGCTTTCTCTTCAGGACCCAGCACCCAGCACACCAGAGCACAAAACTTGGATTGTAGTTATTCTGAAACTCGATCTAGAGAGTGTGGTTTGCTGAACAAAGTCTTCCACTGATTCATTTCTCTGCAGGAGGAATGTTGGAGATTTTGGAAGGAACATTTGCCTTCTAGCAATACATATCTACTTCAATTCACTGAATGACATCCTCTAAATCCGGATGAGTAATTAATTGTGTCTTTCCGAAGGCTATTATTACTTTCTTTCTTGATCCTGAGGAATAGTTTAGGAGAATAAGGTTGAATATGTGGCCCATGTTGCTATGTTAGAAAAACAGAGGGAGCCACATGTAACCCTCGGCTCACAGGGATTTGCCTGCAGATGCTTGTAGGCACCCACCATGCAGCCACATGGTCTGGCACTGTTGAAAGGACATGGAGCCACGATCAGGGCGAGAGAGGCTGAGAGCATGTGCCCAGTCCTTGTTCTCTGCCGTATGTTCTTTGGCTACAGTTTATGGCTTTCCTGACACAGGGAAAACAAAGCAGGGATCTCCTCCTGAGGGCGTCTCCCTGTCACCTGGGCTTTTCTCTAGAAGTTGGGTAACCTTCTTGTTCAGGAATGGCCCGTTCTAGGAAACCAAGGAGAGAGCTAGGCTTTAATCATCTGAACGTTGCCATCTCCCACTCACTGTGCCTCAAATTCCTTCTGAATTCAGTCTCATTTTTCTGACTTCGTTTATGTGGAAAGAGCTAGGCTCCACTCTGTCTTCAGTGTGTTTGATGAGAGAAGTGTGCACTTACCTATTTAATCTGTACTGATTGTGGAACTCTCTTTCTTTCACCGCATTATATTCATTTTGATACTTGAGAAGTTGTTCTCGCATTTTAGAGACCTCGGTGGTGAACGCCTCAGGAAAATCATCGGCTTGCTGCAGGTGAAACTGCTGCTGCCGTATTTGCTCAGTGAAACGTTTGGCATCCTCTAGAAGTTGGACCTCTGACTCTTGCGTGCTGGGTTCCATGAAACAGAGATTCAAATGATGAGAAGGAGGTACTTTTAACACCCGTAGTACTCGCCTGGGGGTCTAGCAGGGAGAGGAAGGAACATGTCCACACTACTCCCGGTTCCTTTCATTCCCAGGTTCAGTTCAATTCAGTGACATTTTTGTGCCAAGTATTGTACTGGGTACTGGAGGTGAGTGGAGCTCATAGTCTCACAAGGGGAATGGATGGACTAGGCACCTAAAGCACCAGGTGACAAGTACTACCACTAGTGTCTAGATCAAGATGGTGGTAGAGACAGAGCACTGAGTTGGATGGGAATGTGGTATTTGTATTTGACTCAGGAATAATCATGACTTCCCAGACTGGCAGGCAGGTTGATGATAGGGACTAGAATGGGTCCTCCCTTCAACTGCCCCAGCAATGCTGGCTTTCTCTAATTCCTGAGTTCTCCTGACCCAACTGTAAGAAAATCTTTTCCTCCTTAGTGAACTAAGAAAGAGCAAAGTTTTCTAATGACACTTTACTAGGAAACCAGGAAGAAAAATTCTCCTATAAAATTGTGGACCTCAACTACCTTACAAAGTTCTGATCCTATCTTCAATGTCTGGCTAGAGATGGACTTGAATGTCACAGTTGAGGGCAATTCCCTATCTGGGAGCTCTTGTCTCTGTCTAGGAAAAAAGGTTCAGTATCTGGCAAGAAGCAGATCTGAATGGACACAGAAACTAGACTTGGTGGAATCTTCTAAAACTCCCCCACCTCTGCTGCAGGCTGGAGGCAGCTGCAGCCTCATCAGCAGACTTGATTCATCTTTCTCAGAAACCCAGCTGCCTCATAATAGCTACCTCTCCTCTATGGAAGCAGGACTGGCGCCATTTCTTGTGTTAAAGCCAGCACTGCTCTTTGGTGCACGCCCTACCAAGCTTCCTCACCAAGAGAAACCTTCAGGGGTCTCCTCACATGCAGAGATGCCCAATGACTTGATCAAGGCTGTCTCGACTGAAGTCACCTGCTCCACCCATTTCCTCTGGCTTTAACATGTCATTTGTTCAATAACATCCAGCGAAACATTTCCTGGGACATAATATGTTCCAGGCACTATGTTAGGTCCCAAATAGCAATAGTGGCAACCGTGATAACACAGATAATTTCTATTAATGAAAGCTGGAGTTATTTCTTACCATTCCATTTCCTTGCATGTCAGTCTAAAGTTGCCTGGTCACCTTAATCTGAGTCTTCACCTGTGGAGTCGTGAAGCATTGACTTGTGCCACAGTGTCTGATCTCCCCCAGAAAAAAAGTGGACAAGATGGCTAGGGTTCTAACGAGAACACAAATGCTAATTTACCCACGTGGATTTGAAACACAGTGTCAGCAGAAGAGAACTTAACTTCCATAACGTGGTTCCAATGCAAAACTCAGTGGGTTTCAGTTCAGCATTTGCAGTCTGCGCCTGCCGTGCTAAAACCTCAGCAGCAAGAGTGCAGAGTGTGTCTTCATGCCGTTCTCACCCAGCACGCAGGAGTGGGAGAGGGTGGTGGGTGTTCGTAATGACAAGAGAGGGAACTAAAGGGTCAAGAGGAGGTAAGATGTGGGTAGCAGAAGGGAAGTAAGGGTTTTGCAACACAACCTGGAAGTAGGAAGAAACAACACCATAGCCTTGGTCCTACACTGTTGTCCACCACTGGGGCCTAGGGAACTGAACTGTGGGCCAGGGAAGGAGGAAGCCAAATCAGCACCCCACAAAGCATGCCCTGAGAAGTGCATGGGTCCTTCTCCCCCGTTTATGTTGAAAAAGCTTACCCCAGCCTTCCCATCTAAATCTTCCAAGTTCCTGAGTCTTGAGAACTATGTGTACACACTGGCAGTCAGCGCCAGTTGTGGGAAATGGAGTCTCCATGAGGGATGGGGGTGAGGAGTTAGCTGGAGGCTGGCATCGAGGAAGAGGAGGAGGAGCCAGAGCTGGATGGTTGTCAGGAACATGGGTGGAGCTGAGTAAGTAGGTGGTGGAGTGAGAATGAAGAGCTTGTAGGAATGTAGCCTTGCTCTCCTTCTGGTGCTTCACTCTTCCCCCCAGGGTCCCATCCTCAAAGTAGCCAAATGGGCTCTGGGCAGAGAATGAAGTAGGGCTAATGTTTGAAGATGGGGGGGAGCGGATGGATGGGGAATGGGAGGATGGAGTTTCTATTCATTGCTGTCTCTCTTTGGCTTTGAGTGAAGACATACAAGGTTATGAGACAGGAGGTTGTGGGGAAAATGAAGAAGGAGGCTGGGAATAGTAAGAAGTAGCAGCAGAACTGGATTTCCCTTCTTTCTTCATTCTCCTTCTCCTTGATTCCCAGTGGTTCATAGCAGGTGCTTAGAAAACTTTGTGGAATTTTCCTGGGGAAGCCTATTCTCACCTGCTGCTGACTGTGATGAGGCTAAGGGGAGTAGACTAGGGTAGGTGGAAGGGGTGAGAAGACCAGCATCTCAGCAGATGTAAGCTGGGGTTGTGCTTGAACCTATACCTCTGAGTGGTAGAGAGAGATGGGGAGAGAGAATCCTACAAGAGTGTCCTGTAGCAGATAATGTCCGTGTCACACCAAATCCCACTCCCCACCTAGCCCACTCTGGGGGTCATCTGTAGCTTTGGTGGACAGTTACCATACACACTGACAGCACCTGTGTTCCTCTGCCTGAGAGCTTTCTCTGGCCACAGGAACTTGCTTGGCTTCTCAGGGGGCATTGCTAGAAGTGCCAGGAGATCACCTCCCTAGGAACAATTGTTAATCACCAAGGGATGGAAAAACAATGGGCAAATAGCCCAGTTTCCTCACCCTTTGGTGGGAGAGTTCAGAGGTGTGTTCCACACCCTTAGAGAGTCCTCAGTGAGACAGTCGGCCCCAGGGCAAACCTACAGAGAGGCACACTCCTGGCTAGATTCCTCTCTTCCCCATCTCACTTCCCCATCCTCCCCTGAAAATTTCCGGTATCACTTCTCAAACCAGTTGAACTCAAACTTTAGCCTTGAGGCCTGCTTTTGGGTGAATGAAAAATAAGATAGATCCCATCACACACACACACACACACACACACAGAGAGAGAGAGAGAGAGAGAGAGAGAGATACAAATATGGTAAAAGATGTCACCACATGAATGAATAACATACCTTACCACGGTGTCATGCAGCAAGGTGTACTTGGCTTTTAACTCTGCCATTCTGGTTCCAGGAAGTTTTCCCATACTGTGCAACTAGCAAAGAGAATACAAGATAACTGTTAGCCATCACCCTTTTTATGCTTAAAGCAGAGACAAAATGGATATAGGGATATCTTATAAAATCTTCCCATCCAACATTAGAGAGGAAACATACCAGGCAATATGGTGCATTGCAAAGATGCTGGGTGTTTGGAGAAAATGGTTCTATTCTGCCTCTTGTAATCTCTATGTTCCTGATCAAGACTCTTACCTCTCTAGACTATGATTTTTTCATCTGTAAATTGAGGGAAGGAATTGAGCTAAATTCTTCCAATTCTAAAAAACATACTTCTAGATTTAGCAAGCAGCCTGAATAGTATAGATGACTAGAATGGCTGTCTGTAAGTTGAGAGAACTAATAATTACTGAGCAACTATTATGGGCAACTGTTGTACATCAAGTATTTCTTTGTCAGAAAGGTTTTGTGAGGTAGGGATTATGTCCATTTTAAACTAAAGTTGAGAAAGTTAATTGATTTGTTTCAAAGTTACAGAGCTGGTTAAAGGCAGTATCAGAATGTAAAACCAAATGGTCCAGCTCCAAAAATCCATGATTGTTCCCCTGTCCCACTGTCTCTCTACCTCTACAATCAAAGAAGCATGCAAGTTTATTTGGTACATAAAGTGATATTATTTTTTCCTTTTTCATTTCTGATAAAAGAACGTTTGATTTGCCCTCTGAGTTACAGGATAAATAGTAATAGACATCAGAGTACAACATGAAATGCTGACATTTTACTATAATGCGATGAGCATTTGTGTTAGGTTTGACTTTAAGTGAACTGCTACTGACATAGTATCAAAAAATGGAACTAAAGAAAAGATTTGTGTTTACCAATGCCATGTTTGTTGTTCTTACCTCCAAAATATCTCTTGAGTCTCTCTGTTTTCATCTTCTTTCCCTGGCCCCACTCGTCCAAGTCCCATCCCATCTCAGCTAGACTACTGCAAAACTTCCCACTGTCCCCCTCCCCATCCCTGCATCCACTCAGGCCCCCATCTGTCTACATTCCAGGGAGATTTTTTGAAAAATCAAACAAGGTTTTGCTATGCTGAATTTTCAAGACTCAAGTGAAACAGAATTCAAGACCCTGGAGATGACCCCTGAGGTCCTGTATGACCCTGCTACCTCCCAGTCTCCTTTCAGAACCCACTCCTCAAGCTCTTAATGCTCCAGGCACACTGGTTTCCTTTTATTTCCATAAATGCATGAATCTCTGTCCTTGCCCTGGGCCTCCATGTTGGCCATTCCTCACTTTTCTCTGACTCCAATTCTTTCTTCATAACTTAGTTTCTTTTTCTTTTCCTTTTAAGATCTTATTTATTTATTTTATAGAGGGAGCACACACACAAGTAGGTAGAATGGCAGGCAGAGGGAGGGAGAAGCAGGCTCCTCACTGAGCAGAGAGCCCCATGTAGCTTGAAGCCAGGACCCTGGGATCGTAACCTGAGCTGAAGGTAGATGCTTAACTGACTGAGCCACCCAGGTGCCCCCAAATCTCAGTTTCAATATCAATCCACAATCAGGCCTCTTCTGACTTCTAAATTAAGATAGACACCCACACACACCACTGACCCCAAAAGAATGCTGTACTTCATAACATATAACATATTACAATCTGTAGTGATAAATATATTTATGTGATTCCCCAACCACCTGTATAAGCACCGCGAGGAAAGTGCCCGAGTCACCTGTTCTTCACGGTGTCCTCAGCCAGTAGAGACCCAGGACAGTGCAACTACGTGGCAAGCACGTGCCGTGCAAGCAGACTGATGAGATGGGAAGGTTGGCGTCTTCACAGTGGGCTTTCATGTCTCTCTACCCAAATCAGGGTAGAAAAAACATTATAATATGCACTGTGGAACCTTCTCTCTTTTGTGAAAGTGCTTGAGGTCTTCTGCAAGGGACTTACCAGATATGGGGCCCCATCCTCACAACCCTGATTTTCTATATATGGGTGACGTACGGTAAACAATATTTCTCTTTTTTAGTTATTTGCATTCTGGTCAGTTAACATACAGTGTAATATTAATTTCAGGTGTACAGTTTAGGGATTCAACACATACAACACCCAGCGCTCATTGCACCAAGTGCCCCCTGCCCTCCTTAACCCCTGTAACCTATTTCACCCATCCCCCCACCCATCTCCTCTCTAGTGACCATCAGTTGTTCTCTGTACTGAAAACGCTATTTCTTGGCTGTCCTTTCTCTTCCCACCCCACCCTCCATGATCATCTGTTTTGTTTCTTAAATTCCACATACCAGTGAAATTATATTGTATATGTCTTTCTCTGACCAGCTTTTTTCGCTTAGCATAATACTCTCTAGTTCCATTCATGTTATGGCAAATGGCAAGATTTCATTCTTTTTTATGGTTGGGGAATATTCCATTGTATATACCCACCACATCTTTATCCATTCACTAGTCGGTAGACATTTGGGCTCCTTCAATAATTGGGCTGTTGTTGATAGTGCTGCTATAAGCATCAGGATGCATGTATCCCTTTGAATTAGCAATTTTGTATTCTTTGGGTAAATACCTAGTAGTGCAATTGCTGGATCTTGGGGTAGTTCTATTTTTAACTTTTTGAGAAGCCTCCCCACTGGGTAAAGGAGATTTTTAAGCCCTTTGAGGAGGTTCTACTTCTTCCTATATCAAATATTTTGAAATATATTAATATGCCACCTTACATATAATTCACATGTAATTTCTTAAGTGCTGAGTTGCTATTGGTAGGTTGACCTCATGGTACATTTTATAGATATTTCATAAAACACATTAATTTTGTTTCTTCAGTTTTCTTTCTGCATTTTTGAGTTAATATGTAATTTACTTCAGGTCACAAACATTTTCACTAAAATCAGTGTAAGACATCAGCACTGCGCCTTTAAGGCCTAATATGTTTAAAAAAAAAAAAAGCTTTGCATATGGGCCCTCTTAAAGGAGAAAAATTACTGGGAAAAAATTATGAAAATGTAAGGTGAGAATATGTTTATTCTCACACACATATGTTTATGCACATGTGTGTGCATGTAATATGAAGACCATGTGGGTACCGGCCTCATAATTAGGCAACAAGTTAACTACTCTAGGTAAACCATTGGATAAGGTAATTATGGACTCTTATGTTTAAAAACACATATTGTACTTATAATTTTGTTTTCAAGCTGAAATTACATTACCTCTCACCTACTGCCCTGCCTAATGGAAGCAGAAGCAAATGTGACCTAGGTCCTCCCCCCAGGCACTCACTTTTTGAGAAGATAGACATAAAAGAAAGTACAGAACACTCACTTTCCACTCAGTAGTTTTATTGTTAGTAAATAACCATATGCCATTATTTTCTCTATATTGTAAGTGAAAGCAGATGAGTAAGATTATAAATTATAGACCACTTCCGGGGGTGGAACTTCCAGAATGGTCATTTGAAGAGCTTGATGAACTTCTCCCTCAAAGAAACATTGACTCAACCATCAAAAGTAACTAACACAACCATTTAATGGACCTAAGGACAGATAAAATATTGAGATGTATCTATTTAACAAAATCCAAAACTCAGTAAGAGCAGTAGCCAACCGTGGCATTTGAACCAGGAACTGCACCCATTACCCCATCCCCATGTGTGGAAGAGCTATTCTGGGCAGCCTCAGCAGCCAGTGAAGAGCTCATCTGCTCCACCTTCTTATTTATTGCTAAAGACCTCTTCAGGTGGGTGGGACAAAGTTCAAAATAAAAGAAAGAAGAAAATATCTACAAAGAGACATCAGAGGCTGCACACTGTGGGGGAGACACACTTCACAGATTAGTCCAGCCAAGTCACTAAACAAATAAATGAACAACAGTAACACAAATCCAACAGCAACAAGAAGCCTTGGGAGAATCAGAAACCAGAGTTGTTAACAATATATTATCTAAAATGACCAATTATCAACAAAACAATTATGAGTCCTTCAAAGAAATAGGGGGGGAAAAGGGCAAAAACTCTTTTGGGAGGGGTGCAGATGTTGGAATTAATGAAGACTTCAAAGAAGCTATTATAAATATGTCCAAATAATGAAAGGAAACCATATTTAAAGAATTAAAGGAGAATATGACGGCAATTCATCAAATAGTGAATATTGATAAGGTATGATCTAGAAGGCTAAGAACTAAGATGATAAAACTATGTTCTTTGGGTCAAAAGAATGTATGATTTTTATATTTTTATGTTTGCTTATCTGTATTTTCTAATTTTCTCCAAACCATGTATTGCTTTTAATAATAAAATGCTATTAAAATACGCTTGGAAACTATTGCTGTTAACAGTAGGGATTCAGAGCAGAATTTCAAACTGGAGAGGGCTGCGGTCAGATCCTACTGGCAGATACAACCAGATTCTAGCTCAGACTTAATGAAAACTCAGTTGTACTAAGTTGAATCTTTTCTAAAATACCAGTTATTTGCAACCCAATGGCAGGTGGGCCACGGGTACATGTTGGCAGGTTTTATGACTACAGAAAAAGCAGGAAGGCAGGAGAGATTTCCTTTCCTATTTATTGTTTCTGTCACCCCAGTAGCCAAACTGCCTTTGATGCCTACAAACCGATGAAGAAAGCTGACGGGGCGAAACATCTGGTATACCTTTATAGTTTCTACATAAATTGAAAAAATTTAAGTCATTGATGTTTAGAAAGAAGATTGATAAGCTATCTTTTATTTGGTCTACTCTTCTAAAAACAAGTCTGTCTTTAAAAGATCAGGGGTGGTTCAGTAAGTTAAGACGCTTAACTCAGTAAGTTAAGCGTCTGCCCTCAGCTAACACCATGATCCCAGGGTCACGGAACTGAGCCCTGCATCGGGCTCCCTGCTCAGCGGGAAGCCTGCTTCTCCCTCTCCCTCTGCCTGCTGCTCCCCCTGCTTGTGTGCTCTCTCAGTCAAATAAATAGATAAAATCTTTTTTAAAAAGAAAAGAAAAAGATCAAACTGTGAAGAATGGATTCTAGCCTTCTTAAAAATAAAATTCATAATCTGGATGTAATATAGATCTAACAGTGACTGACTCTTCTGTGAAACTGTAAAATGTCTCCATAAGTGAGTCTACCTCTGGTTGGGAACTTCAGACTCAATTCTAGAGGATGAAATGCTTCACTTATCAACATGAACATGGAAAAAATGGCTGTTCTCACACTGCATGATACAAATGGGCACAGAAACCAAGTTTGTCATGTTTTAAAAATGCAGGATCTAAGGCATAGAGTGTAAGACCCAACTGAAATTGTCAAAGAGTATACATAAGGAAAGGTTAGAAATAATGTCATGAAGTTCATAAATATGATTTCACAATAGATAATTGTGTTACTGAATTGCCTTGGTGGTAACTGAGACTGGAAGGAAACATTTACTCTACAGCTGAAAGTTTAACAAGGGTTCATGATTCATGGGCAATGTGTAATGATACGGAAAAAATTTCAAACATGGAAATTCTAGGACATTCCAAGGGAAGTAAGAACTTTCACCAAGTGAACTTAATGTGGAAGGGGGTCAGCATGAGGAAACAATTAGGTGTTTGTGTGGGTGTGCGCAGGGAACCACAGTGACCGTGGTTATTAACCTATTTGATTCTTGTTGCCTCTATGACACTACCTACTGGTTTGGTCTTATCCTGATAAATGGCCGCCTTTGGGGGCTAAAACTTGAAAGCATAAACCCTTGCCATCCTTGTCTCCTACACACACTCTCCCTTTCTCTGCTAAAAATAAACAACATGGCCCTTTGAAACAGTTTTCAAATGCAACTGAGCTCTCAACAATGCTTTGTCACTCACTGTTGTCTGACTTTTCCCCTTGGTTGTTATATTAAGCTTTAGCTTTCCCATATACCTAACTCATTCACCAAACAAAATTAAATCACCTGAACTCATCCTCTACGTCAACGGACCCATTTATCTGCAGTCACAACTACCCTTAACTTCTTTTCCGAAATCTCAAAAATGAAGTCCTCCTTTCCTCTTGGTTAGGGCAAACCTATCCACCTGTGTTTTCAAATATATTCTCTCCTAGCTTGTCCTAGATATTAAAGCATCGGCTATACCTTTCTTTCCTTTATAATCTCTATTTCTCCGTCTTAATTGGCTCAGCCCAATATTGTAGTCAGGTACATCACAAGTGGACTTCGATTTGTATTCCAGCCCTACTACTTTTTTTTTTTTTCCAAATTCTAGTGTAATTAGTGTACAATGTTACATTAGTCTCAGGTGTACAGTATAGTGACTCAACAATCTTATACATTACTCACCGCTTATCATGATAAGTGTACACTTAATCCCCTTCACAAATATTTCCCTTATCTCCCCACCCACCTCCCTTCTGGTAACCACCAGTTTTCTATATTTGAGTCTGTATTTTCATTTGTCTGTTTTTTCTTTGTTTTGTCCAGCTCTACTACTAATTCACTTTGTAACTTGGAGTCATATTTAATCAATCTGTGCCTCAGTTTCATCAGCTGTAAAAGACAAAAGTCAACCCAACTTCATAAGTCTGTAGTGAAAACTAAATGAATAATTATACGTAAGGTTTTGGTATAGTGTCAAGTACACAAATAAGAGCTTAATCAATGGCAGGTATTTTATTATTATCATCATTGACATTATCCTCAATCTACAAATTTGCTCAAGTCTTTCTCGTTTAAAAAAACAAACAAACAAAATCCACCTTGGGTGCTATGCTCCTATCTCTGTCTCCTTCACTCTCATTTCAGCTTTTCTCAAAGGAGTCATCTCGGCTCTGTATCTCCACTCTTTTACCTTCCAGTCCCTCACCAGTACGTAGTCATTGGCCTGTTAGCCCTTGACCAAACTGATTAATTCACAGATGACTTTCTCATTTCTCTGGCTGATTTTGAGATTTTTCTCTTAGCCCCTGTCTTCCAGTAATTTGTGTATGATTTATCTGGATATGGTTTGCTTCAGCCTGAGATCTGTCCACAATGTTGGATCTGTGAGTTCATAGTTTTCATCACATTTAGAAAAATTTCAAATGTTGGTTTTTCAAATATTTTTTCTGTCCCCCTCTCCTCTCCTTCTGCAACTAATTATTCATATGTTTGGCCACTTGATGTCCACAGATCACTGCTGTTCTCTTGATTTTTATTTTACACTCTTTTTTCTTTGTTTCATTTTGAATAGTATCTATCGTTACATCTTAAAAATCCACTAATCTCCTTTTCTTTATAGTGTTTAATCTGCTGTTAATCCCATCCAGTGAATTTTTTATCTCAGATACTGGATTTTCATCTTTGGAAGTTTGATTTGTGCCTTTTTACAGCTTTCTCTTTTCTCATGATGTTTATGCTTCCTTCCACCTTTTTTCCAACATTCAAAATCTCTGTATCTGTTCTGATGTCCTTGTCTATTAATTCTATTTCTGTTCCACTCATTGTTTGATTCTTGTCCTCCTTATAGGTCATATTTTTCTGCTTCTTTGCATGCCAGACATTGCCAATTTTATACAGTTGGGAGATGGATTTTTTAAAAATATTCCTTTAAATATTTTGGGACATTGTGAGTCATAGTTAAGTTACTTGGAAACCGTTTGATCCTTCCAAGGCTTTGCTTGTGATCTTTGGTAAGGAAGTCCAGAATGATCTTTTGTCTAGGGCTAATTTGGCAGCACTACTGAGTCAATACCTTTGTACTCGGTGCCCACACATTAGGAGATCTTTGTATTCTGATTGGTAGCAACGTGAACTATTAGCTCTGTGTGAGTTTCAGGTGTGGTTCCAACCCTTCCTCTTTGGGAGTCCTGTCTCCAGCCTCAGCAGTATCCTAACAAGCATGCACGGATCAGGATTCCTCTGCAGATCTCTGGAGCTTCTGCCCTCTGACACTCTTCCCTCTCCTCACCTATCTGTTTTAGTCAACTTGGCCTCCCTGAATCCCCAAACGTGTCACCGCAAATCAGCAAGACCACCTGGGTCTGTTTGGGTCCCCCTCCCTATGCTATCCCTTGAAAACTCAGAGTTGTACGATGGCACAATTATAGATCTCCATTCACCATATACTCCCAGAGATTACTGTCCTGTGCAGTCTGTTGTCCAAAGTCTGAAAACCACTGTTTCATCTAATTTGATTTTAGTTGTTTAAGGTAGGAGGGTGTATCTGGGTCCTGTTACTTCATCTTAGTCAGAAGTGGAGTCCCAGTGATCTCTTAATTATTATTCAAATGACATTTCTCTGTCCTTAGGTTACTTGATAATTTTTTAACATTTATTACTATTGACCTATTATAGTTCATCATTCCTGGTACTCTCTCCTCTTCCAGGTTCTGTAATACATAGTCTCACAGTTGTCTCTCTCACTTTTCTGTTTTCTTCTCTGGTCCTCCCTTTAAAAGCTGGTGCCATCCAGGATTTGGTCCTTATCTTTTCCCTTTTTATATATTCACTTTCCCCGGGGCCTCTTATTCACTCCCAGAGTCTAAGATACCCCCTAACAGAGGGGACTGCAGGCTGTTGGAACAGCTAGAACTTTTTGGTCAAGGAACTTGTAAGACTATGGGAGTTAGGGTTAGAGTAATAACTCTAACACCTGTCCAACACCTGGAATACATGAAATTGTTTACTTAATACAGTATCAGTGTTCAGGTATTGCGATCATTTTTTTAGACAGAAACCTCTCATGTGGCATTTTATCCTTTAATAAACAAAATATGTAATTCTTTATGGAGCATGTGCAAGAGATAACTAACCACTTACCCCAACTTCAAGTCTTGTCTCCTTTGAATATGCCCCTCTGTGCTGCCAGCAAAACACAATTTTCACCTTGTTTAAACCCTTCAAAGGATCCCATCATCTTTAGGAATAACTCTAGTTCCCTTAACATGGGCTTTCATTAGACAAAGGCTTTCATTATCTGGCAGCTACCACCCTCTCCAAACTGGTCTCCTCCCTTTCTAAAGCTCCTGTAACCATTTCAGTTCTGTGTCATGGCCTGTGCTGGGCAGAATGATGCTCTTCCCTTTGACCCCAAAAATGTCACATCTTAATCCCCTATGACATACCTAGTGATATGTTACTTTACATGGCAGAAGGGACTTTGCTGATGTGATTAAGAGTGTGGACCCTGAGATGCAGAGATCATTGTGGATTACCTGACTGGCCCAATAATAGGAGTACTTAAAACAGAGGACCTTTCCTGGCCAAGTTAGAGAGATGAAATAGAAGAAAGAGGAAAGATTGCAAGTGTGAGAAGGACTTGGCCTACAAGAGGAAGTGGTCATGGGATAAGGAATGTGTGTAGCCTCTAGAAGCTGGAAAAGGAAAAGAACCAGATACTCTGGTAGAGCCTCCAGAAAAGAATGCAGTCCTGTCTACACCTTGATTTTAGCTCAGTGAGAACCCTGTTGGACTTCCAACCTACAGAATTATAAGATCATAAATTTTTGCTCTTTAAGCCACCAAATTTGTGGTAATTGGTTAGGAGAGCAGTAGAGAATGAGACAGTTCCCAACCCTACCATGCCTTCCCTGATCTTCAATTTCTTTTCTCTCTTGTCTGCTTGGAGAACTCTTATTTGCCCTTTAAAACATCTCAGTGGTCATCACCTGATACCTCCAGGTAGAATCGCTTCTTTTTCTCTATTTTTAGATGCATCTATTACGGTACACATTGTACACTACTATCAAAATATGTTTAAACATGTTTCTCCCTCTAGGTTGTGTATTCTTTGGTGATGGAAACACTACCTTACTCATCTTTTTTTTCCTTTTTTAAAATTTTTTAAATTTTTTTATAAACATATAATGTATTATTAGCCCCAGGGGTACAGGTCTGTGAATCGCCAGGTTTACACACTTCACAGCACTCACCATGGCACATACTCTCCCCAATGTCCATAACCCCACCACCCTCTCCCAAGCCCCCCAACCCCCAGCAACCCTCAGTTTGTTTTGTGAGATTGAGTCTCTTGTGCTTTGTCTCACCCCCATCCCATGTTGTTTCATTTAGTCTTTTCCTACCCCCCAAACCCCCACGTTGCATCTCTACTTCCTTATATCAGGGAGATCATATGATAGTTATCTTTCTCTGATTGACTTATTTCGCTAAGCATAATACCCTCTAGTTCCATCCACATTGTCGTAAATGGCAGGATTTCATTTCTTTTGATGGCTGCATAGTATTCATATATATATATATATATATATATATATATATATATATATATATACCACACTTTCTTTATCCATTCATCTGTTGATGGACATCTAGGTTCTTTCCATAGTTTGGACATTGCTGCTATAAACATTCGGGTGCACGTGCCCCTTTGGATCACTACGTTTGTATCTTTAGGGTAAATACCCAGTAGTGCAATTGCTAGGTCATAGGTAGCTCTATTTTCAGCTTTTTGAGGAACTTCCATGCTGTTTTCCAGAATGGTTGTACCAGCTTGCATTCCCACCAACAGTGTAGAAGGGTTCCTCTTTCTCGGCATCCTCGCCAGCATCTGTCATTTCCTGACTTGTTAATTTTAGCCATTCTGACTGGTGTGAGGTGGTATCTCATTTTGAGATTTGTATTTGATTTGTATTTCCCTGATGCCGAGTGATGTGGAGCATTTTTTCATGTTTCTGTGGTATTTGATTTGTATTTCCCTGATGCCGAGTGATGTGGAGCATTTTTTCATGTTTCTGTTGGCCATCTGGATGTCTTCTTTGCAGAAATGTCTGTTAATGTCCTCTGCCCATTTCTTGATTGGATTATTTGTTCTTTGGGTGTTGAGTTTGATAAGCTCTTTATAGATAAGCTCTTTATAGATTATGGATACTAGCCCTTTATCTGATATGCCATTTGCAAATATCTTCTCCCATTCTGTCAGTTGTCTTTTGGTTTTGTTAACTGTTTCCTTTGCTGTGTAAAAGCGTTTGATCTTCATGAAATCCTAATAGTTTATTTTTGCCCTTGCTTCCCTTGCCTTTGGCGATGTTCCTAGGAAGAAGTTGCTGCACCACCTTACTCATCTTTGAGCCCCAGCACACGGCTTGTTATCTCGCAAGGGCTCGATAAGGTTTGCTAACCTGTTTCTGATCTAATCTTATCTTAAAACAAATGATACAGTTGGAAAAACTCCTGTTCATTCACTTACTTGTCAGAGAAGGTGGGTATAAAAGAGGAATTAGGGCAAGATAACTTGGCCTGAAGATAGACTCAAAAGAGCAGAGAATGTGATGTACAAAACCAGCTCCCTCACGCACAGCTTCTCTTCTCCCTTCTGTGTGGTTGGCAAGGAGCATAGGTTGAGCAGAGAGGTCTGGGACTGTTCCCCCACAGCTGTCTTATCCCTCCTCTGGTGGCTCACCCCAGGAATTCAAGGGAGAGGCTCCAAGGGACAAACAGGACCTCCCAAGAGTTAAGGTATCAAGTGCAGTGGACATTGTGGATGAGTAATGTGATTGCTTAGCTATGTAAGACTTCAAAGTTAAGTTATACTAATTTTAAGATAAGATATGCAGCCAAATAAATAAAAAGCATGCCTGAGCATGTACATGCTAGAGGGTAGCATTCCTTTAAAACATTCAGATTTGTCCCACTGAAGCTGCAATTGCTTGGAACTTTATCAATCATTTGTCCCTCATTTAAAATCTTGCCCCTTTCCTTCCAAAGATCACGAGGAGAAATGGTAGCAGATTGGAGCAGCGGTAAGCCTGGGAGACAGGAAATGAACCAGATTGAAACCCACATGCTTCTTCAAGAGCTTCAGAGGGTGAACACATGACAAAGAGCAAAGAACTTAACAGGGCCAAAGAAATGAGGGGCAGTCACATAAGGGTCAGAACAGAATCAGAGTCAGGAAACAGATCCAGGTTAAAACTAGTGAATGACTAACATCACAAAATAGAAGCCAGAAGAGTAGGGATCAGATGAGGGGCAGGGGTGGCATGGGCCCCAGAAAGCATTGTGTTGCCAGTGGACTCTAACCAATCAGCTTTCAGTCTTCCACATGCAGAGTCCCACCTCGAGTGCACCTTTAATGATCTTGAGTGGGTTTAGGCAGTGAGAACTCTGAAAAGCTGGGGTCCTTAAGGGCCAGGGCATTTCTCACATAAGGATTATGAATGTATGAAGGTCACGTCCACAGCTGACCATCGTTCATCTCACTTCATAGTTCACAGACCAAAGCCCCTGCCCTGACCCTGTCCTCCGGGGGCTGGCTCCCTGGACCCGGCTGATCTCTGCTGCTGAGCAGGTGTGGGCGCCCACTATCAGGCCTCCTCTGGTGTGTCCACAGCACTGCCCCTCCCAGCTGGCTGCCAGCCAGGGACCCCCAGCTCTGGGCCTGGAGGTGATAGGGAAGGGATATAACTTCTCCCCACAACAAAGAAACTTGGGACTTCTGGAGTCCACCTTCCTGTTTTGAAGATGCTTCTGCCCACAGGGCTCTTGCCAGTATTCACAGCAGCGCCCTCCACTTCCCCTTCTGGCAGGCAGATTGTGGGGGACAATAAAGTCTTTCACTGCTGATTGCAGAAGTATTCTTTAAAAAAGAACAAAAACCCAAAGTTGCAGCTTGAATTTCCCCATTGATACCATAAAATGGAAACTTGGGAGCAGAATATGGAGATGTTTGAGCTCCACTCTTGCTTTTTTTTTTTTTTTTTTCAAGAACATTTTTTACTTGATCCTTACTTCAGAATATATGGTTCTAAAAGATATATGTATAAAGCATTTCATCCAAGAAAAATAGAATTACACATTTTTCTCAAGTACACATAGAAGAATCCCCTGGTTAAATCACATAAAAAGAGACATAAAATTTAAGAAGACTGAAATCATAGCAAACATATTTTCCAACAACAATGGTACAAAACTAAAGATTAGCAATGAAACAAAGCTGGAAAGTCATATGAAATATTTAATATGTGAATATTAAACAACATACATACATTGCACAAGCAATGGGTCAAATAAGAAATCGAACAGCAAATCAAAATAGGTCTGTTTTGTTTTGTCTCAAAACAAAAGAGAGGGGGGCACCTGGGTGGCTCAGTGGGTTAAGCCACTGCCTTCGGCTCGGGTCATGATCTCAGGGTCCTGGGATCAAGTCCCGCATCCGGCTCTCTGCTCAGCTGGGAGCCTGCTTCCCTCTCTCTCTCTCTCTCTCTCTGCCTGCCTCTCCATCTACTTGTGATCTCTCTCTGTCAAATAAATAAATAAAATCTTAAAAAAAAAAGAGAGAGAGAGGGGCTCAGTGGGTGGGTGGCTCAGTGGGTTAAGCCTCTGCCTTTGGCTCAGGTCATGATCTCAGGGTCCTGGGATCGAGCCCCGCATCAGGCTCTCTGCTCGGCAGCGAGCCTGCTTCCCACCCTCTCTCTCTGCCTGCCTCTCTGCCTACTTGTGATCTCTCTCTGTCAAATAAATAAATACAATCTTAAAAAAAAAAAAAAGAGAGAAAGAAAACACAATATTCTAAAAATATGGAATGCAGCAAAAACAGATGTTAGAGTAAAATTTATTCTATAAATATTTGTATTAAAAAGAGTTCAAATAAACAACATCATACCATAAAGAACCAGAAAAAGGAGAAACTTAGCTGAAATTTAGTAGAGGACGGAAATAACAAAGAAAAATCAGAAATAAATAGAGACCAGAATAAACAGTAACAAAACATCAAAAGTGATGACCAGTTTTTCCAAAATAATAAACAAAATTGCAATATTTTAACTATATTAACTAGGAAAGAAAGAGAGAAGACTCAAAAACCGAAGGGAGAGATGAAAACAGAACAACAGATACCATAGAAACACACAGTGTGATACCAGATGACTATAAACAATTCTATACCAACAAATCAGATAACTTAGAAAAAAAACCCAAGTAATTTCTAAAAACACACAAGTTATCAAGATTGAATTATGAATCTTGCTTGAATCCAAGAAATAGAATATCTTCTTAGACCAATAACAAGGATGAAAGTTGAGTTAGGAATCAAAATCTCTCAGCACAGAAAAGCCCAAGACCACAAGGTTTCACTGGTGAATTCTACCAAACATTAAAAAAAAATAATTAATGACAATCTTAATCAAAATGTTACAAACAGGGGAACAGAGGGAACTCATTCAAAATCATTCTGTGAGGCCAGTATTACCCTGATATCAAAGCAGGATAAAGACAATACAAGAACAAAAAAAATCTAGTTTGTCTGAAATAAGTATTACTACTTCAGCTTCCTTTTGACATACATTTGTGTTATAAATGTCTCTCCACCCCCACACCTCCCACTTTCAATCTGCAGGTGTCTTTTGGTCTAAAATGAGTCTCTCGTAAGCTCTACTCTTATTAGTTCACTGGTAAGGGGGCTTTAAATCCTGGGAGCGTATTTGGACCAGCCATTTCATTTTTGTTAAATTTATTCCAAGTATTTTATCTTTTTTGATTCCATTATAAATGGAATTGTTTTCACAATTGCATTTTTAGATTGTTTATGGCTAGTGTGCAGAAGCCATTCAATGTTGTTCACTAAAATTATTAACCATGAAAATAGAGGACAACCCTCATCACCCTGCATTTTTATGTGTTCTATCAATGTTTAAATTAGGGCAGAATATCTTTGACCCTCTTGTTCATTTGATGTATCCTAACCATCTAGAATAGGCTGATACTAAAGTACAAACAAGTATTTAATGAATGAGGTCACTATATCTCATACATTCCTCAAAGTATACATCTTTTCAGGGTTGAAGTCTTGCTCACATGTCTGTCTGTCACATGCATAGTACATGGCACATGGCAGGTGCTCAGCCCGTGTCTGAAGAACCGAAAAGTCTCTAGCATGGGGGGTGTGACATGAAGGACTGAATATCTCACAAAAGGAAATTTCAACATACAGCTTTCCCTCTCATACACGTGTGAATTGGGCCTAATGATCACCAAGGACATCCCCAAAAGAAAAGAAAGAGGTCAGGCTAGGAGGGACACCAGGAGCCTGGGGGGTGTTTGTGTGTGTGTGCATGTGTGCACATGTGTGCATGTAGGTAAGAGGACATAAACTTGATTATGGGAAATTTATAGATTGATTGACTACATGTGGAATATTCATTGTGTCTACAGTTGGGAATGAGATATTAGGTGCTTTTGAATAGAAAATTTGTTCAGACATTTTCTCCTGGCCCCTTGCCATCCAGGGGAAGTCTGCAACTCAACATGATCTATCTCTGAGGATGCGTTACTCAGCCCGTAGCTAATACTAATACCTTCAGTAGGCTGATGGGCTTAACTTAAGTACCAGAGAGATTCAAATCCATAATTAGAACAGAAAACCCAATATTAGAATATTTGAATCTTAAGAAGAACTCCTTAAAGGGAAAGATAATAGAATTTTTTATAACCAAATGAGTGTCATTGTGTTACATTTAAACATAAGGTTAGATCCTATGCATCTTCTTAGTGTATCTACTAATATGAACCATTAAGTCACCTTATAAATTTCTTGAAATACTGCAATTGAATGGTAACAGATGGATAGCTATTACCCATGGCAATTATAAAACAAATTATCTTGGAATTTCCTCAGAAAAGGGTGGAATATTCGGAAATTAACAGTTTCCCAAGAAATCTGGCTTCTATGATATTTGGAGACGTATTTTGTTAGCTTGTCTTAGTTTTGGAAAAAGGAAAGAAAACCATGTAATACCACAAGTATAATTTTAACTTTCTTCACTTGATACCAACTTTGATACCAAGCAAAGTAAAAAGAAATGAAAAAAAAAAAGTTTAAAAAAAAAAAGATTGTAGCAAATATTTCACCAAACACAGCTGTTTCTAGTTCACTAAGTCAACTATTACAAAATATTTTAATGTGCCTCTGGCAAACACACATAGCCTCATTTCATAGAAATACCACATTTCCAGTTATTCCTGATAGTTTGTAACAGTTTGATATGCAACCATTTCTATAAATTTCTCCTTTCCTCCTCCCTTCCTTCCTTCCTTCCTTTCTTCCTCTTTCTTTCTTTCTTTTTTCATTACTACAGATTTCTGTTTCAGTAAAAGAGGATAAGACACTACCTAATCTTTAAACACGTGTGAGATAGACCTTAGTCCGTGTCATAAGAGCATAGTTCACAACTGCAAACTAGTAGCTAATAGTATAAATACATTCTGTAGATGGTTTTACTATGCACTATTTAAAAACAAAATTAGAAAATTACCTGGCAATATTTAAAAATTGGTAGATTTTACATAAAAGTGGAATTTTCAGCTTCTCTTTTAAAATTACTAGATTTGATGACACTAGATTCATACTCCAACATTACAACAATCAATTGGCATTTAGCAGAGGCTGACTTTCAGAGATACTTAAAGAGGCTGACCCTTTTAAAAGGAGCACAGTCTGCCTCACCCATTCCATGTATGGCTCATGTCCTAACACCTTGGCTGTCTCACTTATTTATGTTGCTTTTATGGATATTATAGGCATTTGAGATTAGGACTCTGCACATATTTTATATGTATTTGACATATATTCCTAGAGATAGAAAATAATTAAGAGAATGGGTCCATTTATAAAACTCTTGTACAAACTTTTTGGAGTATCATATTCCTTGGGATTGTGTATGTCTCTTTTGCCTATCTGTGTACCTCCCAGAGCACAAGGGTATATGACTGCATCATCTGAGTTTAAGAACTTGACTGATAGGGGTGCTTGGGTGTCTCAGTTGGTTAAGCATCTCCCTTCGACTAGTCATGATTTCAGTCTCAGGATCAGGCCCCCACGTCAGGCTCCCTGCTTAACAGGAAGTCTGCTTCTGTCTCTGCTCCTCCCCTTGCTCATGCACATGCTCCCTCTCTCTCCCAAATAAATAGAAATTTTTTTTTTAAATAACTAAACAGTTTAAAATTTGAGATTTTCTGTTTTTGCATTTTGTCTCCTGACAAATTTATCAAATAAACACGAATCTGATAGTTTTTTTGACTAAATGACATATTTAAAAATTATTTAAACTTAAATATTTTATCATTTGGAGGCTGAAATGAATTTTCACTTCAATAAAACACCATGGAACAAAAAAATAAGCTAAAAAGATTATGAAGACACTATGAAAAAATTGTCAGCTAAATTTTGTTGGGACTGAAAAACAGGAAACATTCTGTTAAACACAAAGGACTTAAAAAAAAAAAACTACAAACATTATCCTTGTAGTTAACTATCCCTTTGGTTCTGTGCTTTATGAGATTTGACAAAACCAAACCAAACCAAACCAAACAAAGCCCTGTAATTTGTAAGTGGAGTGCAGATAAATTCTTAACAATTTACTCCAGTAGTTAACCTTTTAGTAGAGGTTTAGGCAAAATAGAAAGTGAGCATCCAGTAATGTAGTCAAATGAGAGAATTATTTCCAGGCAAGTCAGACACCAGCACACTGGGCATTCCAAGAGGGGAGTTAAAGGGATGAAAATAATTTATTTAGAAATAACAAAATTCGGGGCACCTGGGTGGCTCAGTCGGTTGGGCATCTGACTCTTGGTTTCAGCTCAAGTCATGATCTCAGGGTTATGGGATCCATCCCCAAGTTGGTTCCATGCTCAGCAGGAAGTCTGCTTGAGATTCTCTCTCTTCCTCTGCCTTCCCCCTGCTTGCACGCTTTCTCTCAATAAATAAATAAATACAATCTTTTTTGAAAAGTAGCAGCATAAATTATAACTTTCAGTAAGTTGCAAGACTGGAAGTTCCTTTAATGTATGCTCTCCCATCACTAAAGCCCAAGGTCTGCCCCATGTGGAGCTCACAAAGACTTAAGTGAAAGAAACAGTACATGTGACTGCTTAGCAAATAGCACCCTTTCAATAAATATTTACTAATAAATGAGCCATTCCTGAAATGAATTTATTCAATAAATATTTACCAAATGAATGAACAGAGTACAAACTAGTCACTCTTCTTTTATCTCTTACTGAAAGTAATGCTTAACCTTTATTTATTCATCTATTGAGAGATCGCTATGTGTTATGTTTTATGTATATTATACCTCATTTAACCCTCACAGTCACCCTACAAATAAGTATTACAATCCAAAATTTCACCCAGGCGACCCATAAGATGTCTTTTAAAAAAATAATTATTTTAGGGCACCTGGGTGGCTCAGTTGGTTAGTCGACTGCCTTCGGCTCAGGTCATGATCCTGGAGTCCCAGGATCAAGTCCCACATTGGGCTCCCTGCTCAGCAAGGAGTCTGCTTCTCCTGCTGACGTCTCTACTCTCATGCTCGCTCTCTCCCTCTCAAATAAATAAATAAAATCTTTAAAAAAAATAATTCTTTTAAAAATTTAAACTCTAAGCCGGGCAACACAAACAATCATGGAAAGACATATGGGAAAAAATTATGGATACAGATTAGTATATATTGGAGATATTGTCTGAATCGTTTTCTTGTACAACAAGGCATGTGAATGCAGTACATTTGGGAACTCCCAGTTATCTTGAAAGACCTAAAGGAACTGTATTGCTTTCTAAAATCTCAGAAGCGTTATATTAGGAAAGTTTTAGTATGGGTAAATTATATTTTGGTGGCATTTTTCTATAGTCTAGCACCAAATTAAGAGTACTGTTCAAATCAATCCAGAATTAGCTCGAAAAGCTAGTCTGGAAATTGGAAGACCTGAGCAGTCTTGGTCAGAGTTGGACAGATCTTTTAGCTTTTCCTAGATCTGTTCACTCATCTGTAAAATGAATGGATTGGTCTTGATCACATGAAACATCATTTCCTGAGGTTTTGTGGCACTGCGAAAAGCTTGCAACCTGTTTAACATTAAAGTTCCTTTAGTAAACTCTAAGCCCTATTCTGAATATTTTGTATTAATGACTGGAATACATGTTTAGTATGTTCACCTTCCACCTGATAATGTTATTTTGCTATTTGCTCTAGTACTGGTTTTGAAAACATGAAAACTAAAGGAATTAGAAGGAATTAAGTTGTTAGGAAAGTGAATGTCTCCACAACAAAACTACTTTAAACATTTGGAAATTGGATATGCTGGCTAAAAATTCACACTGTTTGTAAAGTTAAGCTGTTTGGAACTTGTATGTCCTAAAAGTTTATTTAACTTTGCTGAAGGGCAATATGATAATATAATCTGAAGCAGCTAGAGACACAACTAAGGCCACTGTCAAAATGATGGAGACGGCATTTAATTTTCATGCCCTGATGCTCTGATTCCAATCTTATCCTATAACTTTGTTCTTTCAGTATCCATTCCAGGAAAAAAAAAATCCTATAAAATTGGATTTACATATGGATTTACTACCATCATTAAACAAAAGATCACGGTACAGCTCCTACCATGATTCAATTTTGCTCTCTTTTTCCCCCTCTAGTCTTTTTTCTTTGTTTGTTGTCTTTGCCCCACCACCTCTATCTCACAGGGCTCCACTTCATTCCGCTATATTTCAATCTTCTATGTTTGGGTGGGAATGAGAGGGAAAAATTATAGAAGATGGGCACATAATAAGCAGCAGATGTTAGCTATTTGTGGAGCAGTGAAGAAAAGCAACTTAAACGTGGCCTAGATTCTCCCAAGTCAAGGCAAGGTCCCCTTCTGGTGCCTGCCTTAGAAAGGAGAAAAGTAAAATCCCCCACTCTATTTACTGCTTCTCCCTCCTGACCGCCACTTACACTACAGAAGCGAAGATATAAAAAGGAGGGGAAAAATAGGAAAGGAGCAAATGTAAAAAGAAGAAAGTTTTAATATATTTACTCTTGTGTTTTTATATTTTCAGTACTACAGCTATGTCTCAATTCTGTGTATTCTACAGAATTTAGAATTTACTGAATTAACGAAGCCTACACTCGTTAACTTTGAGGACTAGGGAAGCTACATAGGCCGTTTGTACGGGATTAGGTTTTCTTCTTAAAATCCCTTTTGTTCTAACACTTTTTCTGCTTTGTAAATGAAGACCTTAGAGTGGTGGTCATCAGGGAGATGGGTTAAGAACCAAAGAAATAAGCCTCATAAAGGAGAGAAAGAGCAAGTTCTCTTCTCCACCCAGATAGCGTATATTCCAAGTAACACTGATTATTTACAGACACTGTACATCCTTTGTGGTCTAATTTGGAAAAAATGACTTGAAAAGTGACCATTTCAGGAGTAGCAAAAGAAGAGGCCAATGCCATGGCATAGTGGGAGGGAAATGAGGGGTACAGGAAAGTGCTGGTGTGGCCCTAGGCCAGACATGCTGCATCTGCCCAGGGCTGGTTCTGGCTTGGAACAGTTTCCGCTACAACTTAAAGCTCCACCAAGTGAGCAATGTGTCTGTTTTTTCACCCTTGATATCCCCAAGCCAGTACAGAGCACCGTTCAATAAATGCAAAATAAGTATTCATTGACTGGATGAATAGCTAAAACAAAGTAGATCTTTATAGTTTTCCATTGGACTTAGTGATTTAATTAAAGGATAGTCTGTATTTTTTTTTTTTTTTACATTTTGAGGCTTTGCTGTGCTCTCATATGGCTTCTAATGAATAACATTCAGAATCATAAACCGTTACAGCTGAAAGGAGACTTAGCAATCTCTAACTTGACTATCTCATATTACAGATATGGAAATTAAAGCTGACTTAAGTGGCAAGAAAGTGGACGTTTCCTCAGTAAGCACATGAGTTCCAAGACGACCATCCTAAGGCTCTTTTCACTGTTATCACATCATATTATTTTTTAGATGATCCTAGTAATGAAGGAAGATTTAGTTTAAATTTATATTTACATGTGACTGACAAAACTGTTGTATCTGTCTCTTCTTTTTGTGCAGCAACAGTCGTTGCAACTAAACTTTGTATCAGTTGTCAAAAGACATGCCAAATCATTGATACATGCAAACATAATCAAAATAACTTTGTATTAAATATACAAGCAGAGGAGAGCTTTGATAAACAATAGTGGATACTTAAAAATAAACAAAATAAGGAGCGGGCAGTTTTACATCTATTGATAATGATCATGAAGTAGTTTCCTCTACCCTGAGAGATTTTCACTGAAAAGAACAGGAAATGACTCAAATCATAGATATTATCAAATGAGAAACAGAAAAGAAATAAACTAAGTAAGATACTGCGGTCCCTCAGAATGCTACACTGAACATGCTTAAAAAGATTTCTTAAGAACTTGGAAGACCTAGCAGTGAATTGCAGCCTTTACTCTTTACAACATTTAACCCATTTCATAAATTTTCTTTACTTACCAGCACAGTGGGTATCACCTTTAAGTTAACCTTTACAGAGAGTTCACATGCTGTCATTTGTATTTCATAAAACAAACTCGAGTCTTTTAAAAACGAGTCTCAGAGTAAAGACAGATTTAAAAGACATGAATTCAGCATGAAATTATCCAGTTAGCATGGAATTAGTTTAATATTTTCATTTTTCCATAATAATTTAATTCTTTAAGATGCACACTATTCTGATGAATGAATTAAAATATTAAAATAAATCCTTTGCTAAATTGTATGTTAACTTACATTTATAGACATTCTAACATATATGACATATAGGATACATTATATAGCTTATAATGTATATCCACGTAATATGTTATACATAATATACATTTGCATATATATATAAAATTTTAAAATGGCAAATAAACCAATACCCTCAAGGAATGCAAGTGCTAACGCTGGTAGAACCAAATTAACCATCTCAGCTTAGAATGAACAGACATTTCCAAGAATTTAAATCTATGGATTTTGTAACAACATATATTCAGTCCTCATTATTCATGTATTATGTGTTTACAAATTTACCTACTCATTAAAATTTGTTTGTAACCTCAAGATAATACTTTGGGGATCATTTGTAGACATCCCTAGAATGGTGAACATTTTGAGTTGTCCAATGCGCAGCTGAGCTCAAAGGCGACACTCTGCTGTCTTGCTTCAGTTCTCATACTGTAAACAAGTATCCTTTCTGTGGTCTAAGGGTCACGTTTTCCACAGTTTTGTGCTTTTTGTTGGTGATTTCACTGTTGAAAGGGGTCTCTGAGCTTAGTGGTAAAGGGCTGCCTAGTGTTCCAAAGTACAAGAAAGTTGTGATGCACCTTACGGAGACAATACTTGTGTTAGATAAGATCCCTTTGACCTTTGACCATGAATTATAGTTCTGTTGGTCAAGAGTTCTATGTAAATGAGTCAACAATATAAAATAAGATGTTTTTAAACAGAAACACTTTTAAAACAAGGTCATATATTGATCGGTTGACAAAAATACTATGACCGGAGGCTCACAGAAACCTAACCCACTATGTCCTTTGGAAGCAACGGTTCAGTATTTGCTAATTCAGGGTTTGCAGTGATTTTATAGGAAATAACTACCAGAAACCTCTAAATGAGAGACAAAGAGAATGGGCAGAAAGTCATGATCTGAAACAAAAAAAGAAAGACACGATATGATTTTCATGATTTCTTTACTATGTTTTTATTACTTGTTTTGTTTCAGGAATAAAAAAGAAAGAAGATCAATTTTTGATAAAGAAATAAAAATAAATACATTTTGTTTCTCCAACATTGGTTATATGAAGTTTTCTAAGTCTCTGGATTAGATGTCATGTCCCGTGGATCTCTTGGATCCATCATGATCCCTGGCTTGGTGTGAGGTACCTGGTAAAAAGAGATTCTGTTGATAGGTAATGACTTATGGACATCTCAAGACTCTCATGGGATATTCTAATTTCATAAAATTTTAGCTGAGGAACCCTGAGTACCCCACTGAAGATCTGGGCCATTAGCACATGAAATAACTATATATTCTGTAGTCTCGTAAAGAGCGGACCCTTGGTTGTTTCTCTCCTCTACTTCTTTAGAACCAGAACCCTTAAGGATTCACATAATGGATCTTTGATAGTAGGTCCATACTGGAGGGATTTCTAGTCTGCATTTATGCTAGTGAGGTACTTGCAAGACAGAGCAAAGAAACTATCAACTATTATTCTAGTTTTAATCAAAATCAGGAAATTCTTGATCTCTCTATGGGATGCTGAAATCAGGGTATTGTTTAAGGTTCTTTCTGTGAAATTTATAATGAACTAGGACTAAGACCCTAAGGAGTATTAAAATAAACATTATTTACTGTTGACATTTCAAATCAAGTAGTTTAAAAAGTGAATGTTTTAAGTTATTTATTATCCTAAAAGGACATATTCCCTAATGTATAATCAAATGTTCTTGAATTTAATAAATCAGAAACTGAAATATGTTAATAAATATAGTATCTGTGAAAATATCTCAATGCTATAAATAATGATTGTCATAGTAACTTCCTTTGGTACAAATAGAGACATAAAGTGTTTCTTTAAAAAAAAAAACTGCATTAGAGGAAATGGAAATTTACTTTTGAAATCTGACCCAAATACAGTAAATGCAGATCCTCCCTTAAATATACTTTGAATAAGAAAACAATAAAGAAGTCTGAATACCTTCTGAGTATAGACTGGTACAATTAATTTTCATATGTGGCTTATAGAAATTCCATCATTTGTTGGTGCTAAATAATTTGTTTAGATCTGAAAAACAAATCTGTAAATGTGCATAATGTGTCAGTTCTGAGTTGAAGGCAGATGTGGAGACGAAGGGAAGATTCTCACGCTGACATGAAGAATCAGAGGTTGATACTCAAGTCAGGGTAGATGGGGCATGAGAAAATGCAGAAAGACTTTCCAGCAAAATGGAGGAGGCAAAAGGTAAAAGTAGATGATGGCAATTCCACAGGTGCTGAGGACAAAAAGCCAGCTCTTCAAATTTTTGATTATCTGGGAGCATTCTGCTTGAAACCTTCTCTCCTAGTCTTTGCAACAATACACTCTTCTGGTTCTTGTCTTATTTCTTTGACCATCCTCTGGGTTCCTGTGGTTTCAAGTTAATTTCCACGTGTATTCTGGGATGATTTCATATCAAGATGTCCAACTATTTGGTATACATTTCTATTTAATGGCTTGTCAATGTATTCAGAACAGAACTGGTACTCCCATACTCTCTCCAACCTACTGCTCACTCCCTATTTTCATTGCCACATTACTTAACTTCAACCAGGGTCATATTTCATAATTCTCCATTGCCCTCCACTTCTGACCAGTGATCTATCTATAACTCCTTGGTAATAATGTCTGCAACCCCTTTACCACCCTTCCTACCATCACACTAATACCTCTCACCTAGAACTCCCATTTCCTATTGGTTTCTAGTTGAAGATCCCTTCCTAAAAATGGCCCTGGGGTTGGTGAGGGGGAGGTTCATATTGTTAACTAACATATGAAAAATGCTGCATACATCACTTTCCTCTTGGCCAGCCATAATACACTTTAGCGTATGACTGATATTTCTCAGATCTGTTTGTCCTGAAAGTATTCATCAGCATCTAGTTACTCATGTTCCAGGAAACACAATTTGGGAAACAAGAACTTGGACTATTTAAATGGCCTCTAAACTGTTCTCTTGCCTAATCTTTCCCTTTCCACTACATTAAGTATTACATCAATTATTTTATTGATAGATTAATTTCTTTAAAGTGCTTAATGGGTTATATTATTCCCTTGGTCAAAAACCTTCAGTGGCTCCCCATTGATCTAAGCAATGGTTAAGCACCAGGCTCCCCCACAACCTAGTACCAATACACCTCTCCCGTATTACTTTCCCCTACGTGGCAGTGTGGCATGGGAGAAAAGACATGAACTTTGGAGTCAGATCCAGGTTCAAATTCCAACTCTGTCTCTTAAAAACTGTAAAACAGGCAAGTATTTAAAGCTTTGAGCCCTTTCTCTGCTCACCTGCAAGTGCTCGTGGTAACTGTAGAGATGGAAGGATGTAGTGACATAGTATTGGTGAAAGCTTCTCAAATACTTGTAGCACACCTTCTCTGGCCCCAGCGGTTATAAACTTATTGGTCAGGTTGAACCTCTTTCATGTAGTCACTTAGTGTCTGTCTGCAGTAAGTGACTAGTGATTTTTTTTTTTTTAATTAAGAACCCAGACAATCACCCGACAGTGTCACTGATAACTGACTAACAAAGCGGTTCTCTACCTTTATCTTGGGAATTGTTTATGGGTGCTCAGTGGACAGGAGCCAGTTCCCACAGCACATCTAAGCTTTTTCAGTGGAGCCATGCTGTGGTCCGTGGCTAGGTGGGGCTGCAGAGCCCAACAATCTGCATTAGTGCTTTGGAAAGCAAATGCTTGATTCAAAGAGATGAAACAGAGCCCATGGCAAGAGCCAGAGAGCTGAACTTTTGTTAGATTCGGAAACTTTTTAAAGTGCTTATGATTTACTTCAAAGTCCAACGGGAAGAAAATACAAGGTCCTCAACAGCCCTGCCTAAGAAGGAAAAAAGGGATTTTTGTTTGATTTGTTCACTAGTGTAAACTAAGTGCCTGAAGAGTGTCTCGCACGCATGTCAAGGTTGCTCAGTTAATATATGGTGGCTGGAGGGATGGAGGGATGGGGGATGAACGAATGAATAAATGAATGAGGCCGGGGCATGCATTTTATATATGATCTAGCACAGTGCTGAATATATATAGAAGGTCCTTAATAAATAATTAACTGGGTAAATAGATAGATTGTACCTTAGCCAGTAAAGGGTGTTTAGTAATGTACCTTAAACTAAATATTATTCCTATATCTTTCTACTTTATGAAATATTTTTATGTATTATCTATACTATCATCATTCTTTTTCTTTTAAAATAATCTATCCATTCACCTACTTCTTCCTTTACAATGAGAGAGTGTCACAGCTTAAAAGCACATGAGGAGAGAAAATGAAATTAAGAGATTAATTAGATATTTTTAGTCAGAAAGTTAAAAGATTTTGTTTAAATTGGTTTTGACTGCATTGAATGGGACGAAGAATAACAAACTTCATTTTTTAAAAAACTTGGGGGGCGTCTGGGTGGCTCAGTGGGTTAAAGCCTCTGCCTTCGGCTCAGGTCATGATCCCAGGGTCCTGGGATCGAGCCCCAAATCAGGCTCTCTGCTCAGCGGGGAGCCTGCTTCTTCCTCTCTCTCTGCCTACTTCTCTGTCTACTTGTGATCTGTCTGTCAAATAAATAAATAAAATCTTTAAAATAAATAAATAAGTTGGAAGAAGATGGAGGAAAATGAGGCATAAGGTGTACAGAACGTGTTTGACAAATTTGTTGGGAAAGAATGCTACTTGTAACACCATATTTGGTACGCACTTCGCTCAAAGTTTTTATAATTATCATTCTTGTATGAGGGAAAAAAAGCCAGATACCCCCTTCACAGCTATAGGAACCCAGGCTCAGTAAAGGTAATGATCTATCTCTCCAATAAGAGGTAGAGCCAGGGATGGAATCCAGGTCTTCGGAGTAAATACAATTGCCAAAGTGTAAAGCGAGCCTGCCAGATTTAGAGAATCTGGAGAATGGAGAATTAGGGTGAAGAGTGTACCTGGCTGGAATGAAGGGGATATAGAGAAATGTCACAGGACATCAAGTTAAAGAAATAAGTAGGAGATAGATTATAGAGTACCTTGAGTAATGCAATAAAGAATTGGGATTTTTATCCATATCAATTATTTTGGAATTATTTTTAAAGCCAAAAATTCCTTTTTAAAATAAGAAACCTTATGAGATGTCAAGATGCAAAACAAATTAAAAGTCGGTGGTTTCTCCAATGGAAGCTGTTCCCCCTTCCTGTCCCTCAGCTTCTGAGGAGAAAAGGTAGAAAACTGCAAAAAAAAAGTTTAAACCAAGAAAAGTTGGAAAAGGCAAGAGCGCTGATTTGTGTTTGGGCAAGGCCGTGACAGAGCTAGTGGCAGAGGCACCCATCGTGAGAGGCAGAGAGCGCAGACATAGGGTTGCCATTGGGAGGGGAAGGCACAGATGTTGGGGACAGGAGGAGAATCAGAACAGAGCCAGGAAAAGTTCAAAGATTAAGCTCATGGGCAACTGCAGAATGTGACTGTACAATCACAAAAATGGTGAAGGTGAAGGAGAAGGCTGCTGGTTTGGATGAAAGTCAATGGTGTACTTTTACATGTGTTTTTGTCAGATAGATGTTTCCTCTACACTGTGCGAGGGCCAGAGAATGGAAGTGAACCCCTTTCTCTTCTACCGGTTTTCTTTCCCTTTTCAAAGAAATGAAGCAAAAATGCATGGCATGAGTCAGAAAACTGTGCTTCTTAGCATATTTCTAAAAAATTTCAAGTGCTTAAGGTTTCTTTCACCTGAAAGTCTAACATGAAAAATATACAGAATCCTCCATGATCCCCTTCTAAAAAGGAAAAAAGAAAGGCCACTTTTTCCATTTTTGTAAACTTTCTGTTCTTCCGTCTGGATAACTAGTACATTCATTTTTCTCTTTAAAAGCTAGTTGTTCCCAGTGGCATTAAGTACAATTTATTTTTAGGATAACTACTGTGAAATCCAAGATTTTTTTTTCTTGTGCTTTAGAAACTAAATGATAAAAGTAAAACGTGAGGGATATAGGCATCCAGTCAAATCCAGTAATTCTGATGCATGTTATTCTGAGAATCAGTAACAGGTCTTGGCAAGCTGCGTGTGAAGAGTACAGGCTCCTCTTCCTCTGTTTCTGAAACTGGTGATGCAAGCGCTCCCGCCCTTTTCTGAGAACACAGAACGCCTGACTCAGGCAGGCAGCCGCGGTGGCTCTCAAAACCGTGCATCCCTGCTGGGGTGAGCGCCACCCGCAAACATGAAGCCCGCCAGCTGGTGCTGGCTGAGCTCGGCTGTCCTTGCCGCTTTCAGCTTGTTGGTTGCAGGAAACAATGAAACGGAGGAAATTAAAGATGAAAGGGCCAGGGATGCCTGCCCGGTGAGACTAGAAAGCAGAGGGAAATGCGAGGAGGGCGGCGAATGCCCCTACCAGGTGAGCCTGCCCCCTTTGACGATTCAGCTCCCCAGGCAGTTCAGTAGGATCGAGGAGGTGTTCAAGGAAGTCCAGAACCTCAAGGAAATGGTAAATGCCCTGAAGAAATCGTGCCAGGACTGCAAACTGCAGGCTGACGACAGCCGGGCCCCCGGCAGAAATGGACAGCTGTCACCTAGCCCAGGATCCCTGGGAGAAGCTGATGACAACAGAGTTCAAGAATTAGAGAGTGAGGTGAACAAGCTGTCCTCTGATCTCAAGAATGCAAAGGAGGAGATCGACCTGCTTCAGGGTCGCCTGGAGAAGCTCAATCTTGTAAATATGAACAATATAGAGAGTTATGTTGATAGCAAAGTGGCAAATCTAACTTCAGTAGTCAACAGTTTGGACGGCAAGTGTTCATCCAAGTGTCCCATTCAAGAAGAAATACAGTCACGTCCAGGTAGGTACAATGTCTTCTTATCACTTGTTCATGAATGTTATATAGCTACACAGTATCTGTAAACATTAACCTGAGCAAATAAGTTGAATACATGACAGATTAAATAAAGTAAGCCTTTTATTCATCAAGCTAGTACAGGAAAAACTAGTATCTTTGCAAATGTGACCACAGAAACGATCTAAGACTAAATTACAAAAATCATAATTAGTTCTGTATCCTGTGAAAGCACTTCCAGTTTCAAGGAGCTTATTTGCTAATGCCAGAGCTACACACAAACTGAAGAAGAGAGACATTATCTCTTAATGTTTCAGTGCATTTAACTTCTCTCTTCACTGACATGTTTGAAAACAATGGAGATAGTGCAATATTTCCAGTTTGCTTTGTTCGTTGGAAATCAGTTTCCTGTGTTTCGCTGACTACTCCTTCTCATGTGGCCACAAGGAATCTTTGAAAGATTTTACACTATCTGCAGTTCATAATCCCAAATATCTAGTGAAAATAGATGGAATAAAAGCAGCTATATGGCTTCATGTGTGTGCAGAACTTTTTGCTTCGAGTGGCCCCAAAACATTTTAAGGGGAGAGTTTGGGCATGCCAGAAGACCACAGACTTAACTACTACTTCTTAACTGCTTTACTGCTACTATGCCCACAAACTTCTAGCTGTGGCACTGGTTCCTCTAAATTCTGGCTTTCTACCTGAGTTCCTGGGACACTGTTGCTGATGGTCTTGCTACACTTTGGAAAGGCATTCCTGCATTGGACCTCCACTTACCGTGAGTGTTAAGTTGAAGGGATGTGGTGTCTGGCACAGAGATCACATTCGTTTGGAACAAGCACCTCATGTGTGCTCCAACCCTAGGGAATCCGCCAGGGATCTGAAGGTAGGCAGGGCTTTCAAGGACCACTGTTGCTAATACTTCTGGGAGCCTGTATCTGAATGTATCCTGCACTGCAAGGCGGAGGCTCACGTCTTAGTGCCATGTCTGGGCACACATTCGATTCCATGCTGCATGGCTACTTGTAATAACAGGCACAAGATTCAACCATCTATTTCTGTACTAAAAGTTTGGGGGAAGTATTGGAGTACTTTGAGTTCTAAACACACATGAATAGATTTTTTGGTGCCTCTGAGTAGTTCATATTAAATTTGCCTTATCTGGCCCAGATCTTTCTAAGCAATATTTGAGAGTAAATATCTGTATTTGATTCCTACAGATCCATGGTAACCGATGATTATACTTACCCTGGACATAACCACCTATTGTTTCTTTCTAGAAACCAAACATATGAAACACTGGCTAAACACTTCCCAAGTAATAAATTTAGGTTAAGAATACTGGTATATTATTTAAAAAAAAATTTTTTTAACTTGATCTTCTTTATTTAGTTGTCAAGTGAGTAAAACAAATGGGAATTTATGATCCATTCTGTATGTTAGAATTTTAACACATCATTTGGAACATATGTCCTCTAAAACTTTATGACAGAGGAGGGTATTGGCCTCTTGAGGTAAAAGGAAATAGAAAGAAACTTTATGCTTTTTCTGTATATGTGGAAGGCAGTTTAGGGGAGTTGGAAGCATCTGACCTTTAGGACCAAGGAATGCAGTAATTACAAGAACAAGCCTCACAGCCAGCCAGATCTCAGTATGCGTCCTGGTTCTGCCACTTAATGCTTCTGTGAACTTGGGCGAGCCACTGACTCTCTTTGAGCCTAAATGTCCTCACCGACAGATTGGAAATAATACCTACATCATAAGGTCAATGTGCAGAGTAAATGTGAAAATGTTAAGTCTTTGGCAGAATGCCTAGAACACATAGGTAGCACTCACTAAATATTAACTACGTTACTAAAACTACTTTATTGATGAGGATCTTGTTGTACATTGTGAACATTAGCACTACGCTTACCAGCCAACAGTCATGCTGGAGAGCCTTGACTGGTTTTATAACACCAAGTTCTTATTCTGAGGCCTTAATAAACATTTGCTAAATAGGTTCAAGTAAGTTTTGCAGAGCAAGGTTGCATTAACACCTTTGATTGAATTATCAAACTGCTTTTGTAAATATAAAGAATTTTTAAGATGCAGAGTTTTTATTAACAGAGTCCAATGCCTTTCTCTTCTTCCCCCTTCAGTTCAACACCTAATATATAAAGATTGCTCTGACTACTACACAATAGGCAAAAGAAGCAGTGAGATCTACAGAGTTACACCGGATCCCAAAAACAGTAGCTTCGAAGTTTTCTGTGACATGGAGACCATGGGGGGAGGCTGGACTGTGCTGCAGGCCCGTCTCGACGGAAGCACCAACTTCACCAGAATGTGGGGAGACTACAAAGTAGGTTTTGGCAATCTCCGAAGAGAATTTTGGCTGGGGAACGATAAAATTCATCTTTTGACCAAGAGTAAGGATATGATTTTAAGAATAGATCTCGAAGACTTTAACGGCGTCAAGCTCTATGCCTTATATGATCAGTTTTATGTGGCCAATGAGTTTCTCAGATACCGTTTACACGTTGGTAACTATAATGGCACAGCTGGAGATGCCTTACATTTCAGTAAACATTACAACCATGATCTGAAGTTCTTCACTACCCCAGATAGGGACAATGATCGATATCCCTCTGGGAACTGTGGGCTCTATTACAGTTCAGGCTGGTGGTTTGATGCATGTCTTTCTGCAAACTTAAATGGCAAATATTATCACCAAAAATATAGAGGTGTCCGCAATGGGATTTTCTGGGGCACCTGGCCTGGGATAAGTGAGGCACAGCCTGATGGCTACAAGTCCTCCTTCAAAGAGGCCAAAATGATGATTAGACCCAAGCACTTTAAACCATAAATCACTAATGCTCACTTCTCTCAGTATTCATTACCTAATAGGGCAATTAATTCTTTCAGCACTTTGGAATGTATTTCATACTCCTTTTCTATGACTAAAAATTTATCTCTAAGCAGTGGGTTCTTATGCTACACAGCATTTGAAATAAAGCTAAAAAAAAAACCATACATTTTAAAGGAGTTCTTTGTTGCTGTTACACTGTTATGCACATGAATACTTGCAAAAGCAAGTGGGATTATTGAGAATTACACAAGTAGATTTATAATTTTTCTTAATTTCTATAGTTGAAAAGTTTTCTATTTACTTGTATTACTCACTATAATTATGAAATCATTGTTTATTTAGCAGGCTGAATTCTTACACAAGTAATCTGAATTTTTATTATGACTTAGAGACATTTAAAGATTGATCACTCTTTTTAGGCTGTCCTCAGTTATTGGGTATTTCTTTGTCTCTGAATACCCTAATCCTCATTCTGAGATAAACTTTCTCACTTTCTCAATTTACGACATTTACTTTGGTTCAGGAAGACCCTACGGCATTTTGGTTCTCAGATGAAGGGAAATATATATATATATATATATATATATATATATATATATATAACCTGTCCAGGTATTATTTGTGAAATGTAAAATATTTGTCATTTAAAATATTTTAAAAGTGGTAGCATGATGTCACTCCTAAAAGCATTCAGAAAATTCAACCATAAAGACCCTGGTTTAAAGGTAATTAATTCACAGTTAATAACAATTTAGGTGTTGCATGGTGAAAACTGCTTTAATACAAAAATTAGCTTCCTTTGCTCTGTATGCACAACGGTTTTTAATTTAAGATTGTTCACTACTGTGCGTGACTACTGGTAGGCTTTCTTTGGAAGGATAGGTATGGGTGGGGAATAAGGCATGTATTTATAGACTAGAATATTCTGAAGGCCAAAGCATTCATATCCAAAGCAGTAATTTCATTAAGTGATTCACTTCATTAAAGCTAAATTTTATAGGACATATAAATTTTGAAATATATAGTACTTCAAATATTATGTATTTTAATCCAACTCTGGTGTATTGCTTATTTTTTTTTAGAAATTTAAATACAAGTGTTTATTTTTTTAACCAAACTAAAATATCTGAAACTTTTATAATTCACCAATTCTGGAGTGTAGGTATCATTTTTAACTACAAAAGTAATGTGTTAAATTTCATCACCGTAAAAAGCAATCCTTTCAGAGAGAACAGTAGAATTCTGCTGAACATTTAAAAAATACTCTAGAATAAAATTTGAATAAAATAATGTATATGAGTCATAAAAATATATTTAATCTTTAATTTCTAGTTTGTTTCTACTGCCATAACCAAGTTTTCAAAATAAACTCACAAAGATGCAACTTTACTCCCTTGAAAATGATTAAGGAGGATAGTTGCTTTAGGTAACAAATTAACCTTTTCAAATATTGCCCTTTACAGAAAATTCTAACCAAAGAGAAGGATGATATTCTTTTAAAAAATACATATATGACATACAAAGTTTTCAGGTATAGATGATAAAAATTAGGTTATTATGAACATTATTAAAATGTTAAATCAAGATAAATGCAGATAAAATTATGAGACCAAAATGTAAAATATCATTGTAGATTTCAAAGACTTCATATCTACTCAATAGTTTAATAAATGTAACTGATTTACTCTTCTTTTCTCTCTCTTTTAAAAAAAGATTACACAGATTTTTATATTATATAATGTATTTATTTCAGATAAGAAGATTTTTCATTTACTATATGTAATTATTAATATGTGTAGGTTTAAGTAAATTTATGTGATCAAAAACTGACTCGTGAGGTCAGATCCTATCCTCTAAAACTTCTGTTTCTCACAATGAAAAAAAGAAAAAAAAATGGACTCTTCACGAAATAACATTTCTAAAGAAAAGTAGCTCATACAGTGAGTGTCCATCAACTTAATGGGAACAGGGTATCATTTCAGGAGATTTGACAAATAACTCATTAATCCATGTAAATACTCAAAAGCTTGTCCTCTTATCTTTCCACCTTATTTCAAAGGATCAAATTTTATTTTCCATTAACTTTTATGGTATTTTCCTAATAAAAAGTCTTGTGACATAGAAATTCCTTTTTGGAATCATTTCTTTTCTTTTTTTCATTTCATGTCTTTTATAGAATATATATTATACTTTGATCATCTTTAACATGTTGATGAAAATAGATTATATCTGAGAGTCTTTTGCCTTAACTATTCACTAATATATATAAATGTTCATAAACGTGGATTGATTATTAACAAATATTTCAGAGTCTTTTTCCATTTTAAACGATAATATTTATCTTAAGACTTTATTTCTAAGCTTTATCATTCTTTGAAAATGTTGACTAAAATTAGTCCTTAGAAATTCCAAGTGAAACTAATTCACTCATTGCTGAGAAGAAAAATCAAATTTTTCTTATAAGCAGTAATGCTTCAAATGAACAGATGACACATCTGTCCAGTAAAAAAAAAAGAGCTTAAGTATACAAAGTATGAAAGATATCCTAGAAACAAAATTTTCTGGTCCTTATTTTTGAATGGCTACTCAAGAAAAGGTTTTAAAAGTAAAAGTGATGGGTAATGTCATCATGATAAGCTTTTGTTTATAATTCTTTTTTTTAATGTATAAATAGGCTTATGTCTTTAACAATCCTGTAAAATAAAAGTTTTAATCTTCACAATTGTTTATTTTTGCAATATGGAAACATTAAACATTACTGTTTGTAAAATAATATATATATTTACTCTTGTCTGAAAAGTTGCATAGTGTTTACCTAATTAGACTTTACCTTTGACTCTATACAGATGTTAAAGATTTTATAATCTATAAAGATTTTAACGAGTGTTCTTTCATCAACAGGAAGACAGGCAAATACAGGAACACCATTCTCTTATTTCCTTCCAGAATACTGTTGACGCATTGGAAATAAGAAAGTTTCAGTTTCCTTTTGTAGCATTCAGCTCCATCTTTCTCCATCATTAGCATTGCTGCACTGGCTCAGCCCTTATCAACTCCTTTGGATGATGCAAACGCTTTCTCACGGTGACCCATGCCCCCAGTTTCAATCTGTGGCAAAACACCCTCCATTTCACTGTCAGAGGGACTATTCAGAAATACAATTCTGACCATATTATTCCAGCAACCCCTCATTTCCTATTGTATAAAAATTCAGCAAATAAGCCCCTTGGTGGATTGGCCTCTGCCTCCCCTTTCACTGTCCTTTCTGCCACTATGTATACTCCTGCCACACTGAATGCCTTGCCGTTCTCGACCATTCCCCATGTTTTCTGCGTTTTTTGCTATTTCGGATATACTGTTCCCTTGGTCTAGACAGTATGCCATGCTCAACCCCAGCTGAGTTTTGTCCTGTCTCTCATGATTAAGAGCAGGGACTCCAGAGCTGGACTTGCTAGATTTGAATTTCAACTCCACCCTTTGTAAACTGCGTGATCACAAGCAAAGACTGTCCCTTGGTTCTTTCAGTTTTAAAAGGGAAAAAAGTAGAATCTGCCTGGGGCAGGGGGCTGGTGGTGGGGAGAATCTGCCTGATACAGTTACTGAGAGGATTAAATGAGATAATATACAGGAAACACCTAGAACGTGTGTATGCACTCCCGCGAGTGCACGTGCACCTGGGTGTGTGTTTATCTTCATCATCCAAAATAGTTATCTGTTTGGGGCAGTCTGTTCTGATAAAATTAGGAGGGGGTTGGTAACTCTCTTCTTGGGTCCTATAACATCCTATATATTTCTTTTATATATATAACATTATTCAACAAGGGTTCTCCCTTGATACCAATCTGTTTGGCTAGGATGTAGAGCCAATTTGAGACAGTGTTGTTATTCAACATGTTCATGAGTGTGTTACTACAGATAAAGAGCTGCAGCCTGAAAAAGCTGGAGTTTTAACTGGGGAAGGAGCAGATACTGTCAAATGGGAGGATTTGGGAGATTGTGAATGCGGGCAAATGCAGGTGAGAAGTGGTTGAAGCTGGGGGGAAATATGGCAAGAGAGGATATATGGTGGATTGGGTACATACACCAGCAAGCCTTTAGAAGGGGTTCTGGGAACATGCCTGTGGACACATGTCATGCAGAAGGGTAAAGCAATACCAGAACAGACAGCAATTGGTCTAATTGTGTTCCTAAAGAAAAAAAGTTTTTTTTCATACTTGTTATACCATATTGTAATTTTGAAATTAATTTTAATCAAACATAATCCATGAATGCTTTAGTTAAAAAAAAAAAATCACAATTAGACTAAAGACCCCTTTGCAAACTACCTTCAATTCCAAGGTAACAGGGCAGAGGTGGCTGAGTCCAAACTGATTTCACTCTGGGTCTTGCCAAAATGCGATGTCTACTGAATCATATCTGTGCCAGGTTTCTTTTGTTTATTGACTGGGAAGAGTTGGAAGTGAGAAGAGAAATGAGGAAAATTGGGTTTACTTGGGAGAACTTAGATCCCTGCATTCCCACATGTTCCTAGGCCTCCTTTGCTCTTTAAAGTGGCCCCTCTCCCACAGTGAGAAGTCTCCTTTTGCTGGAAGATGGTGTTGCTTTCTTTTCTGAGGGAGAGATCTTAATTGTCCCTTTAGGCTCCTTTATCCCACTCCTTGGCCTCTCCACACCTGTACAAGGGCATGCTCTCATGTCAACTGTGAAGTCAAAATCGGAGGAGAAACTTTTACACAAATTTGCTAATTTTTATCAGTAGGAAAGGAAGACATGTGAGGACAGATTTTGAGGTTGCTTGATGAAAGGAGAAAAAACAGACTTTCAGATGTGACTGAATCTATTGATATGGGTATATTTACCAGAATTTCTGGTTTCAATGGGCTAGCTTGAGCAGATATGTTTGGTTCTAATAGTTTTTGATCAGTTAACACAAACGTAGTTTCAACAGCAGCTTCATGCTAACTAAAATTAAGAAGCCAGAAATGCCTTGGAACTAAAGGACTTAAGGAGATAGAAGTGTTAGAGTGGATTTAGTGTAATTCATTCAAAACGTATTCACTGAGTATATACCATGTGCCAGACAGTCTTCAAGAAAGCCAGAGATATATTAGTTATCAAAAACCCCATACTCAGGGAGATTGTATCTTATCAGAGGAAATAAATAAATAAACAATATATAAGAAATGCCATAAAAAATTTAACAGAGCAAAGGAGATAAGGAGTATAACAGGAAGGATGTTATTTTACATAGGCAGTCTGGGGAGACCTCCCTGAGGAGGTGACATTTGAACAGAGTCTTAAAGATAGGAGAGAATGAGCCAGGCAGATAGCTAGGAGAAGATATCTAGGCAAAGGAAGCCAAGGTGCTTGGGATGTTTTAGGGTCAGCAAGTAGTCCACCCCTCAACTGTGGAGGGGGTTTAGGAGATGAGATCAGGGAGAACTTGGGGAGTTGGAGTTATGTAAGGGGTGGTGGCAGCTGCCAAACCATCTAGACCTTACAAGTCATGGTAAGAATTCTGCCTTTTGGGGCGCCTGGGTGGCTCAGTGGGTTAAGCCGCTGCCTTCGGCTCAGGTCATGATCTCGGAGTCCTGGGATCGAGCCCCACATCAGGCTCTCTGCTCAGCAGGGAGCCTGCTTCCTCCTCTCTCTGCCTGCCTCTCTGCCTGCTTGTGATCTCTCTGTCAAATAAATAAATAAAATCTTTAAAAAAAAAAAAAAAAAAAAAAGAATTCTGCCTTTTACTCTCAGTAGGTAAAAGCCCTAAGGGTTTTGATCAGAGGAGGTATAGGATCTCATCTCATCTTAAAAGGATCACTCTTGTTGAGTGGAGACATGATGGAAGCATGAACACTAGTCTGACAGTGTTTGCAATGATCTTGGAGAGAGATGTGCACCACGGTTGCTTGCAGTGAAGTGGGTCTTTAAAGTAAAGCTGACCAAATTTGCCAATCAAAGATCGGGGTGGGGGGGACGGCGAAAACAGCAGAGGTATCACAAGGACAGGATTTTGACCTGAGCAACTTTGAGGGATGGAGCTGCTGTTAATTGAGGTGGAGAAGGCTGCGGGGGTAGCCTGTCCGGAAAGTGTAGCGTGGGTTGGGTAAGGGATGGTGGTCAGCAGTTCTGAACATTCTAAGTTCAGATATTGATAATACATCCCAGTGGAGGGCATTTGGATATTAGCATGATGTTCAGAGAAGATATCTAGTGTTCAGAATACATTTCTAGGGACATCTGGGTGACTCAGTCGGTTAAGCATCTGCCTATGGCTCAGGTCATGATCCCGGGGTCCTGGGATCCAGCCCCCCCATCCGGCTTCCTGCTCAGCAGGGAACCTGCTTCTCCCTCTGCCTCCTCTCTTACTCATGCTCCCTCTCTCTCTGTCTCTTAAATGAATAAATCAAATTTTTTTAAAAAGGAAAGCAATATCTTCAGAAATACTAGAAGGTAGACGGTAATCCATCCATGGGCCTAGATGGGATCACTAGTAAGTAAGAGGACCTGGAACAAAGACTTCCACGGAAGACCAACTGGAGATAAGGAGGAACCAGCACTGTGGCGCCCACCCGCCCACCCTTAACTGTTGTTTCAGAGGTCACACAGCTGCTGCCCTACGGAGAGGGCAGAGATCTGTTCCCGCTGCAGCAGCTTTCTCTAGATTATTCTACATTTAGATGGGCTTTTCCCTGCTTCTGTCAGCACCACTATTTTGAGGAGTTACTAGGTGTCTTAAAAGCGGTCATGGTAGTCTAGACACGGTATTCCAGAAATCACTGCTCGCAACTTAGGCAGTCACTTCACGGTGAAGGGAAGAGGCAATGATCTGTGGAAGCCTCAGATACTGCATCTTCTGGGAGGCAGCACCATGTGTTATCATGTAGGATATTGTGTGTTGTTATTGTTTTAGAGATTCATTTACTTATGAAAGAGAGAGAGAGAATGAGTGTGAGCTGGGGAGGGGCAAAGGCAGAGGCAGAGAGAGAATCTTAAGCAGACTCCATGCCCAGTGTGGAGCCCAACATGGGGCTCGATCTCATGACCCTGAGATCACAACCTGAGCCAAAACCAAGAGTCAGATGCTTAACTGACTGAGCCCCCCAGGCACCCTGGATTTGATGTGTTTACGTATATGTGTATATACATAGCAGAACAAATATGAACTAGGTCACAGACCTAAAAATGTTCTTTGTTAACAGTGTAATGCCCAAGTTTGAGTAATCAGGTTATAATCATTTTAAATCATTAGGGTACTAGTTTGCTATGATTATAAACATTTAGTTAACCAGAGGCTGGTTTTACTCTTTATTTTTAGACACAGTGATATTAAAATTTGTTTTTTCCAAAAGTTATCCCAGTTAGCAATAATAGAAATCTTGTATATCTAGTAGCTTTCAAAGTGAAAATAGCTAGAAAATACACTAGAATATCTGTAAGTGAATCTGACTGGCAATTTCCACTTAATGTAGGGTCTAAGTGGAAATGAATATAGTCATCTATAGATGGGTAGGGTCCTCCTGTGGTGTATACACACATAAACACACAGACATACATGTATGATACACATGCAGGTTTATGTATGCTATTTGTAACACATGCTGTAATACACAAGGAAACCTGTCCATTCAAATAAAATAGATATGCAGCTCATAGAGTCAAAAGTCAATACAACAAAATCATCATGGGGCCAATAGCTAGCTTATTTTGAATGATGCTATTTAAAATAGATTGCCATAAAAGTACTTCAGATAGTTTTCTTTAAATCCCCTATAACAAATTCTATGCTATTAATGTTGCCGTTATTCCTTGAAATGTTCCTTCTTTGCTGCCTCTCTTCTCCTCCAGAACCCCGTAGTGTGGCTCCTTCCACCTGCTCCTTCGACTCCTTGACAACTTCTCTGTCAGGTCAGCAGCCTAACTGTCCCCATGTCTATATTTAATTCTGCCTCTGCACTTTTGCTCACCTAAAGTCCCAGGGGTAAACCAAAATTAAAAACATGATCTAGCAAATTCACAAATCAGCATCTTTGTAGACATCACAAGGTATCTCAAAAAGATCTATATTATTTTATTAGTCATTTGCAGAAGGAAACCTACACGAGACCTCTGAGGAAATAAACTCTTCTTTCGAAATTCCCCCCAAAAAACCATATTTATAAGTAAATGGCCTTTTTGTCTTAGCCTCTTAAGACAACTGATATTATGTTTATATTTATTATTTCAATAGAAAAATGTATCATTTGCTTACTATATGTGTAGCACGATGCTCTATGTTTATCAAAGTATTTTGGATATGATTTTTTCCAAATAATAACTATATCAACTCTCAAAATTTGAGTTTAATCTCTAGCATTCAAGGCTTTCCCAAGTAATTAAGGATGATTCTATTTAAGATGAATTGCTTTTCGATTACAAAAGGCTTCATACAAAGTTTCACCTCATCTGGGACGATTCAGAATCTGAAAACTTGTTCGGTTTTTGTCTGGAAATTGGTTTTCTCATCTTCTGTGGGAAGCAAATAGCTTGTGTTTATGTTGTGAAAGCTTATCAAAGAATGGTCCACAAAACTACTTGTTTACATTTATTTGCCATTTAGCAATGATAGTATCACATTTTTTTTAGTTAATTAAGTAAGCCGTTTTAATTTTTGTTTAGAGATTCTTGCTTCTGAATACTAATAATGATAAGCAGCTGTCACTTGCTGAGTGCCAATCATGTGCTGGACATTTTCCTTGGGGCATTTCCAATGTTCTCTCTGCTATGATTAATGCTGCAATAGGGAGGTAATGTTTTACACTCATTAAGTCTTCCCCGAAAAACAAACAAACAAACCAACCTTTGTTCCCTGCAAACTGTTTATCATATGTGGACAATTACCCATTTTCAGCTTTCCTGGCTTTCTTGGTATATTTCTTACAAAATGGGCTAATTTTCCATGACAAATTACCTCTGATGATTCCAAGGTCAAGTACACACAGAAGTAAATCTCAGGGATGCCTGGGTGGCTCAGTTAGTTAAGTGGCTGCTTTCAGCTCAGGTCATGATCCCGGGGTCCTGGGATCGAGCCCTACACTGGGCTCCCTGCTCAGCCAGGAGACTGCTTCTCTCTCCCTCTGCACCTAACCCCTCTCTTGCTATCTCTCTGTCTCAAATAAATAAATGATATCTTAAAAAAAAAAAAAAAAGAAAGTAAATCACAGTATCATCCCTGCTCTGGCTTTCTGTGTGAATTTTTAAAGTAGAAACTGATTCTAATTAAATCTCAATTAGGTGAGGCATATATATATTTTTAATTTTACCAATTACATAACATTCTGCTGACAGGAGATATTTTAAAAATTAATACATTTTCAAGTGTGTTAATGTCCCTACTTAACCTAGTTGTTAAAAATTATTTTCTTCCTGCAGCTAAGTCAGAATTTATAACAGCTCTGACAGAAAAGGCCAAACAAGTATTCTTATGCTCTCCAAAAACTATTTTACTTCCATGGTTACGTGGCAGAATTCACTGATGAAAACATTCTGCTTAAGTACTTTGTAAGTTCTTTGGAAGCCATTTCTCTTGATGATATCCCAAAAGTTCATTTTTGCTTGTTTCCCTTGCCTTTAGAGACATGTCTTGAAAGAGACTGATGTCGAATGATTATACCTAACTGTGTTCTCCTCTAGGATTTTGATGGATTCCTGTCTCACATTTAGTTCTTTCATCCATTTTGAGTTTATCTTTGTGTGTGGTGTAAGGAACTGGTCCAGTTGCATTCTTCCACATGTGGCTGTCCAATTTTCCCAGCACCATTTATTGAAGAGACTTATCTTTTTTTCCATTGGATATTCTTTCCTGATTTCTCAAAGATCAGTTGACCATAGAGTTGAGGGTCTATTTCTGGGCTCTCTATTCTGTTCCGTTGATCTATGTGTCTGTTTTTGTGCCAGTACCATACTGCCTTGATGATCACAGCTTTACAATATAGCTTGAAGTCAGGCATTGTGATGACCTCAGCCTTTGTTTTCTTTTTCAACAATCCCCTGGCAATTCAGGTCTTTTCTGGTTCCATACAAATTTTAGTATTGTTTATTCCAGCTCTGTGAAAGATGTCAATGGTATTTTGATCGGGATTGCAATGAAAGTGTAGATTGCTCTGGGCGGCATAGACACTTTCACAATGTTTATTCTTCCAATCCAGGAGCATGGAATGTTTTTCCATCCCTTTGAGGAAGCCAAAAGATTTCTCATGTAAATGCCAAAGTTTATTTTCATTTGTAATATGAAATAATGATTAAAAAATGTAAACATCACTCGCAAACAAATGTGAAGGAGACTTCTTATTTCTGTCTTATATTCACGTAAAAATGTTGTCTTTATCTGATCAAGTCAACGATTACAAATCTAGCGAGGCTCTGATACTATGGGTAGCTGTGCAAGATGGACAGGAAGACTGATGCTTGTATGATGAACACAGAGTTGGGGTTTCACATGCTGAACTACTAGAGTAGAGCTTCTCAAACTGTGGCCCTAAGGTTCTGCAGACGTATTTATGAATGCCAAAGGAGGCCGGGTAGGAAGAAACCAGGAGAATGTGTGATGCATGAAACACTGTTCACCTAGAACAGTTGTGCTTCCATTTTATATCCTGGGAATCCACCTTAAGTTTCACTTGAAGTAGAGGTTTTGTCTTCAAAAAAGTACTTGAAAATCATTTTCCTCCCTATTGCATATTCCTTGGTAGGGGGCAGCTCAGCCAGCAAAAATAAAACTAGAATAGATGCATGACGATTCTAACTTGGTATGATATTTCTAACGTTAGACGTTTAAAATCTCTGAGGTTTCAGGTGGACCTGATGTGGTTAAATGCGTTCAGAAACTCAGAAGAAATTTCTCCTTTTTAAGTTCACTTTGTAAAATGGTGGTTCAGTAGTGTGATTTTTTTTTTTTTTTTTTTTTTTGGTGGAAGTCTTTACTAATTACTATACACTTATGTTCTTTTGAAAATGGCATGGCTACACACAGGATGGTAAGCTAATGGAGAGTTTTCAGAGAATATTAAGACGAATACCATAGGCTTCCTGCTCCCAAAGTTCCTAAAGCTACTATAGTTTAGTTTAAAAAAACAGGACAGAGAAGAGTAAGTGGCATAAGGTACAAGCAGGGAATACACAGCAGCAACAGTGATCTCACTTTTTCAGGAAGTGGGATGCTTCAAGAAAAAGGCAGGAACTGAGCAGTCCTTGAAAGATGGGCAGAATATTGAAGCACAGAAATGTGAAGGAGCGTGCTTCCGGGCTGGGTATAGGAGGAGCAAAGGCATCCATGGGTTGAAAAATCAGGAGCTAGTTTGGTAAACAATAATGTGTCTAATCTGGCCAGAGCATGGGTTCTGTGGCTGGGGTCAGAAGCAAAAAGATGAGAGGAATGGTGCAGACTGTAAAGGGATTTGTCTGTAAAGTCAAAGAGGGGACCATCTTAGGCCAGAAAATCTAAGGGAAGGAAAAATTCAAATCTAAGTATCTACTATTTCCCCTGTCACCTACTGACTGCTCAGCTCCGTGTCTGGGTCTGTGAGGTGATGATGGGATACTGGGTTGGAAGGAACTCTGAAGACCGTTTTATAAAATAATGAAATGGCCATGATGTCAAGGAGAAGATGAATAGAGATACAGAGAAAAAAAAAAAACCCAAGGCGGGTAGAAAAACAGTTTCTGGAGGAGTTTTTAAAGAGGGGTAAGAGGTGTGTGGGAGAGGCATTTGCTGTGACAAGGAATTTTAGGAAGTTTTGTTGCATGATGTGCTGTAGAACTCCCTCCTCTGTTCCTGAAGGAAGCTTCAGTATAATCAAATTGCTTTCCAAGGCTTTCTGGAGGCAGATCTGTGTTTCCTTTCGGCTGTGCAGGGATGGATTTTAAGGTGGGAGAGAGCTCAGTTTTACTCTGTTCACAAACTACCTGTACAGACATGGGTTTCCCCCATGGTGCTGGGGGGTGCCAGGGACCTTCCCCTCTTCATCCTTCCCCTCTGCGCCTACCACATCCAAATCTGTTTTACCTACTGTGCTTCTGGGTAAGATTCCCGCTGGAAAAGTTTAAAAACAGGGTGAAAACCACCATGGTAGGTATGAGGTATCCCTGAAGGATAATAAGCTGAGAAGTGTACTCTTTGTTTTTTTAATTAACATATAATGTATTATTTGTCCCAGGGGTACGGGTTTGTGAATCATTAATCTTACGCATTTCACAGCACTCACTATAGCACATACCCTCCCCAGTGTCCATCACCCAGCCACCCTATCCCTACCCCCCACCCCCCAGCAGCCCTCAGTTTGTTTCCTGAGCTTAAGAGTCTCTTATGGTTTGTCTCCCTCCTGATCCCATCTTGTTTCATTTTTTCCTTCCCTACCCCCCAAACCCCCACCCTGCCTCTCGAATTCCTCATATCAGAGAGATCATATGATAATTGTCTTTCTCTGATTGACTTATTCCGCTAAGCATAATACCCTCTAGTTCCATCCACGTCGTTGCAAATGGCAAGATTTCATTTTTTTGATGGCTGTTTAGTATTCCATTGTTTATATATACCACATCTACTTTATCTGTTCATCTGTTGATGGACATCTAGGTTCTTTCCATAGTTTGGCTATTCTGGGCATTGCTGCTGTAAACATTCGGGCGCACGTGACCTTTCAGATCACTATATTTGTACCTAGCTTTAGCATAAAAACCCAGTAGTGCGATTGCTGGGTCACAGGGTAGCTCTATTTTCAACTTTTTGAGGAGCCTCCATGCTGTTTTCCAGAGTGGTTGCACCAGTTTACATTCCCACCAATGGTGTAGGAGGGTTCCCCTTTTTCCGCATCCTTGCCAACATCTGTCCTTTCCTGACTGGTTAATTTTAGCACTCTGACTGGTGTGAGGTGGTATCTCATTGTGGTTTTGATTTGTATTTCCCTGATGCTGAGTGATGTTGAGCGAGAAGTGTACTCTTAATATGAAATGAGATTCAGAGAACACGAATGACTTGCTCAAGGTTGCATGGCTAGTACACGTGGAGCTAGAACTAAGACCCATTTCCCCTGAACCATGCCCCCGACCCCCGGCCGATCAGAGATTTTCTTTCCAAGCCATTAGAATTTGAGATATTTTGATTCTGTCCATTCTTAGATGTCGTCTTTTCAGACAGCGAAGCCTCTCTCCTCTTCATCTGAGGCTTGATGTCAGGTAATTCTTGCACCTCCTTATTTCAGATCTTGGAGGTACCCTGGTGTACCTGTTTGCCTCTGTCGGGTATGCATGGGCTGGGGAGATACTGGACTTGGCATTAGGTTCTAAGCTTGCTGCTGGCATCTCCTTTCTGTTTGCCCTTACTGCAACATAAACACCAGATGTAACAAAGGTTACAGCATGATGACTCAAACTATCGATGTACTGGGAGAAAATACAGGACACACATTTATGACCTCAGAGTAACAAAGGTCTTCTTAAGGTATGACACAGAATCTAAAGCTGTAAAAGCAAAGTACAATAAAAAACAAATTTCCACGTCAAGAAAGGCCACCTTCAGCAAACTCTAAAGAAATCCAACAAATGGAGACATTTTTGCAATGCATATTGTACACAAAGGCCTCCTTTCTAAATGTATAAAGAGTTTCTGTGAATCTATAAGAAAAAAACTACACAATAGAAAAATGGAAAAAAAAAAAGATGTGAACAGAATTCACAAAAAAAGAAGACTTTGTATCAAATATGCTTCTCACTTCTATAGAGTTGATGCTTTAACATCTGCTCCATGTGCCTATGCTGACCAGATACAGCTCTTCCCAGACAACCTGAGTTGTATGCCTGAGTTATATGCCTGTGTCACCTTGCCTTGGCCTCCTGCCTTCCTCACGTCCTCCTCCCCCACTTTGAAAGGAGTCCTCCTCCTGGAGGTACACTTTTCAAATGCAAACCAACCGATCCAGAGTCCACACTCAAAACTCTTTCCTTATTAGGCTCTCACATTCAGGCCACTATACACTTACCTGAATTACCCCAGAACCAAGTACCAAATCACTAGGGACAGCCCCTATGACCCAGAGTTCACTGAACTTATCCCTGCTAACCAATCCCAAGTCTGCCTACCCTGCTTCACCCATTCCTTCTCAAGAAAATCACAATAAAGACTCTTGCCCAGTTCCTCCCTGACTGTTCCTGACTGTTCCCAGTTCTTACCCGTGTTGCCATCATGGCATGGCATGTCCCCTTTTCTTAGGAACTGTGAGTGATAAACTATTTTTCAATGGCAGCTGCGTCCTGATCTGTTTGCCTTCCTATACATGACATTTTCTATTAACACACTATATTTTTAAAACAGTCTTAAACATATGAAAAGAAGCTCCACTCCATGCATTTTAAGAGAAATGTAAATGAGAACTATGATGAGATAACATTTTCCTTTCATCAGAGTGACAAAGTTCAAAAAGTTAGATAGTGCGTAGTGTTAGTATGAGCAAAGTCACATTCATTTCTTGTTCCTGGGAGCATAAATTATTACAGCCTCTATGGAGAGCACTTTAGCAATAACAGTGAAACTTCAGAATATACAAATTCATGATCTGCAATTCTACTTGTGGGTATATACTTAAAAGAATTGAGAGTTTGGATCTTTTGTTTTTTTTAATTTTATTTATTTATTCGACACAGAGTGAGAGAGGGAACATAAGCAGGGTGGGGGGAGAAGGAGAAGCAGGCTTCCTGCTGAGCAGGGAGCCCGATTAGGGGCTCCATCCCAGGACCCTGGGATCATGACCCATGCTGAAGGCAGACGCTTAATGACTGAGCCACCTAGGCGCCCCTGAAAGGGTGGGTCTTAAAGAGATATTTGTATACCTTGTTCATAGCAACATTATTTATAATAGCTAACAAGTGGAAATCACCCAAGTGTCCACAGACAGATGAATGGATAAACAAAATATGGTATATACATACAATGGAATATTATTATTCAGTTTTAAAACAGACAGAAATCCTGTCATCCTGCAACATGGATGGAACAACACCAGTTTGAACTGCGTGGATCCACTTATATATGGGTTTTTTTCAATATTGAAGCATAGTACAGTACTGTAAATGTATTTTTTCTTCCTTATGATTTCCTTAATAACATTCTTTTTCTCTAGCTGACTTTATTATAAGAATGCAGTGTGCAGTGTACAATATATATAACATGCAAAATATACGTTCATCTACTATTTATGTTATTACTATGGCCAAGAGTAGACTTTTAGTAGTTAAGTTCTGGGGAGGAGTCAAAAGTTATATGTGGATTTTCAACTGTGCAGGGGGATTGGCACCCCTAATCCCCATGTAGTTCAAGGGCAAATGTATATTCAAATAGTTCTTGGGTTACTGAAGCTACAGTTTCACAAAATGCATGTTCTCTACTGTGAGCCACAAGCTTTCAAAAGTCAGCTTACTTTCTCTCTCAAGAACTTTCTCAAAGGAAAAAATAATATGATTAAGTATTTCTTCCTAATCCTTATTTTGAAAAGTAACATCTGTTCACAGTGACAATTTAAAAAAAAAAAATCTGCATTTAGATTTTTTTTTTAAAGTAGGCTCCAGCATGGGGCTTGAACCATAACCCAGAGATCAAGACCTGAGCTGAGATTAAGAGGCGATTAAGAGGCAGAGACTTAACCGGCTGAGCCACCCAGAAGTCCCTTCAGATGATTATTCTTAATATTTAACCAACTTGCTGTAACAGTTTAGCTAAAGAATCAATGAAAAATACAGAGGTAATTAAAATGTTATTCCATATGTAATGAAAAATAAACCCAGGCACGGACACACATAAACAAACTAGGTCTGCATTATGTTTGTAAAAGCATTAAAAAAGAGAAAGGGAAATTAAGGACAATTAACCACACAGAGGAAGGGACAGATGAGCTGTTGGAGGGTAGGGTCTTTGTGGCATTTTCCTCTGATTCTCGGGCCTGAGTCTGGTATGCGCTCCATGCGCAGTAAAGATTTTAGAATCAGTAAAGGAAGATAATCTCAGAGAGGAGGCAGAGGAACCATTAATTCTTCTCTGTCCCTGATTTTCAAGTCTTTTCTGACTCCCACTTGCCACTGATCACATGTTCAGATAGCAGAGTTTTTCCGACAACACCCTGGATTCCTGGCCGGAATCAACCTTCATGTTCTTCATTTCAGAAGTGCCAAGTATAAGGATATCCGAACATGGAACTTTCTTTTCTCTTCCCCAGACTCTTCTGCGGTGTATGGTTTTACTAATTGAATTTAGGGGTGTTAATCTACTTTGCAAAGTGGAATGTGGCTTGTAGTTTTATAATCCTAATATAAAACTTTAATCTTTGTAAATAGATTATTAGCCATGTCAAAACCACAAGTGTTTAAGTGCATTCCAAGCATGTTCCAAAGTCTTTTTTCCATACTGGAAAGATTTTTAAATTTCCACCTTACTGTCAGAGGTAAAAAGAAAAAAAAAAAAAAAACCCACCCCAGACCAAAAAACTTTATGGAAAACATGGAACCCTTCTGTATTGTTTAATAAGTTATCAGTCTGTTTAAAGTTTCTTGACAGCCAAAAAAAATCTTGAAAAATTATTCTTGCCAGGCTGCCTGGATGTCTAAAGGAAAGTGAAAACGGGCTAACAATATCAAGACTTGTAGAGATTTTAAAAAGAGATTGAGTAGTTTTTTTTTAATGCTTATCCTCCACATACAGCTATTAATGAAGTGGATAACTAAGAAAAGGATAGGGAAGCTAAGGGGAAATATTTAAATAGAACATTAAATATTTACCTGTATTTTTTTCTTTTAATATACAGTTTACTTAAAAAGTCAATTTGTAAAATCCTAAAATAGTAGTGTTTAAATGTATAAATGCCCAGTGAAGAAAGTCAGATGAAATTTGCACTAAGGTAGGAGACAGGATTCCTTGGTTGGCTCTGTACTTGTCCAGCTGCTCAGCTCAGGGCACATCTCAGCCTTTCAGAACTTTAAGATAAAATAATATCTTAAAATTCCTATTCCTTATGGAATCACTATGGGAATTAAATTACACACTTAAAACTACATTGACTGTCAGCTCCTTGAGGGTGAGGATCTTATATTTTCACCATTGTAAACAGTTACTTGATTAATTCATGTATGAAAGAAATAAAAGTCATTTTCACTCTTGAAAAACATTTTAAATTTCATTACAGATTAACCCAAGACAGTCCTCAGTTCCTATAAGTGGGCAAATCTAGAAAATGAAGGAAGCTTTAGTAGTATCAGAAAATCACTAATATTTTCAGTAACAATAAAAAATTTTTATTAAAAATTCCTAAAGTTATTTAATCTGCTACCAGCCTTAGGAGAATGAAAGGTATAAAGAATAAGAAGGTATCTTTTGAACATGTGACTATCCCAGTAAAAGTAGGGACTTAAGTAAATGATGGCAACAACTTTTTATAAACACAGTGGTAGAAGTGCTGTTAAATATACATAAAAAGCAATCTGCAAACCTTTCAGAAAGCCATCTATTAAGAAATTTTTATGTCTATACATCCAGCCCAAGGACTAAGATTAGACCCGTTGCTTCTTCTGAATTCTCTGTCACTTAGAATACCATAATCTGGCTACTTTCCTGAATCAGAAGTCTAAGCATCAGTTCAGACTCTTTCCTCTTCCTCACTCCCCTCCTCTCTCTGTCCATTCAGACACTAAGTCCAGCATTTTCTATTTCCTTAATATCTCATCTGTATGTATTCTGTCCCTTTTCCCATTGCCACTACCTTTGTTCAGTCTCTCCTTTTATCTTACCTTGATCACCAAAATGGCATTCTAATTGGTGATATGGCAGGAATGGAACATAGACAAATTTAGTAGGTATTTAAGAGAACCAACTAATAGAATATAGGACAAAAGATTTAGAAGAAGAAGAATGAATTGAGTTCTGAGCGTGTGTAGCTTGAGGTACCCTCAGGTCATTTGGTAAAGATATTCTCAGTACATGCATGCATGGGTGTCAGGAAAGCTTAAGGACAGAAAAGTAGGTTCATAGTGGACACTGCGAATTTGACTAAAATGTCCCCTTTCATGTCCTCCTCCTCCAAAAAGCTTTTTCCAGACCATCTCATTCCTACAGTGATTGTTCCTTGCATTCAATTCTGACAACTCTGACGGGTTCACAATTAAATGTTGCCTTTTGTTGGTATTTATTATTTCAAGTTTCTTTTTCCCAAATTAAGCTTCTAGAGAATAGTGACCTTTTATATGCTTTAGGCCTATGGATGCCTATTGTGTCTGCTGCTTTGCCACATACAAGAGCACTCAAAACAAAGCAGGAACTGAAGGGATAAATTAGATTTTAGTGATTTTAATGATAACCATAATAAACATCTCCTAGCACAGAGCTTGCACTTAATGGGCACTGAATTAATATCTGTGAAATGGATTGAGACTAAAGTTTCCCATGGCTCTTCAAAAACCTCTTGATATCTCAATGGCTTCCAAATCTGACACGCCATAACACTTGGACGCAAATATATTTATTATACATTTTGTAAGAAGTCCAACAGTTCATAGTTTTATACATAACCTGTTTCAGTGAAAAGGTCACGCATCGGCAAGCCTAGTCCATCTTCATCTCCTTACCCACATGACTTGAACACCCCCACACTGTACTTTTACAGAATTTCACATTCTATATTGATGCACACTTCTGGATCCTTAGTGTTTCCCTCCAATGTTCACATTGCCTCCTCGTGCCTCCCAAATGTTCCTGTGCTACCTTCGCTCTTCCAGGTCAAAGACTTAACTCTGATTGGCACAAGAATTATTTTCAGGAAACGAAGAGAATGAACATTCTTGGTGAAAAATGAAAAGCCAAAAGGCTTAGGCAAGATAATTGCATATTTGGATTTTGGACCTTATTAAGACAAGAATGGCTTTATGGCTTCCAAGTCTTGGAAAACTTTGACACCTGATACACCGACACTTGACACCTGAAGTCCTACTTACAAATCAGTGGTACTTTACATAGCCATGTACAGACAGAAATAGAAATCCTAACTTGAAGAATATCATGACAGCTATAACTTGTGTTATATTCAACAGCATCTAGTATGATGCTTTGAACAGAGAGACACACAAACTCTTTGTTGAAAAAAATTATTTTCTCATGCTACATATTTACTGCTTGTCTCTGTGCAAAGTCTTGAGCCAGGTGCTGTACTGGATACAAATAAAATAACACATAATCCTTGCCACTGTATTGGACAACAAGAGTTATAAATGGTCCATCAGAGTGTATGTTGGTATATAATCTTTTTGGAAAACTATCTGAAGTTATCTACTAAAGGTGAATGTAAACCTAGACTATGAGACAGTCACCCCATTCCTAGCTATACACCCCAAATAAATGAATCCATAAGTGTAAGTCATGTACAGGAATGCCCATGGAACTTTATAATCATCCAAAGGAGGAAACAGCCCCCATCTCTAAACAGAATAGAATGGACAAGCAAATTAGGGTCTATTTACATATAAGAACACTATAGAACAGTAATAAAGAATGAACTACTGTGATACACTGTGCTATGATGAATTCCAAAGACATAATGGTGAGCAAAGAAACCAGACACAAAGAAACGCATACTGTATGATTCCATCTACGTGATATCTCAGAAGAGGCAAAACTGATGTGTAGTGGTAAATCAGAATTCTGGTTCGCTTTGGTGGGAGCAATGACTAGGAAGCAATGACTAGGAATGACTACGTGGGAATATGGCAGAAATGGAGTACAGATAAATTTGAGAGATCTTGTGAAGAGGTATTTAACTCTCAAACTGACAAAGAGAACACAGAAGAATTAGGATTGGGAGGAGAATGATGAATTTGGTTCTGAACGGGTTGGTTATAGGAACAGGTGAACATTCATCAAACTACACACTGATCATTTGTGAGCATCACTGTATATATGTTATGTAACAATATTTTTTTGATAACAAAACATTTTTAAATAAAAATAAAATAGAGCAAATTTTCAGTAAGACAAGAAAAACCTACGGAGCATCAGGCTTCACAGGTAGGCAGCGATGGTAGAGTTGGGGAGCAGACGTCCCACATTAACCCACACAGTCCACTGCTGGGAACCACGTGGCTTAGTTCCCAAGCACCACTTGGAACATTCATCCCAAAGTGTGAATTAACACAGTGTAGATCCTACCCTGTTAGGTCTTATTGATTAATACAATAATTCTTCCCTTTATCGATTAATACAACCTGTCAGTGCAGAATTCTAAATTTTCCATGCAAAATATTATAGGAAAAGAAGATATTCAATAAATATCTGTTCATAACCTAGTAACACATGACAGCTATGGCATACAAATGCTCGAGCAGTTGAGAAGTTATAGGAAACACTGGCTAAATGTCTCCAAGGACACGGGAATGGAGCCGGACTCTAAAAGGTGAGGAACAGAGGCAGGGGTTTCAAAGTATGACCTATACAGATATTTGATTTGATTTCTTTTAGTGTGAGTAGCACAGGCTTTCAAGGTGCAGGGTGACTAGGAGTATTTCTGGACAGCCATAACCTTGCATCGTGCTTTGCGAATATGTGCCAGTTTCCTAGGCATCTGAGTGGGGGAATCCCTGTGAAGGAGTACCCTATAAACAGAAGATCACGAGAGGCTAAGTGAATTATTAGACTGTACACGTGGTTTGGGCCCAGATCACACAGTGCCATGAATGCCATACTGAACATATTCCACAGGCAGTGTTAAATGAGACCATGCCCTCCGTGCTTTGGTGGTGCGGGCCAATTGTATGACCAGCATTAATAACAATAAATGGTGTAAGCAGCTTCCGGTTCTTTCCCTGTGATGTCAGGCACTAGACCTTTGGAAGTGGATTTCTGACTGCTTGCTTTCAGTTGCCATCTGAGCTCTTACGACTCTGCAAATACAGCTTCTGTTTAGATAACCAAAGGAGGGAAGCTTATATAAAGTAGGTCAAAAATTTTGTTTGGACTCATAAATCTAAGAGGAATGTTGAAAGAATTAGCAAATAAAGCTATAGATGCCAAGAGGATTAATTTCAATGGTGTTTTGTATGGAAATAAAGTTGACACCCATAATCATTCGGCAAGGTTTTGTTGGCTTGAGGGACAGCTGTCGTGGAGTGAAATTACTGATTTCATTACTGATGTAATTTTACACTACTCCAAAGGGTAGATAAGACAGTTCTCTGACGCTATAATCAAAAGTATCCACCTTCTCAGGGGCTGGTCATACCCAATGATTAGTAACTACAATTTCTGCATACATGTATACTGAGAGATTCTTGAGATATTTAATAAACTGTTACATAGAACATCAATATGCAGGAAAAGTCATCCTAAGTTCTCCTTTGACTTTACAAAACAAGCCTTTCATGCTTCTTTATCTGTGCCTTAATAACCTTGACTACAATTTTTATTATTAGCATCCCATTTACTAGAAATGAATTCTAGTTTAGCCTTATTTTTATTTAATAAAATTGTTAAGGGTAGTGGTATAAAAGTAGAAACTCGGGGCACTTGGGTGGCTCAGTGGGTTAAGCCTCTGTCTTCGGCTCAGGTCATGAACTCAGGGTCCTGGGATCAAGCCCTGAATCAGGCTCTCTGCTCAGCGGGGAGCCTGCTTCTCCCTCTCTCTCTCTGCCTGCCTCCCTGCCTACTTGTGATCTCTCTCTCTGTCAAATAATTAAATAAAAGCTTTTAAATAAATAAATAAATAAATAAATAAAAGTAGAAACTCTATTGCAAAAATTTTGATGTATAATGGATTTTAGCAGAAATAGAGAAACCTGGTTACTTAAAAGTATTAAGACTAGAGATGTGGATTCATGGTTTTAAATATATAAATATAGATAAAGACAAAAATCGTATTTCCTTTTTTTCTTTTTCTTTTTTCTTTCTTTTTCTTTCTTTCTTTTTTTTTTTTTCTTCTCTGCTAATAGGAAGCAGTATATACTGCTCTAGCTACATTTTGTTAGTAAGTGTTGATTGTTCTACCATTGTATGTTAAGATCTTTTATCTTTACTTTATGGATGTAAATGTAGTAGAGTCAATAAAGAAAGAAATTTGCTTTTTTATTTCATTTACCAACCTATAGAATGTACTTAAATGACTGCATATATGCAAATATTTATTATGCTATAAAAGTGTCAGAACTACTATGTTAGTCCAGGATTCTATGATAAGTCTTCAGAAGAGAGGGTGAGGACTATTTTATTTTAAAGTGCTTCAAACTGTGTGTATTGCCTACAGTTTAGCCTTCTTTTTATTTGATACAATTGTTATCAAATATCAAGTCATCTTGATAATATTAGCTTCACCTGATTTTTAAGCTGATAATGACTCAGGTCTTAGTATAGTAATACGTGAAGGGAAACATACCTCTTGCAGACAAATGAAGGCTGGAGTTGTAGATAAATCAACACACCGTTCATCTTGGATATTAATTGTGGGTGCTACAGCATAAATGGGGTCCTCTTGATCCTTTTCCTCTGTCTCCTCTTCCTCTTCTTGCTCTGTGTCTGTGGCACTGTCTTCCATTTTTCACAATTCTAAAATAAAAACATTCCAGATTCAGCTGCTTAGGGATGGTGTCACCTATAATTTCAAATTAGTAGAAAATAATAAAAGCAAGCAAAAATCAACTGGAGTAAGCTACTCTCCAGTGAAATTATAGGTCAGTACACTTAGCTGCAGATAAATTATTATGAAGGCTGCTCGGTTATAAAGATAGTCTCCATTGCTACACTCAAATCAATAACTCTAATTTTAAAAAAGCTATTGTTGCATTAATTGGAAAATAATGATATAACTAGAATGTAAGCTCCATGAGAGCAGAAACCTAATTGCGTTTACTGAGTACTATAGTTAGTACTCAATTACTACTCATTGATTGGGTGAAAAAAAAAAAAAATTCACCCTTACAATATAACACAAAGTTAATTCAAATTATTTTTGGGAAATTAAAAACCAACACCGTGCGGTGGCTGACACTGCCTCAGGCATGCACCTTGTACCTGTGCACCTGCCCAAAAGCTTAATTGCTCAATGCCTGTATTCCTGCTGGGGCCACAGTGCAAGCCTACGCTTGCAGATCCTGCCTGGGCCCTCAGCTCTGTATCTGCTGCCCATGTGCATGCTTAATTGTCCCGTCGGGCTTTCAGGCTTCACTTACAAAACATCAGCTCAAGAATAAAATTGAGGATATCAAGATGGTGACCCCAGAGCATTAAACCATGCTCAAGCCTTTGGGAGGACGAGTCCTTGCATGACTGAGCAAGTCATGGAGGTGGCCATTGATTTGCTGTGCATTGATTTGCTCACATATTCAAGGGGACCTGTCTTGGTCTAAAAGGACCTGTCTTGGCCTGCAAGGTCTCTCCTGGCCCATTTTGGTGGCATTGGGATCATTGCTTCTCAGAGAGCTGGTAAGGAGACTCAATTGCATTTAAAAAAAAAAAAAAAGCCAATCTAATCTTTTGCTCTTTTGATCTCTGACCCATGTGAATCTGCACTTAATAGAAGAGTAAACTTGCACTTTTCTGTTGCCAGAGAACATACATCAAACTGTCATAAATTAAAGGTCTGGATCTTCTGTTAAATATCTCTCATCTCTCACATCTCCCTTATCAGATTAGCTGCTCCTTGATGATGGGATCCCCATTCTTTTAATAGGGAAAGCATGTTCTGTAATATGAATCTGGAAGGCATGGTAGGCTTTCGCTCTTAAATTTATTCATCAAGTGGCCATAGGCATGCCATTTATTCATTCAGTTTCCTTTCCTCCTCTCTAAAATGGGGGTTACAGTAATTTTTCTGTTTCATAAAGAATAGATACAAATTAAATGGGATCACACCCATGGATTTTAGCTTCCATTCTACTATCTGATTCTCTACCACAGACATAAATTACACATGCACTTATTTTCCTCTTCTTGCTGCAAAAATACTTCACAGGTGGTAGCATGTACTTCCCTCAGGAGGCACTAAATGTCTGGTTGTCTGTTTTGTTTTGTTTTGGCTTCATTTGGTTGTCTTTCTACAATGATATTAATAGCCATTGATACCATTTGGACTCCCACTCCTTTAATACCCACATACTGTTTTCAGTGCCATAAAGCAGTGTTAAAAGAACCTGTTGTTGTTAAGGCATCACAACAATTCATTTTTGGCAATTAATCACAGTTGTTGTTTAAATCTTCAAGGAACTGTAAAGGTTTGATTACATATCTAGATTTGTTGATGTTTATGAGATACAGTATGTTGGTTCAACCATTTCATGGATGAAAACCTGTTAATGACTATCTCAGAAAAATTTTTCCCTCAGAACATTAGACCATAACTGTTAATGTCAGCTTTTGCTTTAAGAAATATTTCGAATATACAAAAAAAATAACAGATTGGCATAATGAATCCTCAAGTATCCATCCACCGGCTCCAATAAATAACAATTCATGGGCAATTTGTTTTGTCTGAACCCTTCCACTTACCCCTCCACTCTCCATATAATTTGGAAGAAAACCCACACACGTAGACTTAATAACATACCCCTAGGAATTCCAGAATACCGTACAGAGATTACCTTCATGCTACTGCAAACCTGCATGGCCCTCCTTAGTGTGAATGGACCACAAGCCAGTCAAACCACCCCCAAATTATAAACATATGGAATGTTGCCAGTTTTCTGCTATCACAGTTTTGCCAAGTACAGTCTGCATATTTATTTTAAAATATATTTTAAAGGATCTTGGGAGTTTTAGAATGGAGATGGCATTAACATTCAAGACTTAATTTCAGGCCATCTTCTCAAAGCACTGCACTTAAAATGTGGCAGAGCTTCCCTAGGTAATAAAAAAAAACAGGGCACTGTGCTGAATCTGTACAGATTCCGTGGTCTGCTCAAGTTTTTCAGTCTCTAGTATCTTGAAAACATTCCAAATATTTTCAATCAGGTAAAACATTATACACGGGGAAGCAACAAAAAGACACTGTAACTGAGTTCTGATAGAAATTATCAGACAAACTTTGACCTTTAGAAAATAAAGGAAGAGTGAGTAGGAAAGAAAGAAAATGCAATAGAGATAAATGCAAAAGTCTCATGTGAATTTAAACCTAAAACACTAGTTAATCTAATTAAATAACAGGTTGGAAAGGGCTGAAGAAGATAGCAAAGTTTAACAGATTAAACAAATATTCAAGGATTCGTTAATGTAGGATTATATCAATATTACCATGCTGCAGGCAATATGATTGACAGCTATAAATAAAAAAATAGAATAAGATATATTCTCAGTCTACATGATATAAACAAAAGAATACTTATAAAACATCTAAATTTCTGGTGTAGGAAGAACAACAGACCTATCAAGTATAGTAATTCTAGAAATGTGTATCTCCGTAATACTAAGTCAATTAAGCAAATATTTACTGAGTTCTTTTATGAGGAGCAATAATTTACAAAGAGGCAAGCAATTTACAATATAAAGAGAAATCAAGGCAGGGAATAACGAGCTCTATATCATACAAGGTAAAGTAAAATAAACCTAAATAAAAAGCAATGTTATTCTACCAACATTGAGATAAGCCTTTAAAAGCAGGTTGTAGCCTGGAATTTAGATTTTTAATCTATAGGAATTGGAAACCATTACCTTTTTTTTTTTTTTTTTTTTTTTTTTGCATTAAAGAGTTATCTGAGCTTGTAAAGGTGTTGGTGATAATAAGAGGAATGTTTTGGAAAGGGTGTGAATTGGAAGGCAAGGAGACAATTTAGTGGTTGTGAGCCAGCACCCTCAGCTATGGGCAGGAGATAGATTCACTGGTGAGCAAAACCAGACCAGGTGTCTGGCCCCAGGGGTGCTCACAGACTGGTGAGCAAGATAGAAATTAATCAGAGAAGCAGAGAGATAAAATGTAAAAATGAATATAACTGAAACAGGTGCTGTGAAATCGTGGACCATGGAAACAGGGTTACCTCGTATAGCACATTTCCAGTATGACCAATCCCCACAGCAACTGTTAAGTAGCCAGATTGGAAGGTTAGATGCTGAGGACCTGAGCCAAGGCCATTCCGTGCTATGCTGTAGGAGTCCCAAGAAGAGACACATGGTTTTATGAGGCTTTCTAGAAGGGAGAGGACATGTACAGAGCATTCACACAGAAAACCAAAGGGCTAGTGAAGGAGAAAGGGAGGTTAATTAAAAGCTTGAGTCCTATTCCACAAGAAACACTGAGCTTCTCTCTTATTCACACTTTGTTTTGGGCTTAAAAGATAAAGCCAAAATAGGAAGCTTCACAAAGAATAATGAAGCAATAAACATCGCAGGGTATGCCTTGTGTTGTAAGACAAACCACTACTTCCTCTTCTCAAAAGCCAAAGAAGTGATCATCATTTTGTGTTTTGATTTTGAACTCTTAAGGAAATTTTTCTGGACAGTTATAAGGAGCAAATCCAAAAACCAAATAGTCCATGCACCAGAGAATGGGTCAGCATACACAAATGATGGTGACTTTTTGAAGATAAAAGGGCGACGCTTGCTTCAAGAAAGATGTAGCAGGAAACCACGCTTTCGATATTACGTGCCGCTGAACTAGCACAAGTTTTGCTCATTTTGGAGTGGCAGGGTATCATCTAAAGTAAAAAATGATACAGTCCCACACCATTCTTTTTCATAAGTTAGCTCTTCTATCTGCCCCGGAAACATGACCATGCTCCCTCCCCCGGTGGCCCATTGCTGTGGGTAAGTTACGGGACTCTTTCTACAGGAACTCAGAGCTGGACCTGCTGGAGGAAGGGAGATGTCTGGGACAACTATTTTGTTTGTTTCAGTTTCCTATACTTATTTAAAAACATAGAAATGTCAAAATGGGGGCGCTTGGGTGGCTCAGTCAGTGAAACATCTGTCTTTGGCTCAGGTTATGATCCCAGGGTCCTAGGATGGAGCCCTGCATCGGGCTTCCTGCTCAGCGGGGAGTCTGCTTCTCCCACTGACTCTCCCCCTGCTTGTGTTCTCTCTCTGCCAAATAAATTAAAATCTTAAAAAAAAAAAAAAAAAGGGAAATGTCAAAATGAGGTTTCAAAAATTGTGGTATATTTAAAGTTATATGACAAGGGCCTCTCAGTCCTGTTAGTGTATCTCTGTGATTATATGCATGTTCTCTTTTAGAGATAAAATTAAAAATCAGCATCGAAGACCCTTTCTGAAAGGCCTCTGGTCTACACATCACAGGCTCAGAATATTAGGCAGTGGATCCCAGATGCAGCCTACAGTTACCTCAGATCCACTTAATCCAACAACAACATCACCAGATACTACCAGCTCGGGAGTCCTAAATGCAACAATCACTGCACTTGTTCGTGGGTAGAGCTTTTTTTTTTTCATGTACAATTACATAATACCCATTATTATTATATAAAGACATGGTTAGACTTGAAACATTTTTTTTAAAGATACAGACTTCAGGTCCTGTTTTTAAGAAGGAGGGTGAAAAAGCTTTGTCATTCGAAACAAACCTAACAAATCAAACCACAACTTCTTCCTGTTCTTAAAAAAAAAAAGAAAAAAGAAAAAAAAACCCTCTCTCTCAAAAGAAACAAAACAAAACAAAAAACCCTGCAAAAAAATTCCAATCTGGGACAGAAGAAGTAAAACCATTGCAGTTCAGTATGTACAGCTAAAATTTGCCTCATAACTGAAGTGTTAAAGTAACAATGTGGGTTAAAAACACACCTATATACATACACATATACACAGACATAAAAAAAAAAAAAAACACTCTTGAGAGGAAGCTCCAAGTGCATATCTAGCCTTAAAGTAAATGTTCACAGTATTAGTTAAATCTTACATTATATGCATGTGTGACCAATGAGGAGCCTGTTCACTGCCCACGATCCCAGAGAACCAAAGACTGTCACAGGATATGCTCCCTCCTAGGGAGGGCAGAAAGCTGAGAGAGCTCTAGGCCTTCTCCCAACTCATTTCATTGTCCTTTTTGCTTTCCTTTGCATGCTACCCTCCAACCCCAGACACAGACCTGAGAAAAGTTATTCACCTACTCTTGAAAACTTATTATTTTTTCTGGGGTGCCTGGATGGCTCAGTGGGTTAGGCCCCTGCCTTCGGCTCAGGTCATGATCTTGGGGTCCTGGGATCGAGGCCAAGCATCGGGCTAGATCAAGCTAGACCCCTAGCATCGGGCTCTCTACTTGGCAGGGAGCCTGCTTCACCCTCTCTCTCTGCCTGCCTCTCTACTTGTAATCTCTGTCTGTCAAATGAATAAATAAATAAAAATAAAATTAAAATAAAACTTATTATTTTTTCTTTTTCTCAGAAACCCACACAGCTGAAATGAGCTTCATATTACTCATTTGTGAATGGGTATAACATATAGGGTCGTGATGGGAAGACCATCCATGTGGAAGGCTGTCATAGAAACAGACGTGATTCTTGTCTCTAACATAACGCTCCTGGGTGTCCTCATCAGCAGGTGGGCACTCCTGCCTAGAGGTCGTGCACCTCTGCACTTAGTAATGACATTTATATAGCCCTTCACAGCTTAAATGAAGCTTTCCTTCATATTATTTCACTCTGTTCTTATAACAACCATGTTCATAACTATTATTATCTCCATTTTACAGAAAAGGAAATTGAAGGCTGGAGAATGTAAGTGATGTGCCCACGATCACAATAAGTGATCAGCAATAAGTGTCAGTATTTATTCAAACTCATGTCCACTGGCTCCAAATCCCTTACACTTTTATACCATATAGGATTCTTGCCATGGCCTTGGTAAAGCCCTTTGCTCTAGCCTCCAATAATGGAAAGCAGGATCAAGGATACAGCAGGCTAAAGGAATTTGACTTCTGTCACTGCAAAGGTGTAAAGCTAAGACCCCCTTTAGCAAGGAGAAGGTCAATACAATGTAAGTCAATTAAAGACAGTTCCGGTAGAACAGTGATTATTAGGCGGTCCATGAAGTGGCAAGATGGAGCTGTGCAAAACAATGGGTTATAGAACTGGTTGCTATAGTTACAAACCAGAGGAAATCTTTCCCTTACGCAGAGTGTGGCAAGAAGCACTGGTCTCATATCCACAATAATTTACAGTCAATCTGCAAGTCCAGTCAGGCTTTAGAATCTCAAAGGATGGCTGAGAGGCCCTATCAGTTCCCTTAATAGTTACCAAATAATTCAGTAGTGAGCAGAAACAGTTCCAAATCCTGTTCGAGGTTTGGAATGCTCAAGTAGGTCTAAAGGTGACAGTCTTCCAGAAGGTCTGTGAATCAGAGATTCTCTATGTTTGCGTGCAATCTAGAATCTTCACACTGCAGGCCATTCCTTACTTTTGCTACAAAAACACGCATGTTTTTCAAATTCTTCTGTCACCTTTGCTTAAATTTTTAAAAAGCATACCTGAAAGCACATTGATAGCATTACAATACTAGTCTATATGTCCTGTCTAATTAGGTCATTGCTTTGCAAACCTGCTCTTTGATTTACCCCTTTCCTCTTCCCCACACTCTAGTCAATAGGAATTGTGAGTTTAGATGGGTCTGTTTCCTTAGGAAAGAATTTCTTGTAGTATGGGCTATCGTTGCTGCTTCCCAAATGCAGCAGCCCTGGCTCCTCCCTTCTTCATCATCATGGTGGTTGTCCTCCTCCTCTTCCTCTTGTCATTTCATCTAAGACTAGGATTAGTGGCTTTAACTTAGTCTACAGGATGACAGCAAGGGGTAATGGAAAATGAATACTTTGAAGTTCATCAACTCAGGCTTGAATCTCATTCTTCCCCTTCCTGTGTGACCTTGGGCAAGATATGTAACCTCTAAGTGGCTATTTCTTCAACTACAAGATGATTTAAGAGTTTTTGGGAAGATTAAATGGAACAAAATCTCAGTCCAGACCCAGCATGTAGTCCTCAATAAATGTTAGCTCCCTCCCACCACTGTCTGGGTTTTTTTGTTTTGTATTTGTTTTTTGTGGGTTTTTTTTTGTTTTGTTTTGTTTTGTTTTTTGCTTTCATGTGAAAGCCTTAAATAATTTTGACAGGGATCTAATAAACAGATGTCTTCCTGGGACTGGATCAAATGGTTTAGGAATCTATAGGTTGGGGCTCTTCTAGCATGAATTTTTTCCTAGAATACATCCTTAGGCTCTTGTGTGAGAGTCCTGGTAGGCCTAACCTTGAAATCCCACTATGAGATGTTTTCATCTAGGGAAAGAAAGACGATGTAGGATATCGGGTACGGTGAAATCTTTGTATTTGCGAAGTATTTGGGTCCTTAAAAGAACATGTCAACTCTTAGGGCAGGGCCAGCTTTAGACAATAAGAGGGCAAAGTTCCCTCGCCCGTGTCTAGAAATTTCACAGCCTCCTCTTTTCATTGCATAAGTACTTCCTGTTCTCAGGCTTCCCCTGGCCTTGGCAGATCTCCCCTTCAGGCTTCCTCCCCTTGGGCAGCATCCCTTACTCAATTTCTTTCCTTCCTCTAAAAGCAAAGGTTCTTACATTCATTATAGCTTTGGAAGAATATTTACCAAGCCAATTTTCCTCCTTTACATTGGTGGAGGAAGTTAGAAGTAAAAATAAACAACAACAACAACAACAACAAACCCTCTCTGAACTGGGGAGCAAGAAGAGTCGGCGTAGGCCCCTGAGGCCTCTTGTCTGCCCGGGACAAGGCTCAGGAAGCGAAATAGTGGAATTCGGACATTCGAGAACATCGGAGAGATCACTTGCCCCTTCTCTCAGGTGAGATGCTGAGGATGTAACAAGGCTGTGTACCTTTACTGATCCTACCCCTGCTCATGCTAAAGCAGTAGGTGGGGAAGGCCCAAGACAGTCCACACAGTGGCCAGGGAGAGGTTCTGAAGGCTAGCCGAGAGCGCTACATCCCTGGACATTGTGATGAAAGACACGGCTTCGGAAAGCTTTGCGGCGCATGCCACTGAGAACCAGAAGAAGAGGCAGAATTCTCAAAGATACCGGCCAGGAGAACCAAGTGTGAGACCGAGGTGGATACATATCTCAAGGGGACTCAGCATGGTCAGACAAGCAGCCACTGGCCAGACAACTATCCTGAAGCCACAATGCTATCTAATAACACTGAACTTGGCTCTCCTGCCTAAGAGGAAGAGAGAAAAAGTAGAATTAGGTGGGGTTCTTTTAGTCAGCTTTATGGAGATATAATTTACGTGCAATAACACTCATAATTTTAAGAGCACAATGAGTTTTTACACATATTGACAGTTGGGTAATCGCTGCCACAGACATTCTCATTTTGTAGAGAGCAAAGTGGAGTCTCTCATGTCAGGCAGGAGCCTGCGTCAAGCAATGACGCAAGCAGTTAAGGTACTGCAGCTAGGAGATATTGCCAGGACCAATGTCAGCTGATGACACCCCAGAACTGATAACCAGCAGAACCAGAGGAGGTCTGCAGAAATCCAAAACTGATTAAATCCCTTTAAAAAGAGAAGGATTTTGGCAGCAAACTGTCAGACTCCTCCGACCTGACCCTTCTACATCTGACCACTTAAAAAAGGCAACTGCCGCGATGGTTTTGCCCAATGGATCTCCAAATAGAACCGAGAGCCTTCCCTGCTGATCATGAGAAGCAGTGAGTGCAGAAAGCTGACCCGGACCAGATGCAGACCTTATCTCAGCAGCGCACCCACAAACTGAGGTCACATTTGGTTCGTTCACTTCCCACCCCTTTCTGTTATCTTGTTATATGGCTTTTCTTCTATCCTGCTCTGTGTGCCATGTAAGAAGCCACATTTAATCACATGGGGAGATGTCACTGAGTTTGGAATCCTGAGTCTGCTTTATCATTGTGATTTAACCTTGCTTTGTGATTGACTAAAGCTGACATTGTGGAAAGACACGACTCATGTGTGCGCCTTCCTATCGTGCTTATGACGCCATGAACTCTAAAAGCTTCCTCTGTTTGCCTTTATGATCCATGCCCTGTCCTATCTCCATGCCTGCCGTCCCAGGCACCTAGTAACAACTAGTCTTGCTTTTTCCAGTATTTTATGCAAATAGAATCATAGATTTTTCTGGCTTCTATAATTTAGCAGAAGGTTTTTAGGGTTCACCTACATTGCTGTGGGCATCAGTATTTCATTCCTTTTATTGCCGAGTGATATCACAATGTACAGATGCACCACAATTTATTTGCCAATTCACCAGTTGATAAACATTTGACTTGTTACTCATAGAGCTGCTATAAACATTTGAGTATAAGTCTTCATGTGAATGTATGTTTTCATTTTTCCTGGGTAAATATCTAGGAATGGAATTACTGGGTCATATGGTAAGTATATGTTTAACTCAATACAAAACTGTCCGATTGTCTTCCAAAGTGGCTCTGTGATTTTATATTCATACCAGGAAAAAGTGGACACCAAGCTTCCCAATGATCCATGTCCTTTCACACTTGATAATGTCAGTATTTTTACCCATTCTGCTGGATGTGTAGTGGCATCTAATTTTGATTTTTAATTTGTGGTTTTAATTTCCATTTCCATAAGACTACTTAATGTGGAACATCTTTTATGGGCTTATCTGCCATTTACATATCTTCTTAGATGAAGTGTCTACTTACTATTTTTTGCCCAGTAAAAAAATCAGGTTCTTTTGCTCCCTACTAATATTGTAAGCATTCTTTGTGTCTTTGGGATACAATTCTTTTATTAATATGTTTTGTAGATATTTTCTCTCAGTTTCTCCCAATCTTTTCATTTTCTTAGGATTGTCTTTTTGAAGAGCAAATTTTTTTAATTTTGAGGAAATCCAATGTATCATTTTTTCTCTTTTATGGTTCACATTTTGTATCTTAAGAAATCTTTGCCAAACTCAAGGTCACAAGATTTCCCCCTATATTTTCTTCTAGAACTTTGAGAGTTTTAGCTCTTCTACTTGCATCTTTTATCTCTGTCAAATTTTTGTGTATGGTGTGAAGTAAGGATTGATATTCTTTGGGGAGGTGAGGGATATATGGATATCTAGTGGTTCAGCACCATTTGTTAGGAAAATATCCTCTTCCCATTGAATTATCATGGCACCTTTTCCAAATATCAATTAACTAAATATGTGTAGGTCTATTTCTATGTTCTCTATGCTGTCCCATTGATTTATGTCTATTCTAATACCAATACAATATTGTATTGATTATCATAGCTCTGCAGTAAGTATTAAAATGACGTAGTATAAATCCTCAAACTTAGTTTTTTCTCAAAATTGTTTTGGCTATACTATGTATTTTTATTTCCATATATATTTTAGAAGGAACTTATCAATTTCTATCTTTAAAAAAGCCTGCTGCAATTTTGACTGAGCAACAAATCAATACATTAGTGTGGGGCAATATGCCATCTTAATGTTGAGTCTTATTTTTCTTGAATTTGGTTTTTCTCCCCACTTATTTAGGTCATCTTCAGTTTTTCATAGCAATGTCTTAAGGTTTTCAGAAGCTATGTCTTGTATATGTTTTGTTAACTTTATCCCTAAGTATGTCACATTTTGTACGTTATTATAAATGATATTATTTTTCAATTTTGATTTCCAAATGTCATTGTTAGTCCTTAGAAATCAAATAAATGGGGTCCTTGGGTGACTCAGTTGGTTAAGCATCTGCCTTCAGATTGTGATCTCAGGGTCCTGGGATTGAGCCCTGCATTGGGCTCCCTGCTCCGTGGGGAGTCTGCCTCTCTCTCTCCCTCTGCTCCTCTCCCCTGCTCATGCTCTCTCTCTCGTGCATGTGCACCATCTCTACCAAACAAATAAAATCTTCAAAAGAAAAGAAATAAAATTGGTTTTTGTCATTGACCTTGTATTTTGTAGCCTTGTGAAACATTTTTATTAATTCAGTAGCTTTATACAATATTCCTTAGAATTTTCTACTCACATGATCATGCTATCTGCAAATAAACACAATTTCACTTCTTCCTTTCCAATGTAGATTCCTTTTCTTTCTTTTTATTGCCTTATTATACTATATAGGACCTCTAGTACAATGCAGAACAAAAATGGTGAGTGAACATTCTCCCTTTGTTCCACATCCTTTTTATTTTTTTTTTTAAAAAGATCATTTATTTATTTATTTTACAGAGAGATAGATAGCACAAGCAGGCAGAGCAGCAGGGAGAGGGAGAGGGAGAAGCAGGCTCTCCGCTGAGCAGAGAGCTGGATGTGGAACTCAATCCCAGGACCCTGGGATCATGACCTGAGCTGAAGCCAGCCATTTAACCGACTGAGCCACCCAGGTGCTCCTTTGTTGCACATCTTAACAGGGAAAGCATTCAGTCTTTCATAGTTAAATATGGTATGAAGTGTAAGTTTCCATAGCTGCCTGTACCAGGTGGAGGAAGTTTCCTTCTATTCCAAGTTTGTTGGAAGTTTCTAACAAGAAGTGTATCGAATTTTCTAAACTTTTTTTAATCCATTAAGATGATCATATTTTTCAGCAAATGATACTGGACAACTGGACATCCTTATGTAAAAAGATGCACCTCAAACCATACCCTCTATCATTTACAAAAAGTAACTTGAAATGAGGTATTTGCCTGAATGTAAAATCTAAAAGTAAAAAGTGTTCAGAAGAAAATATTCACTATTCACAACCTTGGTTTGGAGAAAGGTTTTGGTTTTTTTTTTGTTTTGTTTTTGTTTGTTTTTGTTTTTAGATTGGACACAAAACCACAAATCATAAAAGAGAAAAATAGATAAATTGGACTTTTCAAAACCTAAGAGTTCTGCTCTTTGGAAGACAGTATTGGGAAACTGAAAACAAAAATCACAGATGGGAAGAAAATACATGCAAATAATTTATCTGTCACAAGAATGGTATGGACAATATATTAAGAAATCTCATAGCTTAATAATAGGAAATCAAATAGACCGATTTAAAAAGTGGGCAAAAGATTTGAACATATACTTAACCTAAGATATACAAATGGCAAATAAGAATATGAAAATATGCTTACTTCATTAGTAATTGGGGAAATCCAACTAAAAATCACAATGAGATACAACTACACACTTATTAGAGTGTTTTTTAGAAAGTGACAACACCAAGTGTTGACGAAGATGTGGAGTAACTGGAACTCTCACATATTGCTAGTGAGAATGCAAAGTTGTATAGCTCCTTTGGACAACAACTTACTTATATCTTATAAAGTTAAACATACATTTACCAAATGACCCATCCATTCATTCATATGTATTTATTCAGGGGGAATGAGGATATGTATCTATTCAAAAACTGTACACAAATGTTTACATTGGTTTTATTAATACTCACTCCAAACTGGAAACAACCCAAATATCAACTTAAGGGATGTATAAACAGATCGTGGTACATTCATAGAATGGAATATGACTCAGAAATAAAAATGAATAAAAAAAGAAATAAAAATGAATAAACTATTGACACATACAATAGTGTGGGTGAATTGCAAATACATTATATTAAATCAAAAGGCTATGTACTATATGATTTCATTTTAGAAGTTCCTGGAAAAGGCAAAAGTGTTGGGACAGCTAACAGATCAAGTATTTGCCAGGGGCTGGATGCTGGGGGAGAAGGAGTGACTACAAAGTAGTATGAGGGAACTTTTGACAGTGATGGAAAAATTCTACATCTTGATTGTCATGTGGCTACATCACTGTATACATCTGCCAAAATTGATAAAAATGTCCAACCCAAAAGGGTGGATTTTACTGTGTGTAAATTATACCTCAGTAACTATAAAACAAAGCAAAGCAAACAAAAAGAACAGAATTTACACAAAGTATGAAAACTGTAGGCTATCAAAAAAAAGAAAAAAATTCTAAAAACAATCAGAGAGAAAAGGCAGTTTCTCTATAAAGGCACTAAATTAGACAGACAGAAAACTTAGACTTCTCATTAGCAAAAACTGTACTACTTCAAAGTACTGAGAGACAGTAACTGTCAACTAGTTATTTAAGAGTAAGGGCAAAATAAAGACATTTAGAGACAAAATCTGAAGAAATAACTCAAAGACTCATTAAATATATATATAAAGATACACTTCAGTAAAAACAAAACCAAATCTAGAAGGAAAGAGGTGAGCAAATAAATTCTTAAATGTTGCTAAATCTAAATGAGCACAAAATATAAAAATCAATAATAGGGGAGCAAGCATGGCTTATACAGTTAAGTGACTGACTCTTGATTTTGGCTCCGGTCATGATTTCAAGGTTGTGAGATCAAACCTTGTGCCAGGCTCTGTGCTGAGCATGGAGCCTGCTTACATTCTCTCTTTCTCCCTCTGCCCCTGTCACCAATTCACACTCGCTCTCTCTAAAATGATAATAATAATATTAATAACTACTAAACTAAAATATACAAGGGAATAAATGACACGGAAGACAGAAGGGAGAAGACTGATGTTAAAGAATTTCATTGTTCAAGAGGAGGAGGAAGATACTGATTGATCAGGCTTCTGCTAAGTCAAGCGAGTATGCCAAAAAGCCAAGGATAATGATTAGAAGAAAAGAAATAGCCTTCCAAATTATATGGAGGAAAAGGTGAATAAAGAAAAATATACAGACTAAATTAATGGAGAAAATAGAGGAATCCTCCCCCCAAAAGCAAAAAGGCAAGATTAATGGAAAACACAAAATAAGCTGGCAAGAATGCATATAAATGTAAAAGTAATTACAAAAATTGTAAAATGGATTAATTTACCTGTTGAGAAAGATTCCCAGATTAGTTTCAAAATATCTTGCTGTATTCTGTTTATAAGACACAAGTCCCAAATATAGTGTCACAGGCTTGAAGTAAAGGGATGAAAATATTATTAGAAAAAAATAAATAACAAGACAGAGAGCAATACTTGAGATAAAGAAGGTCATTATTTAACGACAAAAAGGAAATTTATCAGAAAGCTATTAATCTCGAACCTATACATAACTAACAGCATAGCCTCAAAATATATTAACTGTAAGTGGAATTTCTATTCAATGCTACTCCTGTGTGAATAGTTGAAAACAAAATTTCTACCTTGTAGAAATGGAATTAAGCATTAGCACATACAAGAACTCTTGTCTAAAATTAGCTTTTAAATTTTTTCTATTATGAGTAAACTCTAGTTGCTTTGTGTATTTAAGTTATCTCAGGTACATACATAAACACACATACATATTGCTTTAACATACAAAGTACTCAAGAATATGTCTAACGTAGGCAACTTCTCAAGGTGCTTAGAATGGGAAAGTTTGACTGCATTAAATCACAGACACTTCCCTGCACATCATGGGCATGGAAACAAATAACCAAATGTGTCCATACGTCAGTGGTGATTTCAAAGGAAGCTACCTACATATTCATTAAATATTTCTTAGTACTGCCAGTTATCAGATTGAGTTTATTAAGATTTCACAACAAGAATGAAAGTCATAAGATATATTCATTGTAAAAGTTTATAATTGAGAAAGTTGGCAAATTCCTTGGGCTTCCCTCAGCTAAGCTGAATCCCAGAATTCTATTTAAGTTACATTTTTCTGAAAACTGACTCATGCCCTCTGCTGTCCATTTATTGAATATCAATTATTAAATAAAGTAAAATCTTCATTGGCATTTACATTTACATAGTAAGAAATCCTTCAACTATTTCATTATTTGAGTTAGTTTTAGGAAACAATGTATTTCAAGAAGTGCTTTTAAAACTTTTAAATTATAAATGTGATATATGTTTATTATTGAAAACACACAAAAAATGAAATAATTATTTTACTACTTGGAGATAACCATTGTTACCAAGTTGAAATTGTTTCCATGGGATATATTTTTTAAAACACAATTTTATTTTATGAAACAAGATGGGATTGGGAGGGAGACAAACCATAAGAGACTCACAATCTCAAAACACAAACTGAGGGTTGCCGGGGGGTTGGGGGGGGTTAGGGAGAGGGTGGTGGGGTTATGGACATTGGGGAAGGTATGCGCTACGGTGAGTGCTGTGAAGTGTGTAAATCTGGTGATTCACAGACCTGTACCCCTGAGGCTAATAATACATTATATGTTAATAAAAAATAAAAAATCATAAAAAATAATAAAATAAAATAAAATTTTAAAATTATTATTATCGGGACACCTGGGTGGCTCAGTTGGTTGAGCGACTGCTTTCGGCTCAGGTCATGATCCTGGAGTCGGGCTCCCTGCTCAGCAAGGGAGTCTGCTTCTCCCGCTGACCTCTCTCCTCTCATGCTCTCTCTCTTATTCTCTCTCTCTCTAGCTCTCAAATAAATAAAATCTTTTTAAAAAATAAAACTATTATCATCATTACAGAATTGGTATCATACTAAACATACAATTGGCATTCTACTCTTTTCACTTAATATTACCATGAGATAATAGGAAAAAATATATGATGATCTCTCCTTGGCTCCTGGCACAGGGCTCCTGAAACCCTTGTAATTTCTGAGGATGATAGAAATGTCTTTTGTTCTAGCGAGGTGACTTTGGGTGGCTCTTGGATGGCTCTTGGATGAGGGTTGGTCACTGGAGAGTATGAACCATGATAAGAAGGTTGGAATTTTCAGCTCTGCACCAGTCTCCTAAGAAGAAAGAAGGGCTAAAAGTGGAATTAAGGATCCATCATATCTACATGATGAAGCCTCCATGAAAATCCTGATAGTATGGGGTTTGTAGAGCTTCCATTTAGGCAAACACATCCACACAAGGAGGGAGACACACCCCAACTCCAGGGAGACAGAAGGTCTTGTTCTCAGAACCCTGCCAGACCTCACCCTATCTCTTTCTTCATTTGGAGATATCTATCTATCTATCATCTATCTATCTATCTATCCATCCATATGAATTTTCATCAAATCTTTTAATAAACTGGTAAACATCTTTCCCTGAGGTCTGAGAACCATTCTGGCAAGTTCATCAAAACTGTGAAGGGGGTTGTGGGAACCTCTGATTTGTAGCCAAACCAGACAGAAGTTGTGGGTAACCTAGGGACCCATTACTTGTAATTAGCATCTCAAGTGGGTAAGAGCAGTATTGTAGAACTGAGCTCTTATCCTGTGGGATCTGACACTATTTGCAGGTACGTAGTGTCAGAATAGAGTCAAACTGTAGAACATCCTGCTGGTGTCTTGAAAAACTGCTTGTTGTGGGAAAACCCCTCAGACACGTTGTAGCCAAAAGTGTCAGAAGTGTTATGAGTGTGGTAGTAGTGTGAGAGTAAAGGAGAAACACACAGAATAAGAACTGGATGATTTTCCTTTACAATTATATTATAGAAGTGCTCCCACATCACTGAGTAGTCTTCAAGATATAATTTTTGAATAGCTGCAGAATATTCCAGATGTATACTGATTTACATAACACCCTACTATTTTTGGACATTTAAGTTACTTCATTATTTTAGTATCATAAGTAACTCTATAGAACAAAATTCCTTGAATGTAAGTTTTTTTGAATGTCCCTGATTTTATGCTTACATTAAATCCCCAAAAGTACAATTTACAAGTCATTTTTTAAAAATATTTTTTATTTATTTTATATATATATATAAATATTTTAAATATTTTTAAAGTGCTTTATGCATACTGTTGAAATGAACTCTGGAAAGTTTTTAACAATTTACGTGCCCACCAGCAGTATGTCTATGTATCCATCACGAACATATACTGCTGGTGGGTGTGTAAGTTACTATAAACTTTTCCTCCTTAAGAGTTTACTTGTAAGGTATTTTTACAACTTCAGTTGAAAAAAAAAGAACAACATAGGAATGAAAAGTTATTTATGATTCTTCATTCATTTGATGAATAATTATTTTTCTTCAAAGGGGTCAGGAGGATAGAGGACCTTTTAGTAGAGTGGGAAGAGGGCCAGACTCTCTAATTGTTTAATTTTAATCTTTCTGAATTTGTTTCCTCATGTATAATGTGAGGATAATAATACTTGCTCTGCTAAACTGAGTGTTTTATGAGGATACTACAAGATGTGAATACGCTTTGAAAACTATAATGTCACACAGATGGAAGGCAGTATTTTTATTAGTCGTCATTGACATGTAGACAGATTTGATACGTAAGTAATGTATCAATAAAAAAGAATTTTTAAAGTATCAATACCTTTTTAATATCTTATATTAATCTTATATCATTTTCTCCAGTTTCAAGTTAACGTAATCAGAAAAGTAGTATTTCAGTAGTATTTTCTTTAGTTTTGTTTGAAAATAATCAAAGAAAGATTTTGCCACAGAGACAATTATGGTTCACCTGCCAATTCCATGAACTTGGTTTGTCTCAGAAAAGGAAATCTCACCACAGAAACAAAATAATCTGCTAGGTATTTATTCCTATTTAATCTAAAAATATTTGGCATGTGTACAACAAATGTGAGTGCATTCTCAACTTGCTTAAACCAATGCCTTTTTCAAAAATTTTCAAACTTATCCCCGTGGGTTTTCATTAAAAAGACACTTTGAAGATCAGTCTGAATAATTATGACCAAATGAAACACAAAGTCAAGGACAGAGCTAGTATTCAGTGGGAATTTGGTGAACCTAAAAGCTAGCACTTATCATAAGCCTTCACTAACTAGAAAGGAGAATAAGGAAGGAGAAAGAACTAGGAGGACAGAAAAGAGGAAAGGATAGCTTATGAAAACACTGAATTTTATAAAAAAGGTAATGGCTAGTGGAAAACTCTGTGTCTTGGGCCCACGAGGACTTTAGCTCAGTTCATTAGGACTTCAGTCCATCTCTCTATCGCTACCTCCCAGTAAATTCAGTTATTGCATTTTTGCTAAGAGCTTCAGGTTTTTTTTTTTCTTCAAGATTTATATATTTGTATGAGAGAAAGAGAGAGAGAGAGTGCGTGCGAGCGCGAGTGAGCAAGCGGGGGAGGGGCAGAGGGAGAGAATCTTTAAGCAGACTGACTCTGCTAATTGGGGAGCCCGAGGCAGGCTGGATCGCAGGTCCCAGGAGATCATGACCTAAGCCAAAACCATCAGACAAATTATAGTATAAATAAATTAGAAATATCACATTTCTCCAGATATTTTTCACCAGTTCTACCATACCAGTTAAAGATACTAACACAGAAAGAAGTAGGATAGATAAAGGGAAAACTAGTTTATCTTACAAATGACTAAACATAGCATAAACTAGGAAAAAGGAAGAATCTTCGGGATGTGTCTTTTTTTTTAGGTTTTATTTATTTATTTGTTTAGAGATAGAGTGTGTGAGCAAGTTGGGGGGCAGAAGGAGAGGGAAAGAATCTCAAGCGGACTCCATGCTGAGCACAGAGCCCAACACTGGGCTTGACTGAAGCCCCCACGCACCCCAACAAGGGCTTCAGTTTTTTAAGACATTTGGTTACAGCATTTGCATTTTATTCAGTGTCATTGTTTGCAATTTTTCTTTAACAAACAGCTTAGGGAGTAATAGGTAGGAAGAGGTAGGGGCACAGGGAGAGATACGCAGGGAAGCAGGAAATAAATCTTATGGGTCCCCCCCCTTTTAAAATTGCCTGCAGAATAATAAAAGATAAAAAAGACCTTAAGGAGTCATTTAGTGCGATCCTTCAACTTAGAACTGAAGAAACAGATTCAGGTGACCCAGAGAGCAAGGAAAATAATCAGTTTCCTGTCAGTGTTGAGCTCTTCCTATTGCACTATTGACTCTTTTTTTTCCTTATTTTAGCCCTAAAACTGGGGACCATTTGTAAGTCAAAGAGATTAATGCTGCTGTCAACACAAGTCCTGATTTTTCAGCTATTTCTTGGTTACTAAGAATCAGTGCTATCCCTAAAATAAAAATACAGTAATTTACACAATTTTGTAGCCTGTGCATCATGTTCACATCAATTATCTCATCTGATCCTTGCAAAAACTCTTTGAGGCAAAATAAGGAAAGTAATATTGATCTCATTTTAAGGGAAAGCAGTTAAAACCCTGAGTTGTCCAATGACTGGCTTAAGATTACTTAGGATCAGGAAGGAGGGAGGACTCTAATGCTATTCCTATATTTGGTATCAAAGAGGGAGTTGCACCAAAAAACACCAGCCTGGGGCGCCTGGCTGGCTCAGTCCCTTAAGTGTTGGTTTTGGGCTCTGGTCAAGATCCCAGTGTCCTGCAATCGAGCCCCACGGCTTCTCCTTCTCCCTCTGCCTGCTTCCCCTCCCCCCGCTCCAAAAATAAATAAATAATATCTTAAAAAAAAAAAAAAAAAAAAGGAACTGAGTAAAAGCCCCGCCAATCTGGCTCTTTATTTTCCTGCTGAGGGATTTTCCATATCAGGGTATCCTGCACTATTTTAGTGAAGTTTGTATCTAATCTCCCACTGTAGTTTGCATCTAATTTTCACCTTTTTTTTTTTTTTAAGATTTTATTTATTTTAAGAGAGAGCACGCACATGGGAAGGAGCAGTTGGAGAAAGAGATTCCCCTTTGAGGAGGGAATCGGAGGTAGCACTCAATCCCAGGATCCTTGGATTATGACCTGAGTGGAATAAGACGCTTAACCGACTGAGCCACCCAGGCGCCCCTAGTTCTCACCTTTTAAAAGCGCAGTTTCTTACCCCTTGACTTGGTCCTGATCCTTATTTAAGTTCCTATTTTTCTTGATAGATTAGGACCTCCAGGGTCTCACTCCGAAGCTCCACCCTCTCCAAAGAAGTCGCGTCCTCGGTATCCAAGGAAACCACTCAGTCCTGCCCACATTGCTCCTTACGCGCTTTCCATTGGCCCGTTGGATTCCCAAATAGATTCCGCCCTCTCCCCACCCCAGTTCCTCCAATGGCTAATGGGCTTCAGGCAAAGAGCGCGCACCTTCTGAGTTCGGGTGACACCTGCTCTTACTACTCCAATACCCTGCGCATTGCCTCTTGGGATATGTAGTTTCCAAGCTGCCCGGAGCCCCACGACATCGCGTCCCCTTTAGAACTACGTATCCCATGCGCCTTTGCGAAAGAGGCGGGCGCGGGCAAGGCGGTGCGGGTCAAGAGTGGATAGTTACAGCTTTGAAATTCCAGCTTGCCGCGGAGGCGTGTGCGGCTGAGGTTTAAATTGCCAAAGAAAGTGAGCAGTTTTGCTTCAGCAAATCTTCGCAGATGTCTCCCTTTTGACTTGAGCTGGGGCAGTGGTCAAGTAGACTGGCAGTGGCGAGACTGGCCTACGGCTGAGGTGATTTGAGGGAGCGCGAGAGGGGTGCGCCATGTTCGCCCCCGGCTCGGGCTGGGGATTTGGCTGCCTCTGGCTCAGCCAGCTCCGAGTTGGGGCCCGCAGAGCTGCGGGGCGCTGGGCTTGTCGGGCTGGCCCGGCCCGGCGGTACAGCTCTGGTGGGGGAGAGCGCCAGCCCGGGTCGGAGCCCGCGGTCTCCCCGCCAGGCCTCGCATGCCAGACTCTGAAGGAGTGGGCGTTGCTGGTGAGCCCGTTCGGTCTGCTGCGGGCGCGGCTTCCGTGCCATTTGGCCGTGAGGCCCCTGGACCCCCTTACCTACCCGGACGGCGACCGCGTCCTGGTTGCGGTGAGAGCAGCGAAGGGCGGGGCGCGGGACCTGGCCGGCCTGCTGGTGAAGTACGACGAGGCGCTGAAGGAGGTAGCCATCGTGTCTGACACCATCGACCCTCAGGCGTCCGTGGAGGTGAACGCGCCCCTGAAGTTTGGCAAGTGAAGTGGAAAAGGGTTTGGGTCCCAGGGCACAGACGGCGAACTTCTGAAATTAAGCAAATGTGCACTTTTAATTGGTACCCTTGGATCTGACTTTGTAACCTAACATAGTTGCCCCCCTCGGAACCTGCCTCCTTTTCTGTTCTACTTTGAGCTTCCTAGTGAAAGGTAGACATCAGGTTCCCAAAGATAGGAATTTTATAAATCCAATGAAAACATCGTTTGGAATAATCTAAATCAACTATAATTTGTGGCACCCTTATGTTCTCCTTTGGCACGTAGTTCCTATTTCTCTATTTCACCGCACTTTGTCAATAGCAAAGTGGTTTGTTTTTCAGGATTGAACTTTCTTGATAATCCATTCGGCGGTATGGTATGGCAGTATGGTATGGCAGTCCATTCACATTTCCCCTTGCCCATACACAGCCTGGGGTCTGTTCCAAATCAGCTCTGTCTGTAGGATGTTCCATATCTAACCTGGACCAAGTGTTGGGTCTCACGTAGGCTTTCCTACTGATACATCTCCATTGTAAATTATCCATGAGTAGTAGTCCGAAAAAATACAAACACAATCACATAGTAAAACCGCACAGTGGTCCGTCTGACAACGCCTGCAGTGTTCTAGGTATTTGGGGTCCATAATATTTATCAAATGCAAGCCACTGTGTACACAGCATCTTTCTAGTAAAGTGTCCCCAGCCTCTCCTTCCTGGGACAGAAGGATGATACTAATGATCATCACCAGCAGCCAATACCTCCAAGATAATCTTTTCTAATCCATAAAATCGCATCATAAAATAGATACAGTTATTGGCACTGTTTCACATAAGGAAACTGAGATACAGCAGGGTTCATGAAGTATTTATTGTGGGTAAAAAATCTATGCCTTCATGAAACATTTATTCTAATGGGGGTAGATTAAAAAACTATGTTCTCTCTCAGATATAAAGTGGTGGAGCTGAAATTTGAACTGACTGGGGTCTGCTCAACCATGATGGTTTACTGCTTCTCAACTTCTTTAAACTAGCCTAGATGAATAAAAGACCCTGTCTTCAAAATATAACAGTCTGGGGTGGGGAGGAAGATTTGTCAATATATTACCATAATGAAAAAGGGATTGAGTATTGAAATAGAGTAAGCGAAATTTTATGGTAACACAGACAAAAGTGGAACTATCTGTGCTGGTGACCTCAAACCTCATTATTTGTAGATTCCTCTTCTTAGAGCCAGAATCCCATTTCCAGTTTACCATTTCTAGGTGTCTATTTCACGGGCTTCTCAAATCAATATAATTCAATTTTCTTCGTATATACTTGTTCCTCCAGTTTGTTTATACCTGTTTCTGTGAGTAAGAGTAGCATTACTGCCACTAAGTGGGCTTTTCTACCTGTTGGGGTGTGTGGGTAGACGACATTTATGTCCTCTACATATCTATGAACGCTGCCTTACATGAAGGCTATGTTGTAACACTACTCAACCGAGTAAAAATTGGTTACTTACATTTGCATCCATCTGGGGTAAAATTATTGGTTTATATATTTTTAGATTATTACAACCAAAATATTGCTGTTTTAAAAGCCTTTATAGAGACTGCCATATACAAAATTGCAGAAATTTATTTTTATGCCATAACGATTAAATTGTGTTAAGCCCCAGTGGTTTTTTGTGGGGGGCAACAAACACAGATCTGTACTATTCCTACAATATGCTTTTAATTTATATGAAGTTTGGGAACAAATCTATAAATCTTTGTGAATATAAGAGAGAAGAGGCTAACTGGCTTATTCATGAATAGTTTACCATAATGACTTGTTAACTAGCTGTAGTTTTATTTAAACGTGTGTGTGTGTGTGTGTGTGTGTGTGTGTGTGTGTGTGTTTCCTGTCTTTCCCAGGAATATGTATTAATTGGAGTATCTGCCCTCTTTTACTTTTCTCCTACATCACTTTCTCTCTTTAGATGATATAGGTCAATAGAAATAACTGCTTTATTTCTAAAAGTTAGCAGAAAAGGGCACTACATTTGTCCTGTTGCTGTGGTGGAGACCCCTTAGGTGCTGACAACCATGCTGTCTCCAGGGTTCAGTTATTTTATGAACATAACTGAGGAGCTGGATTTCTTAGGGAACGCTAAAAAACTTTGGAGCTTATTAGCCATAGTACTAACTTTTTTTTTCTTTTTTCATTTCTAGATTTGGATATCAAGTCATCAGGGTCTGGCTGTGTAAAAGTCCAAAATATTGAGTGTGATAATTGCAAAATTGAAACTGAGCAGGGGACTGGCATCTTACAGTCTGTTAAGGTATAAACATTTTTTAATTGTATTTCAATATTACTGTTTTTAAAAAACCTTAAACTTTGAGCTGCAGTGTCAAACTAGCACTATTCTGAATATCATGTGTTGAGAATATTGAGTATTATTTATTCATCTCTCAGACATTTCTCGCAAAAAATTTGCCTTGAAATCAGTTCTGTTTTGAAAGTAAAGAAGTTGTAGCAACTTTGAAGGTTTTTCTCATTTATATGATTCCTTTAGATTTCATTTCAAAGTGTACAGTGAAACTAATAATACATTCTTGGTATTTTAAGATCTTATTAAAGAAATTTTAGTGGGGTTTTTTTTTAATGATTTTATTTATTTGACAGAGAAAGCATAAGCAGGCAGAGTGGCAGGCAGAGGGAGAGGGAAACAGTGGGAGAGGGAGAACCATGCTCCCTGCTGAGCAGGGAACCTGATGCAGGACTCTGTCCTAGGACCCCAGGATAGTGACCTGAGCTGAAGGTCACGATTTTTAGATTCATAAACACTAATTAGAATGATTAGTTTGATGCATTTAAAAAGTTTTACATCATTTGTTTTGTTTCAGTCACTTTTATTTGCATACTTGCCTTTAGTATCTGTTCATATGTGAACTATTTCAAATAAATGTAATTGCACAAATATCACAGAAGATTAAAGAATACTATTCTATGTCCTTTTAGCAAAATGAGATGGTTCAGGTTCTTGTTGTAAAAGATACACAATGAAGTCTTCATGTTGAATGACTAACTGGATAAGAATATTCATAGTTCCTTTTTGCCTTTAGAAATATATTGTTCACTCATCAATGCTTAACCTTCAGAAAATTCATCCAGAATATCGCCTTCTAAAAACTCAGTATCTTATATTTTCAGTTTCACAATCAAAATTAGAAGCTAGATGATACAAACAAATGGAAAGATATATTTGGGATTGGAAGAATTAATATTGTTAAAATATCCTTGCTACTCAAAGCACTCCACAGATTCAGTGCTATATCTATCAAAGTGTCAATAGCATTTTTCACAGAACCAGAACAAATAATCCTAAAATTTGTATGGAACCACAGAAGACCTTGAATAGCCAAAGTAATCTTGAGAAAGAACAAAGCTGGAGGTATCACTGTCCCTGATTTCAAGATACACTACAAAGCTGTAGTAAGCAAAACAGGCACAAAACTGGCACAAAAATAGATACATAGATCAATGGGACAGAATAGAGAACTCAGAAATAAACCCACATCATTCATTGACCATGTATGGTCAATCTATGACAAAGGAGGCAATAATTGTACAATGGAGAAAAGATATCAAAATGGATTAAAGACCTAAATGTGAAACCATGAACTCTTAGAAGAAAACATAGGAAGTAATCTCTTGGACATCAGCATTAGCAATATATTTATGGATATGTTTCCTCAGACAAAGGAAACAAAAGCAAAAGCAAAACAAAAAACTCTTGGGACTACACCAAAATAAAAAGGGTTTTGTACAGCAAAAGAAACCATGACTAAAACTCTTTTTTTTTAGAATGCAAAGTATATTATTTTTAAACTTCTAAATTTAAAAACAAAACAGCCTAGGTTAAATGATATTTTCCAAAGTTGAATGTGCTCATTTGGAGCTCAGCTTTTCTGCGTGCGTACAAAAACAACTTTCTAAAATTCATAGACAGGAACACTGCTGTTGTAATGATCTGTGATTGGATGAACTGATCAGTCTCAGTTGGTAACGTCCCTTTTTCTCTTTCTTGGTAAGGGTTTAAAACACTTTTGAATAGATGCGTTTTTTAGTCTTAACACACAATTTCATTCCAAATGTCTCCTGAGAGGCACATACTATATATAGGAATCCATTTTTATCCTTCTCACTTTCATACACTTCAGAAATCAGCATGGACACACTCTCCATACTGTGTTTGTTCACTAACAGGAAGAAGGCTTGATTAGTGTTGAGCTGTAAGCACTTTCTAATCATCTTAATGAGCTCACTCATGTTGATATGATCAGGTACAAGGAAGTTGGGTTTGTCCAGAACTGGAAGTTGCTTCTCATCCATGTATTGTTTTAGTGAATGGGAGAAGATATTTGTGAATGATATACTTGCTAAGGGGTTAATACCCAAAATATATAAAGAACTTATATATTTATATATATCAGGATGCCTGGGTGGCTCAGTGGGTTAAAGCCTCTGTCTTCGACTCAGGTCATGATCTCAGGGTCCTGGGATTGAGCCCCACATTGGGCTCTCTGCTCAGCGGGGAGCCTGCTTCCCTTCCTTTCTCTCTGCCTGCATCTCTGACTACTTGTGATCTCTCTCTCTCTCTGTCAAATAAATAAACAAAATCTTAAAAAAAAAAAAAAAAGAACATGCACAACTCAATACCTAAAACCCCAAAAATCCAATTGAAAAATGGGCAGAGGACCTGAATAGATACTTTTCCAAAGAAAACACACAGATAGCCAACAGGTACATGAACAGTTGCTCAACATCACTATCAGGGAAATGCAAATCAAAACCATAATGAGATATCACTTCACACTAGTCAGAATGGCTAGTATCAAAAAGACAAGAAATAGTATGTGTAGGTGAGGATGTGGAAAAAAGGAAACCCTTGTGCATTTGGGAGTGTAAATTGGTGCAACCACTATGGAAAACAGTATGGACATTTCTCAGAAAATTAAGAATAGAAATACCATATGATCCAGTAACTGCTTTACTAGATATTTAACCAAAGAAAGCAAAAACACTAATTCAGAAAGATATATGGACCACTGTGTTTTTTTGCAGCGTTGTTTATAATAGCCAAGCTATGGAAGCAACCCAAGTGTCCATCCACAGATGCATGGATAAATAAGACGTGGTGTGTGTCTAAACACACAAACTGGGATATTACTCAGACATAAAAAAGAATGAGATCCTGCCATTTGTGATAACATGGATGGACCTAGACTAGAGGGTGTTATGCTAAGCAGAATAAGTCAGAGAAAGACAAATACTATATGATTTTACTCATATGTGGAATTTAAGAAACAAAACAAACAACAAAGGGAAACAAAGAGAAATCAAGAAACAGTTAACTAAAGAGAACAAACTGATGGTTACCAGTTGGGAAATAGGTAGGGAAGGGAGGGGGTGGAATAGGTGATGGAGATTAGAGTACACTTACTATAATGAGCACTGAGTAATGCAAAGAATTGTTGAATCACTACACTATACCTGAAACTAACACAACATTGTATGTTATAGTGGAATTAAAATTAAAAACTTAATAAAACACATATTACCATTAAAAAATTGATAGTTCTGTGGGCACAGTTCAAATATAAATGTACTCAAAATAATCGCAATTAAAAGAGTCTGCAGATTTAAAAAAATCAAAAAAATCAGAAGCTACTATCCTGTTGATCTCTTTGCTTTTATCTTTTGATTCATGTGATGATTCTGAGAGATCTTTTTTGGTCACTTTTCTTCCTTCTGCCATTATGGCATAAAAGAAAAAATGGTTTCTCAACTTTGGCACTATTGATATTTTAGACCAGATAATTCTTTGTTGTCAGTGCCTTACCTATGCCCTCTAGGATGTTTAGTGGCATTGCTGGCCCCTACCTACTAAATTCAAGTAGGAAACTGCTTGGTTATGACAATGAAAAATATCAACATTGCCAAATGTTCTCTGGGGGGGGCAAAATCACCTTTAGTTGAGAACTACCATTCTAGGCAAGTCCTTCAATTCTTCTGTTGTCTTATTATTTTTTTTTTAAAGCATGGTTGACAATAATTGATGAATAACGATGAAATAATTCCTAGGATAGTGAAATAGCGGAATATTATAAGATGTGAAAAATAAGAACACTAAGAGCCCATAATGTATTTTAGATTTATAAAAGAGTCCAGTAGATGGATATAGTAATTTTAAGATAGAATGTGTTTTATTTTATTTTTTAAAAGGGTAAATTTTCTATATGTTCTTTGGAAGCACTCTAAGAAAATAAAAATCATGAAATATCAGCCCTTACAAATAGAATAGTTTTAAAAACATTTAAGAGCTAATATTGGGTCCAGTGGATCCTAATGGTATACCAAGGATCAAAAGAATTGTTCTTAAGATATTCATAAATGGGAGCACTTGTTGAAAGATCATGTTTAATTTTTAAATGTATAATATTATCTTGAATTAATGATGTCAATTAATATAGGTTTCTCTTCCACTCATTTTGAGGGCATATATATATTTGATCTCTTTGATAAAATATTTATAGCAATAATAATAGCTATTGTTTATTGGGTCTTTTTTGTACCGGGAAACTTAGCTAAGCCTTCATTTAATCTTTGAATTATATCTATCTTCAATCAAGAATGAAACTCAGGCACCAAGAGATTGAGGAGCTCATTTAGGTTCACATAGCTAATAAATAAAGCTAAGATTTGAACTTGTATCTTTTCTAATTTCCAAGTTCGCGCTCCTTTCACCTTTTTTTTTTTTTTTCCAAAACACTCACAAGTGGCTTTATTTACTGCACACCAGAGATCTTGCTAAGAGTTTTGCATGTATCATCCCGTTTAATTAGCAGAGCAGCCCGGGAGCTACATGCTTCCTTATTTGACAGATGAGGAAGCTGAGGCCAGGAGATGTTTCTTGCTGAGGTCACATAGGTGATGAATGACAGAGCCAAGACTTGAACCTAAGTCTGTCTAGAGCTCATGTGCTAAAACCATGAGGCTATGTTGCTTAAAAGACCCGAAAACATCTGGAAACACAGCCTCTGTTTATATATTTTTATAATCGTTTATGTATGTACTTATTCATATGTAAAACATATATATATTTATGTCATTTTTTCATGGATAATTTCTTTTTTAAATTTTAATTCAATTAGCATATGTATTATTGGTTTCAGAGGTACAGGTCTGTGATTCATCAGTATTTTATAATACCCAGACACTCATTACATCACATAACCTCCTTAATGTCCATTACCCAGTTACCCCATCTCTCCACTCCCCTCACGCCCAGCAACCCTCAGTTTGTTTCCTATGATTAAGAGTCTTCTAATGGTTTGTCTCCCTCACTGGTTTCATCTTTTGTTTTTTCCTCTTTTCCCTTCTGATCCTCTGTTTTGTTTCTTAAATTCTGCATATCAGTGAGATCATATGATAATTGTCTTTCTCTGATTGACTCGTTTCGCTTAGCATAATACCCTCTCATCCCACCCATGTCATTGCAAATGGCAAGATTTCTTCTTTGTCTTTTTGGATGGTCTCTCTACCTTTCTTTACTGTTGAGCAAAATACATGGCAATACTACATTTATTGTGCACTCTTAGAGAATAAGTAAATAAATATTTTAGGCAACATACATAATCCGTGGAAGGCCACACATTTGCAGTTTTTAAAAATGCAATACAGTAGTTTATACTCATTCGGTTCTGATTTATTTATTTTGTTTTATATAGTTTTTAAAACTTTATAATCTAATTTTTTGGAATTAGATTAGTTTTAAATTATAACACTATCTTTTAATATCTTTGAGCCTTAGCCCTCTTTGAAAATGATGACTATCTCCTTAGGAAAAAAATTCACACATACATGAATTTTGTTTACAATTTCTGAAGTGTCATAGGAACTCATGTAAGTTTGAAATTCATGTAAGCTCCAGCTGAAGTAATGTTTGTTTTGGAGGTACTCTTTTCAAAAATTTATCAATTACTTGTCTGCTTGATGACTACTACATATAAAATGCAGTTTGACTTTAGACTCGTGTCTCTGGGCATAAAGTAGTCTACCACCGTAATATAGATAAACTTTTTTTTTTTTTTAAGATTTTATTTATTTATTTGACAGAGAGAGACACAACGATAAAGGGGACACAAACAGGGGGTGTGGGAGAGGGAGAAGCAGGCTTCTTGCTGAACAGGGAGCCTGATGTGGGGCTCGATCCCAGGACCCTGGGATCATGATCTTAGCTGAAGTCAGACACTTAACAACTCAGCCACCCAGGTGCCCCATATAGATAAACTTTTTAATAATGATTCATTTTGTCCTTTTCACTAAATTTTTTGAAGTTCATTCCTGGGCTTTTTTGCCTAAGTTTTTTCTATTTTTTCCCTTGAGTAAAGCAACCAGAGGGTATATGGTTGTTTTGAATTTAATTTTTCCCTACGGTTTAGACACTTCTGTGCTGTTTCTGATCATGACGTTGGTTAGTGTGCTTTTGGTATTTTTCTTTCTTTGCTATTTACCTTTTCTTTTTTTTATGATTATGGCAGAACTGAAGACGTATGTAATGGTTAAAGTAAACCAATCTTCTCTACAAAATAGATCAAACAAAATGGCTCATGTACAACTATAATTTATTTCTTACTTGTGGTAAGAAAGTGTGTACGTGGCTCTTCTATAACCACGTGTGTATGTGGTTACAAGTGTGTACGTGGCTCTTCTATGATTATAGGTTCTTTCCATCTTCTGGCTTTGCCATCTCTTACAGTCTTACTGTAATCTGCGCTCATCTGGTAGAGGGGCAGAGCACAAAGAAGGCACACCAACTCTTCTTAAAAGCAACAGCCTTGTGGGGCGCCTGGGTGGCTCTGTGGGTTAAAGCCTCTGCTTTTGGCTCAGGTCATGATTCCAGGGTCCTGGGATCGAGCCCCGAGCCCCGCGATGGGCTCTCTGCTCAGCAGGGAACCTGCTTCCCTTCCTCTCTCTCTGCCTGCCTCTCTGCCTACTTGTGATCTCTGTCTGTCAAATAAATAAATAAAATCTTAAAAAAAAAAAAAGCAACAGCCTTGAAATTGCACAGAGCATTTCCATTTAACACTGTTTGCAAGAACTTAGCAACCCCTTAGAGGTAACAGAAGCTGGAAAATACCATCTCTTCATGGGCTCAGATATGTTGCTTTTACTTTGGTGGTGGGGGACAGATTTTTGTAGGCTTTATGGTAGTTTTTTCCACAGTTACCAAGTGTGAAATCAAATCTTTCTCTCTCCCTATTCCCATGATCCCTCACTACTCCACACATACTTTTTTAAATTTTTTTTTGACAGAGGAGGCTAACAGTGACTGCTGTTTTATTTGTGCTTGAGACATTTTTATCCAGAGTTCCATTTTCTGGGGTGTGATCTGCTAGAAAGTTTAATAATCAGTGGGCTGTTACCGTTAAGTATGAATATATCCTTCAGAAGACTCCAGCCATAGATGTGGGTTTTGAAATCATACAGACCTTGATTCTGTTAGTTTATATTTTGTTGTTTTCTCTCACCTGATAAAGTTATATAACCTTTCTGATTCTTGAATTTCTTCCTTCTTTAAATTGGAAAAATATGACACCTATTTCTGAGTTGTTGTAAAGAGTCAGTCATGTAAAGTAGTGAACACTGTATTTGGTCAAAGAAAATGCCAAGTAATGGTAACTATTATTGTTATTAACAGTGATAATTGGGGCGCCTGGGTGGTTCAGTGGATTAAAGCCTTTGCCTTTGGCTCGGGTCATGATCCCAGAGTCCTGGGATGGAGCCCTGCATCGGCATCGGGCTCTTTGCTCAGCAGGGAGCCTGTTTCCTCCTCTTTCTCTGCCTGCCTCTCTGCCTACTTGTGATCTCTCTCTGTCAAATAAATAAAATCCTTAAAAACAAAAAACAATGATAATTATTAATAATGATGAACAGTAATAGTAATTATTGTCATCTTCCACAACATTTTTGTTTAGTTAGCTAGTCAGAGTGATCTTATATTCCCAAGCCCGTCTTCAGTGAAGCTCCTGGAACACCCAAGTATCTCTTCTTTTTCCTCTAATGAGTACAGATGACTTATTTAATCCTTTAACAGCAGTTGATATTCTTTCCCAGTTGATGTTCTTTTTTTTTTTAAGATTTTATTTATTCATTTGAAAGAGAGAAAACACAAGCAGGAGGAGAGGCAGAGGGAGAGGGAAAAGCAGACTCCCCGCTGAGCTGGGAGCCAGACGTGGGGCTCCATCCCAGGACCCTGGGATAATGACCTTACCTGAAGGCAGATGCTTAGCGATCTGAGCCACCCAGGCACCCCCACCACCAGTTGATGTTATTATTCCAAATAGTGCATTTCTATTTTGTTTCTGGATCCTTTTGCTGCTTTATTATTTTTTTTAAATGTATAAAATGTTGGATTTTTTTAATAGTTTAAATCAAATTTATTCTTTTTCTCTTTATTTTTGTATTTGTCTTTCAGAGTCAAAAATTACATGTTCAGACAAAAGGAGGCAAAGTAATCTGCCTGGGAACAGTTTATGGAAATGCAGATATTCATGCATCAGATAAAAGTGTAAGATTGAAATTTTTTTTTTTTTTTTTTTTTTAAGATTTTATTTATTTATTTGAAACAGAGAGAGATCACAAGTAGGCAGAGAGGCAGGCATAGAGAGAGAGAGGAGGAAGCAGGCTCCCCGCTGAGCAGAGAGCCCGATGCGGGCCTCGATCCCAGGACCCTGAGATCATGACCTGAGCCGAAGGCAGAGGCTTTAACCCACTGAGCCACCCAGGCGCCCAAGATTGAAATTTTTTTAACAATTATAATTTTGCTTCAAGGTGGCTCACATAGCTTAAAGGTAGTTTCTGCAAAATTTGTAGCATAACATTCTCTTCTTTTTAATGCACCTTAGTTCATTAGTAAATTCGAATTTGAAGTGGTTAAATATTATACAACTTAAATTTTAGTTTGTGATTTAATACTTTTGACAGGTAATGCTTTATTTGGAATTGATAACATCTTTAAATATTAAGTTCAGAAGGAATGTTTATGATCATGGATTAAAATTGATCATTAGGTATTACTGCCATGGTTAAGATTAAATTTTTTTATGTGTTAGATTTATTTGAGCATTTTTCTAAGACCTGTTTACTTTACTTTTTAGCCAGTTGGAAGGTTGAATTTCAAAACTCAACTCTTCAGTATTTTCCACAAGGTGGCGCTATTGGATAGCATCACTACTCTCCAAAAGCTTTTATTATCCATAGGGATTTTGGTTGCTATGAGATAGTTTGTATTTTTTAATTAACTTTTGTTGCTCTCTGTGATTTAGCATAGTATTAAGAATATAGTTAATAATTTTGAAGTATAAATTGTCACAATTTTTTATCATTATGAATAATGTTTAAATCTTTGAGAAAGAGCTAGTTCATCTTTTATTTTACAAACTTGTGCAATTTGCAAAATCTTTCATTATAAATTTAAATTCTTTACTAAGCTTTATCCTCAGGTAATTGGTGAGGATGAGTTATAAGAATATCTTGTAGGTAGATTATTGTTGGCATAATTAAACAAGGTAGATTATAACAGTCATTGTTTCTACTATTGTCACTTTTATTTTCTATCACCTTGGGAGATTTTTAAGCCCAAACATTTAAATTTATCCTTTATAAAGTATTAGGCTAGGAAAGTATTGAAAGATACTGCCTGGTCTGTGTGGCAGCTCTTTTGAGATGGCATTTAGTTTTACCCTCTGCTTGTTGTGGGCTTAGAAGTGCAAAAGGGAAATTGGACAACTTTGTAGTTCCTTCAAAAGCGCCCTTTTACCAATTTAATGAACTTTCAAATACTCTGTCCTTTAAATGATGGCTTATGTTAATTGAAATGATCCATGTTACCAGAACATTACATATTGACATTCAAATAAACGTTTCAAAGGAAAATTTAAATCATCTCTTAATTATTTGCTATTTTGAACATTTTGGCTGCTGTTTCCACTCATTAAATTATTTATTTGTTCCAACTTACATGGTTTATTGAATATTCATTTATTCTTACTTTCTATTATACTATTTTGTTTCTTGCCTATTTAGTTTTGTTATATTAAAGAATTAGTCTAGATATTTATTTCTATTTGTATTATATGTAATGTTAATATTTAAAATTTATTTCTAAGTTTGTGGGGCTTTGTATAAAATAAATGCTTATGATATATGTTAACTCTTAATATACAACTTTCACAGAGGTGTGCTATAGATAATTGATAGGTGGCATAGTGAATTGGTTAAGAGCACAGAATTGAGAATCACATTACCTGTGTTCAAATCCAGGTCTTAGCTACTTAAGTATTTTATTCCTTTATTTAATAAATTCCTAAATATATTCCTTTATTTATTAATTTTTTTTTTTAAGATTTTATTTATTACTTCTTTGAGAGATGGAGAGAGAAAGACTGACAGAGATAGTGAGAGAGAGTACACGCTGGGAGGAGAGGGAGAAGCAGAGTCCCTACTGAGCAGGGAGCCCATCTCTGGGCTCCACCCCAGGACCCTGGGATCATGACCTGAGCCCAAGGCAAAGGCAGTTGCTTAACCAAATGAGCTACCCAGGCACCCCTCACTTAAGCTTTTTAACTTCAGACAAGTTACTTAACCTCTATGTGCCTTAGTTTTCTGGAAAATGGAATAATAGTAATGGACTTAATTCAGAGAGTTATGAGGATTAAATCATTTAATACAGATTAAGTACCTAAAGTCTGGCACTTAGTTAACTCTAATCCAGTGTTTATTACAATGATGATGATAAAGGTAAATGAAACATGGGAAAGCAAACTTGACTAGTCCTAGATCTGCCAGTTAACTTTACTGAGACTCATTCCGTTATTTGTAAAATAGAGATGATTTTGTTTTTCCTACTCAACAAGGTTATGAGAATCAAATGAGTATTATAAACATTTAACAGCATTTTTAATGTGTCATTTTAAATGGAGCAGCTGTTTTAGATAATATCATTAATTTAGTATCCTAAGTTTGGTACAGAGAAGATAGAAATTAATTTCCTCTTATGGTTGGATGAATTGGTGACATAGTTGTCAGTTGACCTCTTTTAGTTTGGGTTACAAAGCTACAGTGCTTCCTTAAAGTGTGATTTTCATTATATATAATGTTGATTTATAATAACTTATGAAAAATTTTCCTTGTGTAGAAAAGTAAATTAATTTATAGTAATATCTTCTATCAAGAAGGTATTAATTTTTGGATCTACTCTTCGGTCTTTTAGTAGTTATTGCTGTTAATAAGCAAGCTATACAGTTTAATCCAAAGAGTCTGTTTATGACTGTTTGCTCCATTAGCATTAATAACTGTAAGCAAGAGCCTCAGCATTTTGCCATAAACTATGGTGTCCTAGCTTTAATTGTTATGTTAGTATCTGATACAATACATTATATGTGGTCCTCAGTGAATTTTTAATTTCTTTGAAATGAGTTTTATGGAGTGATTGGCTAAAATACCTTTATTATTGTAGTGGGGAAGGTGTTGTACCTTCACTTGCTTTCATTTGCTTTGGTGCAGCAGGAGAGGATATTTTCTAGTTTTCTACAAGGTAAAATATTTAGTGTTTAAAGAACAAAGTAAACCCTTGACCATTTCCAGATATTCATAAGAAGCCTCTTAAAGGCTTTATTTGGTTGTAGGGAGAATCTAATCAAAAGTGCCCTTTTACCAATTTAATGAACTTTCAAATACTCTTTCAATATCTTTTTTTATCCCCAAAACCAGCCTCATTATCTATAAAAAGCTAGAGTTGTTGTCTGCTTAATGAAAATGCTTGGTGAATTTGAAACCATGCATAAAGCAACTTTTCATGACAAACCTTTGTAGGTAAAGGACAAATTTTTTCATGAATTTTACATCTGTAACCCAGGGAATGCAGAACATTTGCATTCTCACAAATCTGAATGAATGTAGGTAAAATATCCTTTTTTTGACTGATTTATTGAAACTAAATTTAAAGTCAAAATTCCTATGAATCCATAATCAGCTTAAAAGAAACTGTAGATAAGAAGCAACTAGGTGTATATTAAGTGCTTAATAAAAGTTAAAAAAGAAAGTTACATACTTCAAATCCAGAGGGCAAAGTCATTCTAACTTGCTTCCCAGTGGAAGCTCTGAGTGCTTTTTTTTCTCTTTTTTATACTTCTAAATTTTAGTATTCTTGAAATTCAGTTCTTATTAAATATTATTTTGAATTTTTAACAGTTTCTGAAGCACATATTAGGTAGGAATGAATGATATTGGTGTGCTGATGATGTATTGAAAAACAATGATCTTTCTTTAAAGGTGGGCAATGATCTTTCTTTATCCTGGGCAAAACTGTAGCATGCCTTCCTGGTGATTTGATTTTTTTGTTAACAGTTTTATATTAACACTCACTCGATGCTTATAAAACATGTTTAAAACTTGATAGAGATAATTTGGAATCTTAACTAGGTATATTCATTTTACATTGTGCTCAATATTTGAAACAAATTCATGCTAAATTCATTGTTAGGGAAGCTTAGGGATAAATATAAAATTCTTTTCATTTTGTTCAATAGAAACCTATTTTGTTATTAGATTTTTTTTTTTAAAGATTTTATTTATTTGACAGAGAGAGATCACAAGTAGGCAGAGAGGCAGGCAGAGAGAGAGAGAGAGAGGAGGAAGCAGTCTCCCTGCCAACCAGAGAGCCTGATGCAGGACTTGATCGCAGGACCCTGAGATCATGACCTGAGCCGAAGGCAGAGGTTTAACCCACTGAGCCATCCAGGCACCCTGTTATTAGATTTAAAGTGGAAAAATTGGAGCAATAATAGTGTATTCACTACAGTAACTGATGACAAGAGAAAATCATGATAGTAAAAAAAAAAAGATAAAATATGTGCTAAAATTAAAACCCATTTATAATTTCAATAGCAATAATAAAATATATTTGAAATAGAAAGGATATGATATTAAGGATCTAAAGGATATCTCTAGCAAACATCTTACTCAATGATGATGCTATATTTTAAGTTTTCCCTCTGAGAATAGGGATAAGATTAGGTTGCTTACTATCTCATTGCTTTTGTTCACTGTTGAATTGGGAGACCTGAGCCAAATAGTTAAGCAGGACAGAGCAGGAAAAACAGTATTAATATAAGGATTGGAAAGGCAATAATGAAACTGTCACTTGTAGGCAATAGAAGTTATACATATAGAAAAACTTTCTTAAATTCAGGTAAATTATTAAAATTAGTGAGTTTACTGAAGTTGTTGGATTTAAGATCAAATACAAAAGCCAATTAAGGCAAAATGAAGTTTAAAAAAAAAGTTCTTTTATAATAGCATTTAGAAAATACCAAATAGGAATAAATGTAACAAAAGCTGAAGAACTCTATATAGAAAATATAAGACATTATTAAGAGAAATTAAAGCAGCTCTAAATAATTGAATTTAATGGGTCCATTCCACATTCCACAGAGAATACACTGTTGGCTCACAGTATTATAATTAGAGCCAGGGAATTAAAATCAGTAAAGTGATTGCATACTGGGTAGTAACTTTTTATGTAAGTTGCCCACTAAATCTGTAGGTATCATTTTGGCTTTTTACCAGTCTTTGTTTTATGATGAACTGATTTTGAGTTTTTCTCTTAATAGACTGTGACCATAGATAAACTGCAAGGAAGTACTGTTAATATATCTACTGAACATGGTTTGCTGGAAGCCAAGTATCTTTATACAGAATCATCATTTCTGTCTTCTGTTGCTGGAGATATTACATTAGGAAGTATTCATGGTAAGATAATAGAAGCCTAATACATCTGTACTCCATATAACATAAATTTTTATTAACATATAATGTATTATTTGCCTCAGGGGTACAAGTCTGTGAATCATCAGGCCTACACATTTCACAGCATTCACCATAGCACATGCCCTCCCCAATGTCCATAACCCAACCACCCTAACCCTACCCCCACTAACCACCAGCAACCTTCAGTTTGTTTTGTGAAATTAAGAGTCTCTTATGGTTTGTCTCCCTCCCAATCCCATCTTGTTTCATTTCTTCCTTCCCTACCTCCCACAGTCCCCCCGCCCTGCCTCTCAAATTCCTCATATCAGAGAGATCGTATGATAATCGTCTTTCTCTGACTTATTTCGCTCAACATAATACCCTCTAGTTCCATCCACGTCACTGGAAATGGCAAGACTTCATTTCTTTTGATGGCTGCATAGTATTCCATTGTATATATATAGCACATCTTCTTTATCCATTCATCTGTTGAGGGACATCTAGGTTCTTTCCATAGTTTGGCTATTGTGGACATTGCTGCTATAAACATTCAGGTGCACGTGCCCCTTCGGATCACTACATTTGTATCTTTAGGGTAAATATCCAGTAGTGTGATTGCTGGGTCATAGGGTAGCTCTATTTTCAACTTTTTGAGGAGCCTCCATGTTCTTTTCCAGAGTGGCTGCACCAGCTTGCATTCCCACCAGAAGTGTAGGAGGGTTCCCTTTCTCTGCATCCTCACCAACACAAGTCATTTCCTGACTTGTTAATTTTAGCCATTCTTACTGGTATCTCATTGTGATTTTGATTTGTATTTCCCTGATACCAAGTGATGTGGAGCACTTTTTCATGTGTCTTTTGGCCATCTGGGTGTCATCTTTGCAGAAATGTCTGTTCATGTCTTCTGCCTATTTCTTGATTGGATTATTTGTTCTTTGGATGTTGAGTTTGATAAGTTCTTTATAGATTTTTGGATACTAGCCCTTTATCTGATATGTCATTTGTGAATATCGTCTTCCATTCTGTCAGTTGTCTTTTGGTTTTGCATATAACATAAATTTTAAGAGGTAACTCTCATTTCTGTTGTCGAAGAAGGATCTGCCATTAGGAAGCTCACCCTCTAGATAATTAATGGCAGACTAATCATCTTTTTTAAAAAAACATAAAGTGACTCGTAAGCTATTTAATTTTATTTTGGCAAGAAATTAAATATTATGCTGTTAAATTTAAAAGTAATAGTAATTCTGATTTTTAATGCATTTCCTTTTATTATTTTTTATTTATGTATTGCTCAGCTATGCCTTGAATAGTTCTGGTAATTTGTAACTCTTCATATTTTAATTATGACTTTTATCTAGCATTTCGTTTCTGTTAATGATGGTGAAAAGTATTGTACTTAATATATTGAGTAGCTTTTAGTAGAAAGGCAATTCCTTACCAAGTCAGATGTTAATTAACACCTATGATAAGAACAGCACTGTTCTTTGCAGTGTTTTATACCATATTTATACTAAGTCCATTAATGTTTATTTTCTTTTGCTTTCTTTTAAGTTAGATTAGAATTTGAATTTGGTACAGTTTGCTATTAATAGCTTACGTGATAGTAAATAGATGTACCTTTTTGAGGTAATCCTCAAAAAACTCTAGGTCTTTTGATTTTGATTACTTAAAGTGCTGAAATACAAATGGCTATCAGACACATGAAAAAATGTTCATCATCTCTAGCCATCAGGGAGATTCAAATTAAAACCACATTGAGATATCACCTTACACCAGTTAGAATGGCCAAAATTAGCAAGACAGGAAACAACATGTGTTGGAGGGGATGTGGAGAAAGGGGAACCCTCTTACACTGTTGGTGGGAATGCAAGTTGGTGCAGCCTCTTTGGAGAACAGTGTGGAGATTCCTCAAGAAATTAAAAATAGAACTTCCCTATGACCCTGCAATTGCACTACTGGGTATTTACCCCAAAGATACAGATGAAGTGAAAAGAAGGGCCATCTGTACCCCAATGTTTATAGCAGCAATGGCCACGGTTGCCAAACTGTGGAAAGAACCAAGATGCCTTCAACCGACGAATGGATAAGGAAGATGTGGTCCCTATACACTATGGAGTATTATGCCTCCATCAGGAAGGATGAATACCCAACTTTTGTATCAACACGGACTGAAGAGATTATGCTGAGTGAAATAAGTCAAGCAGAGAGAGTCAATTATCATATGGTTTCACTTATTTGTGGAGTATAACAAATAGCATGGAGGACATGGGGAGTTAGGAGAAGGGAGTTGGGGGAAATTGGAAGGGGAGGTGAACAATAAGAGACTATGGACTCTGAAAAACAATCTGAAGGGTTTGAAGAGGTGGGGGGTGGGAGGTTGGGGGAACCAGGTGGTGGGTATTAGAGAGGGCACGGATTGCATGGAGCACTGGGTGTGGTACAAAAACAATGAATACTGTTATGCTGAAAATAAATTTAAAAACATGATTAAATAAAAAAAAATTGCTAGGGACAGAATTCATTCCTTAGCCTTTGTAAAGCCTTTTGTATTTACTGACCTTTAATATGAAGTTAGATACCTTTCCTTGGGCAGTTTAAATTTGGGTCAGACCTGGATCCTCTTTGGGCTGTAGTCTCAGGTTGGGTTTCTCAAAAGCAGACTCTAAAATGGAAATTAGAGTGCAGCACATTTGCTAAGGGAGGTGTCTTGGAACTGCAGCCATGCAAAGGAAGGAAGCCCAATTTCCCCTGGAGAAGTTGGACTGTAATGCAGCCTCAGTGACTCCAAGGGGAGAGCTCTGAAGCTGGGATCATCCTCAGAATTGTCTTAAGTCGAGGTGAGGAAAACTGGACCTTTATATCCCCAACCATTAGATGTAAGATGCCCCAGGAAGGGGTATGGTCTTAGGCCAAAATGACTCTTTTTAGCTGAAGCAATTCCCTAAGAGGGCTGACAGCTGAGGGCTGTCTGCCAACAGTACTCCCTTCAGCTAGGAAAATAAGCCCTGAGGTATGAGGAATTCTAGGTGATGAATTACAGCATTCACTGTAGTTACATTTATTGATTCATTCAACACATATATTGACTGTGTGCCAGATTTTCAGACACTGAGGATACATAGTTGGGCAGGAGATGATCCCTATCCTTAAAGAACTCGTGGTCTTCATTATTTGTAACACTGGTACAGCAACGAGAAGAAGTAAGGGAAGGGAAAATTTGATCCTGTTGCCACTGTTGAAGATCTTCCTTCTTGTTCAACCCTGCTTTTCCTCATCTGGACCTTGGCCCACACTCCACTTGGATTTTTCAGTGGTAATAAGTTTGTAAAAGAGATTAGATAAGAAAGAAACCCTCCTCATTTCTTAGTCCTGCCAGTGACTGCCTACTTTTCAATAACCCTTCAGACAAGCCTAAGTTTCTTGCCTCAACCGTAACAACCCCTATTTCCATCCTTGATGATGTCCTTGTCATTGTATGAACATGCTACTGGAGTTTGGAGGTGGGATGGGTACAAACAGGTAGTGTTCTAGCCCTACAGTCTTGTAGGTGAGAAGATCAGAGTCATGGCTTATGAAAGGAAGTCCTATGTTCTAGCTGTAAGAATTTTAGTAGGGAGAGATGTCTTCCAGGGGATCATCCCAAGCTGGAACTCTGAATATATATTGCAGTGAATTCTTTGTTCTAAATGGTGATGGTCATCTAACATAAATTTTGTTTTGGCTATATTTAAACAAGCTGGCTTGGGAATCTTGAAACTTGTTTTATGGGGAAATGTGTCACTACCTATAAATATTTGACTTAGAGAAAACAGATTTGGGAAATATATGTATTCTAAGATCTGCCAGTCCAGGATTTATTTAGTTTGGCTTCCTGTTCCTTAAGCAAGGCTTAAGCTGATTTTTTTTTTCTTTTTTTCTTTCTTTTTTTTTTTTTTTAAGATTTTGTTTATTTATTTGACAGACAGAGATGACAAGCAGGCAGAGTGGCAGGCAGAGAGAGAGGAGGAAGCAGGCTCCCTGCTGAGCAGAGAGCCTGATGTGGGGCTCGATCCCAGGACTCTGAGACCATGACCTGAGCCGAAGGCAGAGGCTTTAACCCACTGAGCCACCCAGGCGCCCCCTGATTTTTTTTCAAGTAGATTTTTTTTAACCCAACATACAGATGTTGTAAAAAGCCATTTTCTTTTTAACCATAAATGTGATAGCAATACCTGTCTTTTTTGTTAGATTTACTGAGTATATGAGTTTGGGGGTTTTGGTGTCGGTGGGTGGGTGATTTGAAAGCAGGTGCACCCTATGGACTGTTGATTCTCTGTCCCCATACAGATCTAGACATGTATAATCTTATATCTCAGGCTGATTTCATGGGTACTCAGAGTGGCTTGGTAGATTTCTAGCTAAATTCAGGAGACCAGTTGAAAAAGAGTCCCCCACTCCTCTGCCACCTTGGTGGAACTCCTATAACATAATGTAAACAATTAATGAGTTTTTAATATATAGGCATACTCATGACCATTGTTTTAGCATTTTATATTTAACTTATGTTATTATTTGGAATAAGTGCTTAATTAATAAAAGTGTACTTTAAATATTTAGATTCCCCCGTGTAACTTAGGGTCTTATTTTAAGGTCAGGATTATACATTGATAAATAAATTGCTGAGTGTTACTTCTCTCATTTTCTCTGTGCTTAACTACTTTGAATTTTAGAAACTCTCATTAGCTGTATAAGCACAGTTGATGACTTTAATATCAGAATTTCATAAATAATATCCCATTTTGCTTTAAGAAATGACGTGTAGTCACTGGTGAATTTGTGCATCTGTCTTGTGAATTTAGGAAGTCAAAAATAATGTAAAAATTTCAAAAGAAAAGCTTTTATTAGATTAAATAGAACTTTTCATGAAGTTCATGAAAATGCTTTGTTCAAATTCTAAGGTATATTGTTAAGTCTGTTGTTAAGTTTCAGTTTGATTATCATTTTGACATATGATAATGTTGACTCTGGACACTTAAAACTTTTTAATGTAAATAACTAGAAAGGAATTACTGCTTACTTTGTGATACAGCATAAATTTTTTTTCAGGATTTAGACATGCGATAATGCAATATTTGGACTCAGCTCCTTAGACGGACTTAGCTCTCTCCGTAAAGGTGATGCTGCCATCTTCGTTGTGTGACTTCTGAGCTTCTACCAGAGGAAGAGAGATCATAGGTTGATAGAAGAAATTTCAGAAACTAAGCTGATTCTGCCATATATTTTTAGTCAGAATATTTTATTTTATTTTATATTTGTTTGTTTAATCAGGAGAGAGAGAGCACATATGTGCACACAGGGTAGGGGGCAAGGGGCAGAGAGAGAGGGAAAGAGAGTCTCAGGCAGACTCCCCAGTGGGCACAGAGCCTGAGGTAGGGTCGATCTCACAACCCTGAGATCACCACCTAAGACGAAAGCAAGAGTTGGATTCCCAGCCAACTGCTCCACCCAGGTGTCCTTAACCAGAGCATTTTAAATGTTATTATCGAACTCGAAGAGGCTGAGATTGAGAATTTAGCAGTATTCTAAGGCAGGAGAAAAGCACATAAATATTAGTGGGCACTGGCAGTCTTTTTCATGTTTTATATTTATAATTGATCTTAAACTTCCATGAGTTCCTCCTTTTTCCACCCGTTGGGGTATTCTCTAGGATTTCATCCTGTTTTATTGTTCTTTTGCTTCTTTCTTTTTCTTGGGCATCTTATATACTTTTGAGTCTTAACTACTTACATTCTGATAATTCATATTTGTATCTTTAGCCCTGACTTCTGACTTATACATCCATCTGCTTGATAGGTATAACTAATGGGATCTTTATAGGCATCTCAAACTCAATGTTTCTAGCTTTTTTTCTCTTACTTTCGCCCTCTCCCCCAAACCTCATCCCTAATGTGTTCCTCCTCCTTTATTTACATTTGCAGTTCTGATATTGCCATGTACCAAACTCCCCAAGCTAGAAATCTTGAAATAATCCTAGATTCTTCTCTCTCACTTCCCACTCATCTAATTAATCACCAAGTTTAAGTAGGTTTTATCACCTAAATATTTCTTCAATCTATCCCATCTTTTTCTTTCTAATTTCTACTATTCTATTTCAGATTCTTGTCATCTCTTGCTTCAACTCTGGCAATAACATTGCTTTCAGTCTTGCGCTCTTCAAATCCATCCTCCTTACTATAGCCTATGATAGTTTTATGAGAAATACACATTGAACATGGCATTCTTTTACGCAAACCTTTCCAAATGCATGAATGACCTGCCTAACTTTCTATTTCCCTCTTTGGACCCTAAGGTTTGCCTTCTGGAATTACATAATCTCTTACGTTTCATGTATATTCTTACCTGTTTTATACTTTCAAGTCCTTGATCAGAGCCTTTGACTATACTGATCATTCTGTTGATAATTTTCTTAAAATGCTGTCCTTAACCTTTCTTTACCTCATTGACTGTTAGTAATTTTTTGATACTCAGCTAAAGCATCTTCTCCTCATCTCTGGCCTTCCATTGACCCATACATTCTTGCCTAATTATAAACTCAAAATCAAGGATCATGTTTAATTCATCTCTATATTAACATTTAGCACTGTGGCTTATAGATAACAAGTGCCTCCCTACCTGCTCCCTGCCTCCCCCTCGCCAAATACAAAAAGAATTTAACCTTTAAGGATATTTGCTCTGTTTGGATTTTTACAGTGCTTTTAAAACCACAATCACATTTCTTTTAGTGAAGAAAAATAAACTAATGTTCATCAGTAATTGATGGCTTATTTTTTCTTCTGACCATACTAGAATGAAGAATTACTAGCTAAGAAAAACAGTATATTTTCTCAAATATGGGAGTTTGGGGGTGCCTGTGTGGCTCATTCAGTTAAGTGTCTGCCTTTGGCTCAGGTCATGATCCCAGGGTCCTGGGATTGAGCCCCTCATTGGGCTCCCTGCTCAGTGGGAAGCCTGCTTCTCCCTCTCCCTCTCCCCCTGCTTGTGTTTCCTCTCTCACTGGGTCTCTCTCTGTCAAATAAATAAAATAATTTTTTTTTTTTTTAAATAACACTGGAGTTTGTAGAGAAGTTGCTTAACTTGGGAGTTAGCACACATAGTTATCACAGACCATATGGTGTCCGCTTTATTGCAGAAAAGGCTTTTACAAAGATCTACTCCTCTCAAATAGTTGATTTGCTTATTGTTTTTCGTAATTGGAGATGAAATAGGTAGAACCAAAATGTAGAAGACTGTGCTAGTAATGCCCCTCTGGTTGAACTGAGTCCTTTTAAATATTCTGCCTTATTACACAAAGTATTTGAAGTAAGAGGTCCATTTTGTATACTCTAATGACTTTGGAATATTTCTATTTAGGGTAGAGTTTTCTAAATATTTTGATTTGTGTTGAAAATACATTTTTTGTTTATTGCTTTAAAAGTTCTTTAGCATTGATAAAAACATTTTGAAACATTCTTTATATTTATGGATGTTCCTTATTTTCTTTTCTAAAGATTTTATTTATTTGTTTGACAGAGAGATTGAGAGAGAGCGCAAGAAGACAGAGCAGCACACAGAGGGAGAGGGAGAAGCAGGCTCTCCACTGAGCAGGGAGCCTGACATGGGGCTTGATCCCAGGACCCTGGGATCATGACCTGAGCCAAAGGCAGCCGCTTAACCGAATGAGCCTTCCAGGCACCCCAATGTTCCTTATTTTCATAGTTTTTCTTGTTCCACTATGCTTTTACTATATAGAATTCTTAACATTCAAGAGAGATGTAGTCTGAAACTCTAGGTGCTGTTATAATATGAACTAGTCCTCTTTCTTTAATAGATCTGAAGCTTCTGTCCATGGATATAAGAACCATAACTTCTTCTTTGAGACTAGTATAAGGTAATAAAGCTCTTTTGTCTTTCTGAGTGGGTGACTGGACTCACTAGCTAAGTGACTGTCATAATTCTTTATTAATAGTTAAAACATCACAAAAATCATTTTTGAAGTGTTCAGGAGGTAGAAGCAACAAAGAGAATTCTGAGTGGAAGTCCTCACTGTCTTACACTAGATTAATCTATCTAAAACATGGTTTTCTTGTTGTTATCCATGTTAAAATTTTTCACTGACTCAATTTAGAATAAAGTCAGTAGACTAGTACCTCATGGATCTTCTACAGGTTTCTCTTCACTTGTTTTTCCAAACTAAATTTGAATATTTAAAAAATCAATAAAAAAATAATTTAAAATATAATAATGTTGACTATGAACTGGGTACTGTACTGTGCTTTCAGGATATAATGCTAAATAAGAAAGACATGATCCCCATCCTCACAGACTTGCCTAATGGTTTCAGCTTAACTGATTTGAAGGATTTGAACATAGCATGTATAGGTCTGCCTGTTTACCTTTGTTTATATAATTCTTTTTTGCAGAAAATCCTTCCCCTTCAATGTATTTAAATTTTATTCATGTTTCAAATCTCAGCTCTCGTGATATCTCCACTATGACTATTCTCCTTGTCCATATCAGGTCAGTTTAGTCTCTGCTAAATGGCTATGGGACCTAATACATATTGTTCGCTTATGAGTTTCACTTACATTATTTATAAATAACTAATTTTTAGCTTTCCATGTGTGTATCTCCCCAGATATCCTATAAGACTTTGGATGGCCAGGCTGTATTCTGGCCCCTCCCCCAAATGACTCATGTCCCTCCCACATGCAGAATACACTCCCTTCCACATTTCATAAAAGTCTCATCTAATTATGCACCACATCAGAGTCTAGAATCTCTTCATCAAAATCAGATCAAGGTGTATGAGGCTCCTCAAGTATAGTTGCTTAAGTATAACTCCTTAAGAACAGTTTCTCTAAATCTGAAGACCTGTGACCTAAAGAGACAAGTTCCCTAGCCCTCCCCACCCCCATGCACACTACCTACACACCCAACACACTCTGATGGGACAGGTATAGGATAATTGCTATAGACTTTTCTGTTCAAAATTGGGAAAATGAAAGGCAGAAAGGCATCACTGGTGCATAGTGATTTTGAAATTTGGGTGGGCAAACATTAGAGTTTACTCAAATATTTATATATAATATATATTTATATATATTTATATATATATATATTATATATATATAAAAACATTAAAGACCTGGAAATAATTCTTTAGGGTTTCAGGCTTTGCCCTCTGAGCTTTTGTTCCTCCCTTTGAGTCATTCTTCCTTTTTCATGAAATATATCACATGTTTAAATCTGAGTGGTTTTCTCAGTCTGCTTCCTGACAGTAGAATTTTGGAGATCCAGTGGTCTCTTTTTACTTTCTATTGTCACTCTTCCTTTCAGTTCAGTTTAGCAGTGAGTTTGCTGTTGTTATTCTCTCAAAAATTTTGTCAGCCTCCTCTGAATCATGTGGGGTTTATTCCATAAAATAAAAGCCACATCTAAGAATCTCTTTCAAAAGTGCACTTCTGGGGCGCCTGGGTGGCTCAGTGGGTTAAAGCCTCTGCCTTCAGCTCAGGTCATGATCCCAGGGTCCTGGGATCAAGCCCCACATTGGGCTCTCTGCTCAGCGGGGAACCTGCTTCCCTCTTTCTCTCTGCCTGCCTTTCTGCCTACTTGTGATCCCTCTTTCTCTGTCAAATACAAATAAAATCTTTAAAAAAAATGTACTTCTGCAGAGATACTGATGTAAAATGTACTCAAGCTTTCTATGGTGTCTGTTGTTTGATTGAGATCTTTATAATACACCTTTAATCTCTGTAAAGGACTTTTTGTATAATTGATTAGTACTGTGAAGTACCACTCTTGATCTTTCTGGTGTCTTAAGAGGAGGTTTTGCGGTCACCCCTCAGCTTCATTTTTAGACCGTGTACTTGCCAGTGCCCTGGATTCAAACTTTGCTGGAAAGCTGTTTCTAACTTTAACATCTTTTGCCATCTTGAGAGGCTGAGAATTTTCAAAACCATATGTGTCCTGTTTTTGCTCGTTTGATTAACACCCCTTTCTTTAGATTAGTTTATCTTTCTTCCCTTGCATTTTATAGTAAGTGGCCAAAAAAAAAAAAAAAAAAAAGGTAGCACTTATAACACTTTAACCTTGCTTGGGTATCTTAGTTAAATTACTCTGTTCATTAAGCTACATTTCCTAGTTTCCACATTACTGAAGATAATGGTGTTAAGTTTCTCCAACTGCTTAACAAGAATTCTCCTTTCTCTAATTTCCAAAAACATTTTCCTCACTTCCTCTTGAGCCCTTGTAGGAAGAATACTCAAAGTCCAGCTTTCTGCTAACAGTCTGTTCAAGGCAATCTAGGCTTTCTTTACCATGTTCCTCAAAATCTGCCCACTGCCCACAACCTCTGCCCACTGCCAAGTTCCAAAGCTACGCCTACATTTTTAAGTATTTATTATGGCAGTACCCCACTTTCACCTTTCAACATGTATACTAGTTACCTCTTCCTGTATAACAAATTATCTCAAAGCTTAGCACCTAAAAGCAACAAACATTTATTGTCTTACACTTTGAATGCATTAGGAATCTTGGTGTGGCTTAACTGGATCCTCTGCTTCAAGACCTCTTACGAGGTTGTTATGAATGTATCACCTAAGGTTATGGGGGTCCATTTGAAGGTTCCACCAAAGGACAGTCTGCTTCCTAGCTCATTCATGTGGTTGTTGGCAGAATTCAGGTCAGAACCTTTTGGCGGCAGGCCTTTTTTAGTTCCTCCATAGTGGGCTTCTTTCACAGGGCAGTTGACAACATGGCTAGCTGCCTTCCTCAGAACAGAAGAGGGCTAGCAAGAAAGAAAGCAGATCTTTTTTTTTTTTTTTTAAGATTTTATTTATTTGACAGAGATCACAAGTAGGCAGAGAGGCAGGCAGAGAGAGGAAGGGAAGCAGGCTCCCCGCTGAGCAGAGAGCCCGATGTGGGGCTTGATCCCAGGACCCTGAGATCATGACCTGAGCTGAAGGCAGAGGCTTTAACCCACTGAGCCACCCAGGCGCCCCGAAACCAGATCATTTTTTTTTTTTTTTTTGACAGATCACAGGTAGGCAGAGAGGCAGGCAGAGAGAGAGGGAAGGAAGCAGGCTCCCTGCTGAGCGGAGAGCCGGATGTGGGGCTCAATCCCAGGACCCTGAGACCACGACCTGAGCTGAAGGCAAAGGCTTTAACCCACTGAGCCACCCAGGCGCCCCCCAGATCTTTTTATAACCTAATCTTGGAAGCAACTTCCCATTACTTTCGCCGTATTCTCTATGTTAAAAGCAAATTATTAGGTACAGCCTATACATGAGGGGAGGAGATTATACAAGGGCATGATTACCAAGAGGCAGGGATCATTGAAAGCCATCTTAGAAGCTGTGTGATCTTTGGCCACTAATCGCATGTGATAGTGAATCTGCATTTCCTGGATTTGAAAATTTGAAGAGAGTGTCTAAAACCAATGAAATAATATTTATATAACACATTTAAAAGAATCTTTACAACCTTGTACTTATGGAAACCTGAAAATAATTTTAGGAGCTTAATTTCTCCATACAAAGTAAATTTTATTCTACACAAATGTACCCCTTGTTCATATCCTCACATGAAGTATGATGGAATATAACACTTTTAGAGAGATTTTTGCAATCAAAGTATATCTGACTATTGGACAAATGAATCAAGTGTTTTGTTTGCTTTTTCTCAGGTACTGATACATGTCAGTATTTACAGGATGCAAGAAATAAAGTAAATGAGTCCCTTTACCCTAGATTATTTCTGAGATAAAAGCTATTCCTTTACTTTTTAATGTAGTTTTGGAATGATGGTAGAAGAGTAATGTTGCTTATATTTTCAGTGCAGTAAACATAAGTAGTATGGGTCTGGGAGTAATTCTACAAACATACTTATGAAGAAAAATCTTACTAAGTTTGGTATTAGAGGAAAGTGAGGATGGGAAGAATGGTTGCAATATCCTATACTTGCCCTGGAAAATGTATTTTCATCAAAAGACAAGAACCTCTGAAGCCTTTTTCTTTGCTAGTCGTATTTCAGTGTTTTTATTATTCCTGCCCCAAACTCTGTAACTCTTGGCACAGAAACTACTTTAATAGACATAGCAGAGTGACCTGAAAAATAACAGTAGGAACTTTTTTCTGTAGGTTATTTTAGTGTTAGTTGGCTCAAAACTTGGTTTTGAGTGATCTGGTAAATATAGTGAAGTTTATCTTAAAAATACATTTAAGTAACTTTTTATTTATGGTTTATAGAAGTATCATTATTTTTTTGTGTGTGTTTCCCAAAAAGTATGGTGGTTTGTTTTGTAGTTATGCTAAAGAAGCTTAAGGTGGAGTAGAGGAAGAGAGTTCGTGTAGACGACTAAAGCTAGTTATTTCAGAGTTGCAGCTAAATCTCTTACTAGATTTTTAATACTGAGAAAATTTGCAAACAATAACAATCTTATTAAATAATATTATGGATGTCCGACCATGTTTTAGAATACTATATTAGCTTCTTTCTAGATTATACCTAATATATAAAGTTATCTTTTTTTTTCTTTTACAGGTAATATAACATTACAAAGCAAGATGGGTAATATCACAATAGGTATGTACTAACCTGCTGGTTGGTAAATTTTGCTCTTTTAAAAAATAGCTATATTTGTGATATTTTATTAGGGTAAATAAAATCTGAGGTTTAGCTGATGAACGTGATAGGATCCTGATACACAAGTCAAATATAGGCAGACCCAAATTATTTCTGGAAATTCATTGACTCATCATCCTATAAATAATGTATAATTATAGATTTGGTACCAGTAAGAATAAAGTTAGAATTCTGATTTCACCACTTTCTATACATGGGCTAATTACCTGATTTCTCTGTCTTCAATTTCTGTATCTGAAAGAAATAGAAATAATAGTTAAGTAGCTATCATACAGGGTTACTGTAAGTAAAGTGAGATCATATATATAAAATATTTTAGCACAGTTCTGATATATGGTAAAAATTCAATAAATAATAGTCATTTTTACTATTGTTCTAATCCTAAGCCAGGACTAATAGTGGCTAATGGCACCTTAGACCTCATGACCACATGTAATGCTGTGCCTGTGGAAGAAAAGTACAGATTTCCAGATAGTTTATTTATTTATTTATTTATTTATTTATTTATTTATTTATTTTAAAAAGACTTTATTTATTTATTTATTTATTTGACAGACAGAGATCACAAGTAGGCAGAGAGGCAGACAGAGAGAGGGGAAGCAGGCTCCCCACCGAGCAGAGAGCCTGATATGGGGCTCAATCCCAGAATCCCAAGATCATGACCTGAGCCGAAGGTAGAGGCTTTAACCCACTGAGCCACCCAAGCGCCCCTAGATTTCCAGATAGTTTAGATAGAGTTTTTCTCTGTCCCAAGTAGCACCTGCTTACCTATTAGGCAAAGGCGCACCCTAAAGAGTGCTGGTTGTTTTTAGACCTTAGAGGGTTGAGTGTAGGGATGGGAAACTAAGACCTTTGTGGGGAAGCTGTGGCTTATGGCCAGTACGAATGCCCAGGGCCTCTGTGTTTTGTCCTTTTTGACATTTTACATTTATCTTTCCTTTGTACTGATTGAGAGAGTGAACATCTTTAATAGTCGTTTCCACTATCACTCTTGAATTTTCTGGCTTAAAGTACATACCTTTTTAAGAATTTTCAAGAGATTGAAACTTTATTGTTCAGTGAGTGATTAAGTTGAAAATAACAGCTTCTTAAATGATAGTTATAAATCATTTTAACTAATACATGACAGAAGGATTTAGCTGTTTCTGGTCAGAAATCAAGATTTATTGTTGAATCTTCAGGCCATTTCATCAGAGGACACATCTAGAGATGGTAAGGGAAATTTCTAGTGTGAACAAAAAGGTATACTGGTGAGAAAGAGGCTGAACTAGCTGAAGAAGGAAAATGCTAGACATGGGCAGAGTTTGCAGCAATAAGGCAAGGGAGGAAAAGGAGGAGAATGTTGCAAATTGGGAGGCACAGGGAATTGAACTACCAACTAGAAGGCCCATTAGGCAGATAGGAATCTGAGGAATACTTATAATATGATATAATACAATAATGCGTGTTATTCTTGAATGGAAATATGGGAACATAAATGGAAAACCATTCTCTCGAAAATTGGAAATAAATGGTTATTTATCCATACTGGAAAAGAATTGTAATAGCAAGTATGAAATGAGAAGTAATGTACATATTTGAAGATGGTTTCAAATTCTGTATAAATGATTAACATTATAAATTCTTTTTAATTTTCCATATGAACTTTTTCTTTTTCCCACTATTACATGCTAGAGGGATTTGCAGGCAAAATGTTTTATTTTTCTTAGATAAATCTCTTTCCACACAAAGAAAATGACCTGACTCCAGTGTGAAGAAGTATAGGGGTGCCTGGGTGGCTCAGTTGATTGAACGTCTGACTCTTGTTTTTGGCGTGGGTGGTGATCCTTGGGGTCCTGAGATAGAGCCCTGAATTGGGGTCTCTGGTTGGCAGGGAATCTGCTTGGAGAGTCTTTTCCCTCTGCCTCTCCCCTCACTTGCACATATATGTGCTCTCTCTGGCTCTCTCTTTCAAGTGAATAAACAAATCTTAAAAAAATATATATATATATAATTGACCACAATAATAGCAGTAGTTATAGACCCTTCATAATTTTCTTTAGCAAAATATAAGTTGTGTCTGTAGTTTTAGGTTCTTAAAAATCCACAAATAGGTGAAGATACTTAAAGGTTGAATTCTTATTTTGTAAATATGGTTGATAAATTTGGGGGTTTATTTTGGAAGAATCTCTTAAAATAAGAGAAAACGTATTTATTTGTTAAGTTATCATATTTTGATCTGTAATAGTGTGGACTTTGGAAAAAAGATATAAATTATGTCTCTATTATTTTAACATTGTGTTAATCTTTGAAGACAATCTTGAATATTGCAGTAACTAATCAACATCTATTTTATTGATTGCCAGCTATATACCAGGAACTCTTTAAGGTACTAGAGAATATTATGGTCAATAAGACGTAGTCTCCATGCTCACGTTTGGCCTGAGAAGAAAGACAATAAGCATGTAAATAACCAAAGATAACTTCAGATCATGCAATGAATAAATAAGAGAGGGTAATGGGATAAAGAGTGGGGAAAAGAAAGCTACAGCATTTAGCAATCAGGGAGGGCCTGAAGAAGGGACATTTGAACTAAAGCCAGAATAACGGGAAAGAGGCTCATAAAATTCTGGATGGAGAGCTTTCCAGATAGAGGAAAAGCCAGTATAAGCCCTGAAAATGGAATGAACCTGTCATTTTCAAGGTAAAGAAAGAGAACTTGGGGAGAGTGGGAGACTAAGTGAGGCCTTAGGAAAAGAACTGATTTCAGTAGATTGGTAAATCTCTTTGCCTTACACAGACTTAAATTTTACTTTAAAAAAAAAATTAAGAGCTTATTTCCTCTAGGAGTCTGCATACTCTGTAAAGGGCCAGATATTAAGTATTTTTGGCTCTGTAGGCCACACAGTCTGTCTGTACTATGCAACTCTCTCATTTTAACACAAAGCAGTCATTGACAGTATACACACAAATGGATGTGTCTATGTTCCAATAAAACTTCATTAATAAAAACAGGAGAAAAAGGAGGAGGGCTGTAGTTTGCCATCCCTGCTATAGAGCTTATAAACCATTGTTGTCATGAGTCTGCTGAAATTTTGAATATGATGCCTTAATCCCAAAGGTGACAAGTGTAATGTTTATTTGAAGTTTCTTAAGTGGTTGGCTTGTGTTTTTCATAAAAGGTTTGCTGAGAAAGTTAAGGCTACTCTACAAATCATGATAACCTAGTTAAAGTCTACTGGATTTTTGAGGAATTGAGATTAGTAAAAGCAAATTAGTTAAAAAGAAATAAGTGATTTGTGGAACTTGAGAGGGAAATGTATTAGAATAGCAGAGGCTTCAAAATATTGGGATGGGTGTTGAGAAACTGCCCTCAGTGCTTAAAGATTCTTTACCTCTGCCAGCATGTGCGCTCTCTCTCTCTCTCTCTCTCCCCCTCCCCAATAAATAAATAAATCTTTAAAAATAAAGTAAAATGAGGGGCACCTAGGTGGTTCAGTGGGTTAAAGCCTCTGCCTTCAGCTCAGGTCATGATCTCAGGGTCCTGGGATCGAGCCCCACATCAGGCTCTCTGCTCAGCAGGGAGCCTGCTTCCTCCTCTCTCTCTGCCTGCCTCTCTGCCTACTTGTGATCCGTCTGTCAAATAAATAAATAAAATCTTAAAAATAAAGTAAAATGAGTCAACAATAGAAAGCAAAGCTTGGTAATAGGTAATAGTAGGATTGGAGTGCTAATAGTTGCTCACCTAGCTTTACTTTCTCTATCCTATGTTGTCTCTTTTGGAAGGCACTGCCAGAAGCCATGTACTGGTAATTTTATCTTTAAAAAAAAAGAATATCTTCATGTTTGGAGCAGGAGGTGGGGTGATTGCCTTGTGTGCCCCTCGTAAGCCCAGCCTCCTAATGCCTCCTCTCTAAGACGGAATACCAAGGCAGGATACCTAAAAAACCTTACTTAAAATGACCTTACCGTTCTGCCTTTGCAAATCCTTTACATCCTGTATGTGAAATTTGTTCCTTGTTCTTGGCAATTAGTGTAGGTTTGGAAATGTAGGAATCAAGTTGCAGAAATGAAGAAATATCTCTTGTGTTGCTGTTCCTTAGTGTGTATATGTTGAAACTTGAAGTAAAATGGTAAATATTCAGAAGAACTTTCTGAACTTGCTTGACTGATTGAAAAGAATTTTTCCTTTATCTGAAAGTTTGGAATTTTAGCCTTTCAAGTAGTTGTTTTTCTCTGCTGTTAGTTAAATGTATATTGCAAATATCTGGGGTGTTTGGTTGTATGTAGTTGGGTTTTTTGGTTGTATGTAGTGATTAACCAGTAGTTAACATCAGTTTTGTATGTGTAAGTTTCCAGGAAAACTCAGTGGTCTCTATGAGACCAACCAGATCCTTGTCCAAAATCGTGATGATAGCTAGCTTTCAGTGAGAGCCCACTTATTCCAAACACTTACTGCACTAATAATTTCTGTTTTACTTCTTAATCACCCTCAAATGCATATTTCCCTTAAGGCTTCTTCTGAGAGCTATAGAATTTCTCCATTAGGTGAATTTCCAAAAAATGAAACTTTGTAGAGAAAGTCTTAGTTTGACTCTTGCTAATTAATTCTTACTTCCAATCATTTGTATTACACAAAACAAAAGAAAATTATTGTTTGTTTTGCTACATCACTTTTCCAATATCACTTTTACTTTCTCTTTTGAAAACATCTTGAGTTTTGATTTTTTTTTTTTTTGGTGGGGGGGGGACCGTCTCTAAGGGATTGGCCATTATCAGAGCTCAAGACTGATAACATAAGGATGTAATTACTCAGTGGCTTGTGATAAAATTATTTAGCTGTTATTTCCCATGGTCTTGGAGGGAGAAGTGAAAAAGTACTATTTATTAGCCTCAGGAACATGTTGTGTTTTTTTCCCCCTAGAGAAAGTAAGAAAGCAAACTAATGTTTCAGATATTTTACTTTGTTCAACCTGGGATAATACACACATTGTGTAGTCCACATTTTTTAATCATGATATATTTTTACTTGACTTCTTTTAGGATGCATTAAGAAGTTATTTAAGAAGAGTTTCTGTTGGTAACTGAGGAGAAAGATATTCTTTGCCCAACTATTCTGTGTCATTTATCACTAATGGCTTAATTTCCCACCATCAGTGTTAACTTTTGAACTTAGGATTTAAAGGAAGTGGGTCCAATAAAGGCCATTTTTCAGAATAGGTTACAGATAATTATTATGAATTATCTTGGGGTCAGATTTTAACTAGTTTATTCCCAAGTAGCTTTGTTTAGGATCATGTAAAAATTTGAAGAAAAATGTATAGTATACAAATGTTTTTTCTTCACATTTTACTAAAAGTTTAATATAATTTTTGGCAATATTTTCACCACACTCCCTGATTTGTTTCCACTTTGAAGTAGTAAAATTCTTGATAAAATATCCTTTTTAAGAGGCCTTTCTAAAAAAAATACACTTTGGCCTTCCCAGGACAGTCAGACAGAATATTAGATCAAAGGTTCAGTTGTCATGGTTGAGGAAGAAGGAGCTACTTAGTGCTGACTCTTCAACATCATTCTCTTACTTCTTTGTCTCTAACTTGGTCAGCTTTCCCTTGAACTTGAAATGCTAACTTTTTGAAAACTGGGGTCAATGACGACAATACTTGAGTTTCAAATCAGCACCACTTTAATTATGGTTTTCTTCTCCTGACTGAAAGATATATGTTCAATTCCAGAAATTTGAAAAGAAACAAGCTTCACTTACTCTTTAAGTGACTCCCTTTTCTCCATTTCTGTTTAAGAAATGCAACAAAATCTTATCTAGAGTAAGCTTTCATTATTAGCAGAATTTTTTAGGACTAGCAGATTTGCTGAAAGGAAAAAATATAAGAAGTTCTGATTTTTGTTGACTTTGTTACTACTTCTGTGTATCTGTACGTGAGAGAAAATTCTTTCGTAAATATTGAAAGTTGATAATAAACTAATTATTCAATGGTGCTTAATAATCTTGGCTCTGAATGATCCACAGCTTGTGTACTGTCCTTCCTAGATATTAGGTTGCATAGTAAGCATGTTTATCAATAAGTTATGTAGGTGACTATAGACATAGGGATTTTTTGTTATCTAGGTGTAGATTGCTGATTCTGTTTTCTTTTTAAAGTGAAAGATGGCATAACTATGGGGAAAATACAAAACCTTGCAAGACTCTTAGTGCCTTATCCTACTGCCGAAGTAGAGTCCTTTATTTCAAGTTTATCATTTCAGTTACTACAATAAGAATGATTATACTTACAGTTTTTCTTTTTTTCCTAGATTCATCCTCTGGATGTCTACAGGCCTCAACTCATCAGGGTGCAATTGATGTTTATGTCAGCCACCTAGGGAAAGTGGAGTTGAAATCCCATGAAGGTTAGCCAAGTGGAATGTTTTGATATATGGTCTACGGAAGGTTTATGTAATAACATCCAGGAAAGAGATGGTCAGGTTATTTTATCTGTACTGACATGAGTTCAAGAAAATTTTCTTCTGATAAAACTCGATTTAAAGACTGATGGTGGTGGGCTCAGTTGGTTAAGTAACTGGCCTTCAGCTCACTGGCCTTTAGCTCAGGTCATGATCCTGGGGGACAGAGCCCTGCATTAGGCTCCTTGCTCAGTGGTGTATCTGTTTCTCTGTTACTCTCTGCCCCCCACCCCCACCATATTCTCTCTCTCTCTCCAGTTGCAGTGATATGCTTTGTTTCCCACCCCACCTTTTTGGGGGTTAATTATGAGAGTTTATCAGTTTTACCCCAGACTTTCTGGCTCCAGGTAGAAAGATGGAGAAGATAAGAAATTAGAGAAATTTAGGCTGATGTTAACCAAACTAAGAGACAAACAATGACCCATAAATAAGTCCATTTTAAAAGGAATCTTTACAACATTCACAATGAAAGTCATCCTGACCACCTTTGTCTGCAGAGGAAATGGGCTTAATGCTCTTTGGCCAGAGCCTCTTACTTGATTTGATATATGAGAAACAGAGTGAAACAGGAGTGTGTTGGTGAGTTTGCCCTGCAACCTATGTAGTTGTTTTAGAAAATTATTTATTTGCTAACGGAGTACTTTTTCTTATTTCCTCCTTTAAAAGCTTAAATTTCTACAAGACTGTATAGAAATAAACTTGAATGTCTTGTCTCAGGCACCTAAAAGACTAATCCATTGAAAAGATACATTAGTTGAAATTCAAATGTTCCCTTTTTATAATTATCATTCTTTTCTACCACCACCCCTCCCTCCCCAGCGCACACATACAAGATACAACTGAAAGCACAAGAGCTTAAGATTCTAGTTTTGTCACAGTGATCAGGGAAATCACAACTCCTATAATATGATGAGGGAGCAGTGTGTGAAATACCACAGCGGTTAAGAGCATGGGCTCTTGTCACTGAAGTGAAGCTAGATTCCAACACTAGTGCTAGTGGTTACTTGAGCAGGTTCTCATTTTAAAATTGGAATTCTAATAATACCTCATAAAGTTGATATGTAGATTAAGAGATCATTTCAGCTGTCTTGCTCTCAGTAAATGCTCAATTAATGGTGAACATTGTCTACAAAGTTTACTACTCACTTTTCTGATATTGGATAAGCTGACTAGGGCTATTTGCCGAACAAGTTCACAATATTCTAATGACTCATGCCCTTGGCAGAAGTTAATGTGAATGCCTTGGAAGTAAGGAAAAGGCACTGCTGTTTATATTCTTTTAAAGTTGTTTTTTGTTTGTTTGTTTGTTTGTTTTTCATTAGAGAGAGACTGAAAGCGAGCACAATCGGGGGTAGGGTCAGAGGGAGAGGGAAGAAGCAGATTCCCAGCTGAGCAGGGAATCTGATGTGGGGCTCAATCCCAGGACCCTAGGATCATGACCTGAGCTGAAGGCAGATGCTTAACCGACTGAGCCATTCAGGTGCCCTGCACTGCTGGGTAAATAAAGTGTGCTAAGGAGTTAAAGACAGTATTCCAGGAGCATTGCTACTCTTTCAGTAATTTTTCAAATGGCCCCTGGTACTTTTCATTTTCTTGCATTAATAAACTTTTTAAAATTTATTATAGGCTCTATTCTTGTCAAGGTCGCATCTTCTCTTCAAGCTCATTTACAGTTATCAGGAAGAGAGGTTGATGTGAATTCAGAAGTCCATGTTCAAGAAATGACTGAAGTTCATAAAGACGATGCTGTAATAATTACTGGTAAGGATAACACATTTTACTATGTGAGTTGAATAGTCATCATCCAGTCATAGGTAGAAATATGGTATGCTTTACTGCAGTTTTACTCTTTTATTCATTTCCATTGTCACATTTTGGTGTTTGACACTCTTTTCTTCCAACTGCTTATCAGTAAGTAGCACAATGCAGGCATTTAGTTTGAAACACTCCCTAGATGACATTGGATAAAATCAGTTTAAAAAATTTTCTATCTCCAGATGTTTGCATACCCATGTTCACAGCATTACTCACAGTAGTGAAAAGGTAAAAGCAACCCAAATGTCTATTGATAGATGAATGGGTAAGTGAAATGTGGTATATACATAAAGTGGAATATTATTTAGCCTTAAAACGGAAGGAAATCTTGTCACATGATGAAACATGGATGAACCTTCAGGACATCATGCTAAGTGAAATAAACCAGTCACAAAAAGACAAATACTGTATGATTCCTCTTATATGTGATATCTAAAGTAGCCAGATTTATAGAAACAGAAAGCAGGGGAAGGGGAGAATGGGAAGTTATTCAAAGAGCATATATAGCATTTCAGTTTTGCAAGATGAAAAAGTTCTGGAGATCTGTTGTACAGTGATGTGAGTATACTTAACACTACTGAACTGTAACTTAAAAATGATTGAGATTGTATGTTTTATGCATTTTTTACTATAATTAAAAAATTTTTAAGACCATAATTTTTTTTTTTCCTGGTATAGCTGCTTTCTAACTCTTGGCCTTAAATATCATCTAAATATATATGTATAATAAGACTCAAAGTTAACTTTGTATGATTGGAATAAACACAAATTTGGTTTGGTATTATGCACATTATAAACTTGCTTTTTTAATACAACAAATTCTCAGTCCCAGAAATGTGAATGGCTTTTGCACATTTTTTCTGATTACCTCTGGCTGCACTGTTGGCTGATACTACTTTTTAAAATATTTATTGTATACATATACATACTAAATACATGTACACAATACAAAAAAAAAAAAGGTGGGGGGAATTAATGCTGGTGAAGTTTTCCTTCAGATCTTACCAGAATGGCATTGAGAAGGACATTGAAAAAGTGTGTGGTGGTAGTGGTGGTGCCAATGAAGTGTCTTCATGAGATCAGTTTCATTTTCAAATACAGGCATACCTCAAAGATCTTGTGCGTTCTGATCCACACCACTGCAATGAAGCAACTCAAATGAATATTTTCAGTTTCCTAGTACATATAAAAGCTACATTCATACTATGCTGTAGTCTGTTAAAGTATACAGTAGCACTGTATCTAAAAAAACAATACAGATACCTTAATTAAAAATGCTTTGTTGCAAAAAAAAAAATGCTAATCATCATCTGAGCTTTTGGTGAGTCATAATCTTTTTGCATGGATGTTGATGGCTGGTGACTGGTAAGGGTTGCTGAAGGTTGAAGGTTGTGGTAGCTATGGCAATTTCTTAGGATAAAACAGTAGTGAAGTATGCAGCATTGATTCTTCCTTTCACAAATGATTTCTCTGTAATGCATAATGCTGTTTGATAGCATTTACACACAGAACTTTCAGAATTAGAATCAATCCTCTTAAATTCTGCTGCTGCTTTATCAAGTAAGTTTGTGTAATATTCTAAATTCTTTGTTGTCATTCCCACTGTCTTTATAACATCTTCGCCAGGAATGGATTCTTTCTTGAGAAACCACTTTATTTGTTTGTCCATAAAAAGCAGCTCTTCATCCATTAAAATTTATCTCTTGAGATTGCAGCAGTTCAGTCACAGCTTCAGACTCTACTTCTGCTTCTGTTTCTTTTCCTCTTTCTACAACATTTGCATTTACTTCCCCCACTAAAGTCTTGAACCCTTCAAAGTCATCCATGAATCAGCTTCTTCCAAACTCCTGCTAATATTGATACTTTAACTCTTTCCATGAATCATGAATGTCCTTAATGGCAGCTAGGGTAAATTAATCCTTTTCAGAAGGTTTTTAATTTATTTTGCCCAGATGCATCAGAGAAATCACTTTCTAGTACAGCTATAGCTTTATGAAATGTATTTCTTAAATAATAAGACTAGAAAGTTGAAATGACTCCTTGATCCATACGCTGCAGGATGGATGTTGTGCTGGCAGGCACGAGAACATTAATCTCATTGTACATCTCATCAGAGCTCTTGGGTGACCACTGCATTGTCAATGAGCAGTCATATTTTGAAAGGAATCTTTTTTTTTTGAACAATAGGTCTCAACAGTGGACTTAAAATATTTAGTAAACCATGTTGTAAACAGATGAGCTATCATCCAGGTTTTGCTGTTCCATTGATTGAGCCCAGTCAGAGTAGGTTTAGCATAATTTTTAAGAGCCCTAGGATTTCCAGAGTGGTAAATCAGCATTGGCTTCAACTTAAAGTTAACAGCTGGATTAACCTCTATCAGGAGAGTCAGCCTGTCCTTTGAAGTTTTGAAGCCAGGCATGGACTTCTCCTGTCTAGCTATGAAATTCCTAGGTGGCATCTTCCTCCAATATAAGGCATTTGTACACATTGAAAATTGGTTGTTTAGTGTATCACCTTCATTAATGATCTTACATAGATCTTCTGGATAATTTGCTGCAGCTTCTGCATTAGCCCCTTATGCTTCACCCTGCACTCTTATGTTATGGAGACCGCTTCTTTCCTTAAACGTCTTGAAACAGCCTCTGCTGGCATCAAACCTTTTTCATTCAGCTTTCTCACCTGAGCGTTCATAGACTTGAAGTGTGTTAGGGCCTTGCTCTGGATTAGGCTTTGGCTTAAGGGAATGTTGTGGTTGGTTGGATCTTCTATCCAGACTGTTAAAACTTTCTCCATATCAGTAATAAGGCTATTTCACTTTCTTATCATTTGTGTGTTCACTGGTCAGACTTTCAATTTTCCTTCAAGAACTTTTCTTTTGCATTCACAACTTGGCTAACATTTTGGCACAGGACACCTAGCTTTCTGCCTGTCTTGGCTTTGGACAAGGCTTCCTCACTAAGCTTAATCATTTTTAGCTTTTGATTTAAAGTAAGAGGTATATGACTCTTATTTTCACTTAAACACTTGGAGACTATTGTAGGATTATTATTGTAGGATTATTAATTGGCCTAATATTGTTGGCACAATATTGTTGTGTCTCAGGAAATAGGGAGGTCTAAGGAGAGAGAGAGAGATGGGGGACTGACCACATTTATCAATTAAGTTTGCAATCTTATACTGTTGCCATTTATGGTGCTTCAAATCAGTCACTTTAGTAAAATCAAAGACCACTGATCACAGATCATCATAACACATGTAATAATAATGAAGAAGTTTAAAATATGGTGAGAATTACCAAAATGTGACACACAGACACAAAGTGAGCAACTGTAGGGTTGCCACAGATTCAGTTTGTGAAAAATGCAGTGTCTACAAAGCACGAGAAAGCAAAGTACAATAAAGCAAGGTATGCCTTTATTCATTTTGTGTGTCATAAAAGTCTAAAAAGTAATTTGTTAAAAATCATAGAATCTTAACAAAAAGTATAACAAGTAGCAAAAATAAGACCTGTATACATACCCACCCTCAAATGTCACTCAGTGGCTGATAGGTAGACTCTTAGTGACATAGTGAAAATTTGATGAAAATGTAACTGTATTAAATGTAGTAAGAATCAACTTCTTGCGATCCAATCTCTTGATTTTAGTAAGGAGGCAATAGAGTTACCTTTTTTGGTCCCCATAATCTAAAGCAATAATATAAATTTGTTTAATAATGTTCTGAATGATAGCATAATCAAATTATTTTGTGTATATTAAGAATTTTTGAATTAGAAATTTAAGTTACTTTGTCATTTTTTTATTGTTACTCGTAGAATCTTGTGCCTTCCTGAAATTTACATTTAGTGTTAATTCAGTTTTAAAGCCCTATTTTCAATATTTCAGCCATTAAGAAAAAAACCTCTTTAAATCCTTTAAGAATACTTACTAGTCCTGTCACTGGATAAAATCAGTACCTGCAGACCTGATCTCTTTTTTTTTTTACCTATTCTTATTCCACTCAGCCAGTACCACCTCAAGCATAATATATTTAAAAACAAACATCATCTTTCCTTTGCATAGCCCCTGCTTCTTTCTTCTCTATTTTCCTTTATTTGGTCAGTCACTCAACAAACTTTTATTGATTATTGAGCCAAACACTGCTAGAAACTAGGAATGAAAGGTATCCTCTGAGAAGGTTACATCCTAGTAAGGCAAGACAAATCAGTGAACATAATAAAGTGGAATGAATGTATTAAATGTATGTATATGGTAGAATGAAAGCACATGACACATCTAAATTAGACTAGCATTGTGAGTTTGAATAAGTGAGAGAAGTGCAGCATAGCTAGAGTACATAGAGTAGGGAAAGTGGCATAAAGGAAGGCTGGAAATTTTGGGAGGGGTCAGATCATATAGGACTGATTTGGATTTTATACTAAGTGCATTGCAAAGACACCAAAAGGTTTTCATCTGGGTTTATACAACCAAATCTGTGCATTACAAATGTGCACTAAATTTTGAGTGGAGAAAGATTATAAGGGACAATGGTGAGTGAAGGAAAAGCTAATTAGCATGTTACTGCAGTAAGTTAGGAGAAAGAGGTCATTGGCCTGGACTCCGCTGCAAGCTATCTTAAAATCAACAAACAAACATATAAGCCTTCAATAAATTTTGGTTGAGGAAATAGGTAATTGGATGCTGTGAGAAAGATAGATGCTTACTTTATTCGTTATTATGAGGCTTCTCAAAGTATTTGTTTTCTAGTCCCTCCTTCCTTCCTAAACCAGGAAGGCCCAAGTTGCAGAATGAAGTTTATTTCCTGCCCACAGCGTAATAATCTAGGAACTAATCATCAGAATTTTTTTGTAGAGTACCACATGATAATACTATTAGCCCCAGTTGTATCTATAGATTGTCTCTCATTATTAGTTTAAATCTATTAGAGTAATTGTGCAGAGGGATCTCAGATAAAAACAGAGCAGTTCCTTTGGAGAGAGCTGTGTGAACAAGTGACTGAGTTTATAGAAGCTTTCATATTTCATTTTAATTCTAAAACTGTTTGGTGCCCAGAAGGCCACAGACCTTATTTATCAAATGGATGGAAAAATTTTTTTCAAAGTTTATTTGACAGAGATCACAAGTAGGCAGAGAGGCAGGCAAAGAGAGAGAGGGGGAAGCATGTTCCCCGCTTAGGAGAGCCTGATGCAGGGCTGGATCCCAGGACCTCGAGACCATGACCTGAGCCAAGGGCAGAGGCCTAACGTACTGAGCCACCCAGGTGCCCCTGGATGGAATAATTTGAGAGGCCTTTTTCAAGAAAATCAGGGCAAATTGCTTTTTCTGTGGAGATTTCCAACATGAAACCCAATTTTGGAAATAATGAGCAGCTTTATATGTGAGTTGCTATTATAGGCAGCTGAGCTCAGCTCATTTGGGCCTTCCTTACAGAGCCTATGAGGCATAGAAACAGAAATACCCTCACTGCTAAAACGTCTGGATTGTATCTGTAGCATGACTTTTGCATGATTTCTGCAAGAAACCAGGCCTGTAAAAATTAGTCCCTAGGGCTCAGGCTTCCCACAGGGTTTGATGTGTCAGCACTGTAATTTTATTTGATTTCCTGCTTCATGGTTTCCTTCGTTTTTGCTGTCACTAATAACTATAACTTGTACAATTCTTAAAGTGATTTATAAGTATTATATGCTATTCGGAGGTCAAAAGAAAGCCCGGGACTCTCAGGCTGAAACATTTATGTACTTTAAAAGCTGTGCACAGTGTATATCCTTTAAGGTGCATTTTTTAATCCTTATAAGATCCTTGATTCCAAGTTTTGTGCTCTACCCATTTATGGCAAATTTAATGAGTGGTGAGTGGCTTAGGTAACATATTTCTTAAAAGAAATTGACTTCTCTGTTGGGTTTTAGTCTTGGTTTATCAACTTAGATATGAAACCTCACTGTGTATATCAAGACATTCTGTGAGCCAAAAACTGCATGCGGTACAAAATCCTTTTGTCTTAAAGCCCCCAGTTTAGATGTTGGAGAGTATTAGAGATGAAGCATGTCGCCAGCCAAATGATGTTTGCCCTTGTCTGTTTAGTAGTGGAGGTGATACTACTGTGTTCTCTTTATTTTAGTCAGACTGGAAATGTAAAGCATATTAAAAAATGAATTCATTTGGAATTAGACAACCAAGTCAAAAGAGAGTTCTGAGCTTGTTTTTAAGCCAGAGAGTTATACAGTTAAGGGTATTGTGATTTACAATGGAAAACTGGTGCATGGGTTGGAAAAGAGGATGAAATGGTACTAAGCCTCCCAGAATGCCACTTTTAAAATCTAGTGACGGTGTTTTCCCTCCAAAGGGGGAAAAATACCTAGTTTTTTGATATGACTCATAGAAATAATTCTTTTTTTAGAGCACACTGAAGTTTGAGTTTTCTCCAAGCTTATAGCACATGGATTTGTCAGTTACATAAATGGGCTTTAAGATGACATGGAAGAAATTCAGTAAGACAATGAAGAGTGCTATAGGCTTATGGCTGTCTACTTAAAAATACTTTGATAGGGAGCTAATGTGGAAAAACTGCCTTCAGACTGTTTGTGCTTTTAATGTGTTTTTGTTTCCCTATCATTTTTTAAAGTGTAAGATAACTGAGAATGTCTTAGATAATTAGACATCAACTTTGTTAATGTTTACCAAAAAGACCAGGTTTTGTTTCTTTTTATCTGCAAACATTACCTGTAAGGCTAGACAGTAAATATGTTAGACATTGCAGGCTACATATAAAAAAAAAAATATGTTTTTTTAATAACCCTTTAAAAATGTAAAAGTCATTCTTAGCTCTTAGGCCATAAAAGCAGGCCTCAGGCCAGATTCAGCCTGTGGGCTATAATTTCTTAGCGTCTAGACTAGAGATTAAAGTGCAGGCCCTAATCTTAGAGCATATGAATCCTGTTTGTAATTCCTGGGGATTTTGTTTGTTTTTGTTTTTGTATTTATTGTAGTCATTTAAGAAATACCGAACCATAGCCAAATCTTATCCTGAATGATCTCTCCCCAGGAATGAGGAAAAAATGATTTATGCCCATAAAATTGTGATTATATAAGATTTAAGAAACAGTACAACCATAGAATATATATATTGTGGCAAATAAAAACACAAAATGTTCAGCATCACTAGCCATTAGTGAAGTGCAAATTAAAACCAGAATGAGATACTACCTATTAGAATGGGTAAAATAAAAAATATTGATAATACTAAATGCTGGCAAGTATGTGGAAGGATTGGATTTCTCCTACATTGTTGTTAGGAATGTAAAATGATATACCTACTCTAAAATTCAGTCTGGCAGTTTGTTGAAAACTGAACTTAAAACTACCATATGACCCAACAATTACACTCCTAGACATTTGTCTTGGACAAATGAAACTTAAAGTTTCACATAAAAACCTGTACACAAATATTTATAGCTTTATTTGTAATACCCAAAGCAAGAAATGATGAGAATACCCTTCTGTTAGTAAATGGTTACGTAGACTGTAGTATGTCTATATAATGGAATACTATTCAACAATAAAGAGGAATGATACAAGTGTGCCTGGGTGGCTCAGTCAGTTAAGCGACTGCCTTCAGGTCAGGTCATGATCCCAGGGTCCTGGGATTGGCCCCACACCCGCCCTCTGCTCTGTGAGGATCCTACTTCTCCCTTTTCCTCTGCTTGCTGCTCCCCCTGCTTGTGTTCACTTGCTCGCTGTCTGTCAAATAAATAAAAAAAAAAATCTTAAAAAAAAAAAAAAGAATGATCTATTGATAAATACAACTTAGATGGAACTAAAGGGCAGCATGCTGAGTGAAAAAAGCCAGTCTCAAAATGTCATACACTGTATGATTCCATTTATATGACATTTTTAGAGTGACAGTATTATAGAAATTGAGACTAGACAAGTAGCTTCCAAAGGTTAGGGAAGGAGACAGAGGATAAGACTATAAAGAGACGTCACAAAGGACACTTGCTTTGTGGTGATAGAATAGTTCCATATCTTGATTAATCTTGTAAATATATAAGGATAAGACTATAAAGAGATGTCACAAAGGACACTTGCTTTGTGGTGATAGAGCAGTTCTATATCTTGATTATAATGATGTCATAAATCTATACATGTGATAAAATGTCATAACAGTAAACACAAAAATTGTATGCAAAAAATGATGAAATCTGAGTAAGATCTGTAGTCTGATTAATTGTACTTTGCCAACCAATTGCTTGGTTTTGGTAATACATTATGATTATGAGACCATTGGGAGAACTGGGTTAATGGGTACTTAGGACCTCTGTGAACTATTTTTGCAACTTGTTATGAGTCTTTATTATTTCAAAATAAGAAGTTTGTGTAATAGAGGGAGTGAGAGAGAGGAAGACAATGGGGAGAGAGAGAAAGAAACAATGGAGGTTTCCAGTCAAGAAGTGGAATAAAACTGGTAAAAAATACAAATCAGTGGACTGATTTACCCTTTTATCTAAAACAACAACAACAACAACAACAACAAAATTTTGTAAACAGAAAAAAAGCACGAGTAAACAGTTTCTAAGACATTATATATCAGGTAAGGAGAGAAAGTGATCACTGAGGGATGGGAAATAAACAAAATGAGCCCCTGCCTAGTCCCTCGAGAGTCTCCAGGCTGTGGTACACAGGGAGAGGGAACCACTGTGGAACCCAGCAGACTCCCAGAGTTGAGGAGATCATGATGAGAGTCCAGACCAAGACGGTGAGAGTTCATAGGACAAAGTACCAGAGGAAAAAGAACCTTGGTGTTTGCACCAGTGCAAGAACACTGCGAGACTGGAAAAAAACATAACTTAGAGGTATTGGGTAGAACACTTAGTTGTTAGAAACAGTTGTCCCTAGACTGAACATTCCTCTAGAACTGCCTAACAAATCACTAAAGCAAGAGATAAAAGGCTTAAACTGTTTCCAAGTAACATAACTGCATCCCTGAACCAAGCTCAAGATTTACTATATCTGGCATTCAAAGATGATCAGACATGCAAAAAGGGAAGAAAATATAACCCATAATAAAGGGAATATCAGTTGAAATCCATCTAGAACAGATACAGATGTCTGAATTAGCAGAGAAGGAAAATAAGAGAGTTATTATAACTGTATTCTACCTGTTCGAATATAGCATAAAGTTAACTAAAGATGAAGACATGAAAGATGTAAAGAAGACCAAAATTGGATTTCTAGAAATGGAAACTGTACTGTCTGAACTGAAAAATACAGTGGATGGGATTAAACAAAAGATTTGAGGAACAGTCTTTCTGAGAATTTCTTGGGCAAAACGGATTAGCTACTTGCTCAAAACCTAGAGTACTGTTGACTTTGTTATTATTCCAGGTAATTAAGAGAAAATATAAATGATGGGAACCATTAAAACTAGCTCAAAAATATTTTCTTGTCGGTAATGACTTGTTAAGATGCCTGGAGTTACATTTTTGTCAAGGGGAGACTTGTAAACAGTTATTGAATGTTGACAACATTAAAACATTTGGTTATAGAATTGTGTTTGGCTAGAGGTTTTATTTGTGAAAAGTATGCATTAAAATAATAAAATTTCATGTTTCATAGGTGTATGATTTACTTTCCTAGCCATTTGGTAAACTTTTTGAGGATATTAGCATGTCTTTGTACATCTTTTGAGTGTAAAGATATAAACTACTTTATCATGGTGCTTCCCAATAGTGGGTGGTCAGTAGTGTATAAAAATGTAGAAGAGGGAATCCTCCAACCGTGAACATTGAAGTTAAATATGCTGCTAATAAGGCAGTACAGAAATTATCTTCTGAACCAAATGTTTAAATAAAGTCTGTTATAAGGGTTGGGAGAGGGAGGTGGAATTTCAGAACAAGGGAGGGGAAAGGAGAAGCTCACCTTAGCCAAGAAGCTTTTTAAGCCTATTTTTAAACCAGAGAATTAAATTCTGCAGAGTACTACTTAGAGGCCTATCTTTGTGCACAGCTAGTGCTGATTAGATCAGGTATATTTGGGGTTAAATAATGATTAATGCTTCTCAACTAGGTATTTGGGGGAAAATAAAAGAACTTGGAAATTCATATATTTATATGGTTGGATTTGGACAGGGCAGACTTAGAGAGCAAACACTGGAGTTTAAAAACGTGTTCTGAGGGGTGCCTGGGTGGCACAGTCGATTAAGTGTCCAGCTCTTGGTTTCAGTTCAGGTTATGATCTCAGGGCCCTAAGATTGAGCCCCACATCAGGCTCTGTGCTCAGCACAGGGTCTGCTTCAGATTCTCTCCCTCTTCCTCTACCCATGCTGCAGGACTCCTGCATGGGTCTCTTAAATAAATAAATAAATAAATAAATAAATAAATAAATAAAATATTTTTAAAGACACCCAAAACCATGTCCTGAAAATAAACTTTTCCTCCCACTTAATGGAAGCCAAATTATATAGAGATAAGGTAGTCATTTCCCATTTTTGCCAAATACGTTATCCTTGGCAAAGGGAATTAAATTTACTGAATTTGTTTTGTTTTCTGCAACTGCAAGTTCCAATATGTGTTGCAAGATTTTTGTAGGAGGGAATTTATAAACTTTACAAATTAGAAGTAGAATCTCCACAGATTCAGGCCAACCAAAGTATGAAGATCTTTGGGTAAATTACTTATAGGCAAAATAGGGAAAGCTATTTTTAAGCAACCTAAATGGAATCGTATAAACTGTCTTTCTTTTTGAGTATTGTTTCTAGGCTAAAACTGCTATGTGTTCATTTTGTTAGTAGCAGTAGCATTATGTGCAGTATAATGGCCAAGGGCAGGCTGCCCCAAGATGGACTACTTTGGGATCAAGATTATTTCAAGTTAAAAGTAATCAAAACCTAGCAGAATGCAGGTAAAGTTGTCTACCGCCTCCTCAGCTGCATAACTTTACATTGGAAAGGAGAGTCTGAGCCAAAAAGAGAGCTATTAACAGAGACTCCCCTTTACCTAAGAAACTTATCTGCATAATGGGGCAACTTTTGTTTCTCAAAACATCTCCTTTCACTTTCCTGCTAATGGTCTTCTCCCCTTTGTATCAGGCCTATCCCTCTCCTTAGCTTATATAAACTTCATATTGCCTCATTGTCTTTGGGATTTCATGTCTGTGTGGATTCCTCATGTACACCTATTAAATTTGATTTTTTCCTGTAAATCTGTCTCATATCAGTTTGGTTCTAAGTCCAGTTAGAAGAACCCTAGGGCAGGGGGAGGTCTTCCATCCTTACAGTAGCCTCTACTGCTCCAAAAGGAAATGAGTAGATTGGCTTCTCTTTCCATAAGCAAGAAAAGCATGACTGCAGAGGCAATGAATAAGTATATTAAGGAAAAAAAATCTTAGTTGGGAAAACCTTACTATTGTTTTACTTTGCTATTGATGCCAAATGGTGTGAAAAAATAATAAAGTTGGGGCGCCTGGGTGGCTCAGTCGGTTAAGCGGCTGCCTTCAGCTCAGGTCATGATCCCAGGGTCCGTATCAAGCCTCCCATCAGTATCCCTGCTCAGCAGAGAGCCTGCTTCTCCCTCTTCCTCTGCCTGCTGCTCTGCCTACTTGTGCTCTCTCTTTCTCTCTCAAATATTTTTAAAAAATAATAGTAATAATAAAGTTAGAGCAACCAACGCTTAGGATTTCCAGTTCTTTCCTCTACATTTATTTGAATTACTAGGAAAAAAATTCTGTGTTATAGAAAAACTCTTGGGTGCAGGTACCTTGAAATTGTGACCTACCAAATGCAGCACAGGCACAAAAAGTACGTTTAAATTGACAAAGCTGAACCCCTTAATAACGAAGAGTTGGAAGAAAAAAAGAAGCTCCCATGAAATAACAAAATTCAACTAGGTAAATTTGAAAATCTAAGTGGCTTTATTAAACAATTTATGAATTGGGCAGCACCTCACCTAGTGAGTAGAGAGGCACACCAAAGAGTTGTACAAAATGGAAGGTTTTTTCAGGGGAGAATAGGGGTAAGAAAGTTATTAGCAAAAGAAAAAGATTGTTCCAGGCTAGGCCCTGTCTAGGTTGAAAAAGCAAAGTGGTCTTATTATTCAAATGACCTGGTCTTCTGGGATGGAGGGATGGAGGGATGGAGAGGGCCCTTGTGGCAAACTCATCGGCACTGACTGAAAAATTACTGATGGGCCAGCTAAGACTACATTTCTGGGGGAGTTTGAAACTGCAATTAGATTTTGTATTAAACACCTGTTTGGGAACTTGGCCTAAGTGACACCATTTGGGCTTGGGATGGTTTTTTGTTCTTTGTGGGGTTTTGGTGTGTGTGTGTGTGTGTGTGTGTGTGTGTGTGTGTGGTTGTTTTTTTGTTTGTTTGTTTGTTTTTACATTTCTAATACATGGATTTACCAAAAGGAATGAGATTTAACCAGTTTACTGAGAAGTAGAGTAACAATAGTATATAATAATAATATAGAGTAATAATTCTAAAGTAGAGAATACATAAATAATTCCAATACATTGAAATACAGCAAGAGAAGTGGAAAGAAAAACTCCAGAGGAAGTCATTGGATACTTGAAAGATGCAATTAACTCTAAAACATAGATAGACGAGATTATGACTCAGATGAAAGGAGAGGCAAGAACTCAGAGAAGAATTTTTATCAAAGAAGCGCTTGACAGGAAGACTGGATGGTACAAAGCACCTTTTCATCAGCTAGGAACATCACATGGTACTAACAAAGGAAAAAGCTATACTAAAGAAAAGAATTGTTTCCTGATTTTTGTGCTTGGAGTCAGCAAAGAAAATGTGTATGAAGAATTGAGACAGTGTATTCACAAGTCTTTTCAGTTCAGATTTAACTGGTCTCTTAAATCCAGAATGGCAGTGGAGCTTAAGAGGACATGTAACACCTTAATTACCTTGATTGAAAGAAGAAAACATGGAAATAGAAGAGAGATGGGAAATGAACCAGGTGAGCTCTATGCCTGCTACAGCATATCACCTGGAGGGAGTTTCCACGGTGCAGGGCAGGAAGGGGTAATACAGACAGAGCCCAACAGACTGCTGACAACGAAGAGACTACGTGTCTGGGGAGACTAGGACTGCTAGATTTACCAAGAGAGAGTTCAAGAGAGGAGGGAGCTGCACAGGGTGCCTGAGAGCATTCAGCAAAGTACTGATCAGCATGTGTGTCAGGAAACTACCTGATACCTGCCAGAGTGTGAATGAACCTCAAAATGATTATGCTGAGTGAAAGCACCTAGACTTTATATATACATACATACATGTATATGGTTGTATATGGTTATATATGTGTGTATATCTATACAGATACATACACACACACACACACACACACACACACACATACACACATATGGTTTTATTCCACTCATTAAAATTTTAGAAAATGTGACTAATCTGTAGTGACACAAAGTAGATCAGTGTTTAGGATGTTGGGGGGGGACTGTCTGGAGGTGACAGGCAGGGAAGGGACAGGAGGAAGAAATGACAAAGGAGTATAAAGCAACTTGTAAGAGTGATGGATATAATCATTATTTTGATTGAAGAGATGGTTTCACAGAGTTTTACATATGTCAGACCTTACTGTATTGCATATATTAAGCACTTAGAGTTTGTCAGTTGTACTTAAACCTCTTTAAAACCGGCATACCAAAAAGACCCACAAAAACCCCAAAACAAATAAAGAGTAGCTTCCCTTTCATTTGTTCTGAGAGAATGAAAAGAGGGAACAAGCCCAGGTAACCTCTTTGCAACTCTCCCAACTCAGATTATTTTTTCTAAGACTTTTGCTGTTACAAAGTACTTTTCAGTTTCAGAGATGTGTGGTTAGGATCTTGTAGTCAAATACTGCTCTTGTCAATGAAGATATAACTATGCAATTTTGTGTTTCAGGGCTCATGAATCAAGCAAGCAAACATGAAAAATGGATTAAGGCTGATGCCCCAGAAGGCACTGTAAATCTTAGAAGTCAAAGCTGGTTTCAGTCCCTAAAACTGTAGGACTGAGAATCATTGGAATTGTATTTATAATTTTTAGCAATGATTAGCAGATCTGTGACTACAAAAATGCAAACACCACAGTTCATATAAATGCTGAAAACAACAAATTGGAATGAATACTGGTGAATTGTCTTGTGGGGGCCTTTTCAAAATTTGTATTTAGCTATTATATTTGTTTCCTATTGCTCTGTAATGAAATTACCACAAACTTACCGTCTTAAAGTCACACTTACTTTTAGCTCACAGTTCTGTAGGTCAAGAGACCTGCATGGCTAGGTTCTCTGCTCAGGGTGGACAGGGCTGGACTCGGCATTACCCAGGCTGTGTTCTCATCTAGAAGCTCTGGGCGGGGAAGTCTACTTTCAAGTCTGTTTATATTGGCAAGATCCAGTTCCCTCTGACTGCTACTGAGGTCTCTGTTTTCTTGCTGTCCATCAGTGATCTCTCTAAGCTTGTACAGGCCATTTGCATTCCTTCTCATGTGGCCCTCTCCATCTTTAAGCCAGCAATGATGCATTCGGATGTTTCTGGTACTTTGTATGTCTGACCTCTTCTGCAGCCAGCTGGAGAAACTGCTTTTAAAGGGCTTAACTTGATTTGATCAAGCCTGCCCAGAATCATCTTTGTTTTGCTGTATAATGTAACATAATCATGGGAGTGCTATCTACTCATATTTATAATTTCTGTTTACACTCAGGAGAAAGCGATTATACAAAGGCATAGGTAATGGGGAGAAGTTGTCTTAGAATGTCTTGCACCACAGGTCTCATAACATGTTTGCTACTTAGAGCCTCTTATGACAGTGTAAATTTAAGCTGTGAATAAAAACATCTAAAATGTGATGCATTTACTACTGATTTCTTTTCTTTCTTTCTTTTTTTTTTTGGTGTAATTTAAGATATAATGCATTGGGAAGAGGAGAAACAATCAGCGATTTTTCACAATGAAGATTGATTTTCACTTTAACAAGTGTACTGTATAAAGTTATTTCCTGAATTCTCTTTCAAACCTGTCTACTTCTGGGACGTTTAACTTATATAAGACTAAATAGTCCTATCTTTTGGATTATGTCTTTTATGATCAAGATAAATCAGTTCTTAAACAATGCTTTCTAATAAACCTTCTCAAATACTATGATTTATAATAATAATCTCTTTGTTAATATTTTATTTAGAGCTCTATTTTTAACTTTATAGTTACAAAACAAAAAGTAAACAGTGGAATATTTCAAAGTCTCCTTTAGTTCAATCTTCATGAAATCATAATTTATAGAAGTTGGGACAATATTCATGTTAGTATGTTTGATGTGGTTATAGTGTATGTGTGCTAAATTATTAAGTAGAGGAAACTGTAAGGCAGTGAGGCAGTTTTTATAATCTTTTTCACCCTCATGCAATTATATAAATATTTTCATGACTAAAAGTAAAGTTTATGAAATTAGTCAACAGCAGCCAGAAAGGTCATGAGCATAACAGCTATAAATTGTATTTAAAAATATTAAAAGAATTGGACATATTTGAATCACATAGTCAAGCCCAAACAGAAAGGATAAGCTGCCATATTTTGGTCTCTTGAATACTCACCCATGGATAGCAAATGCTTAAGAGCTGAAGACCTAAGTAGTATTTTCAATGTTTTGAGTGCTTTGCACTGAGAACTTGAAGATTTCTCCACATGTTCATTCTGCTTCTTGGTAACTTTTAGCTCACCTTTTCTAACATCTACCCCTTTTCTTTCATTTTTATAGTTATAAAATTTGTCTTTTCATAAAGAACAAATGTGTCTCCTGTCTTTGTTTAAAAGAGGATCTTTCTCAAAGAGTTTTGGAGCAAGCTTTGACAGTTAAATACCAAACACCCTGCTTGGTTTCTAGGGAACATAACAGGGTATCTTTCTCCTTACCCTTGATCTACCCCAAGTAGGTTTTATTCCTTTAGAAAGCAGTTGTCTCTTTTATAGGTCTCTCCAGTTGTGTGCTTGAAACACTTAGGGATCAGAAGCGAGTTTTTCTGCAGCTTCCAGAAATCTCTAGATTTAGTTAAAAATTACCCTATTAAGTCATCTTAAGTTCCTTGGCTCAGGTCTGAATATTTCCTACTCAGCTGATTCCCCTGCTGTCCACTTCTATGGTTCTAGCAACCATTCTACAGCTAAATAATACTACCTTATTTAAAAACTCTTTCAAAATCAACCTTAAAGGGAGAGAATTATTAAAAGCATTTAGCTAATACAGAAAACCTTATAACAATACCTTGTGTAGCCCATTTTAAACTTTTCAAAATTACTCATATTCTTTACCTTGAGTTTATCCTTACTTCAGATTTGTGGGATACAAGAAGACAGTGACTAATTTCACTTAAGAGATAAGGACCAACAGCATTTTTCACAGAACAAGCAATCCTAAAAATATTTGTTAATAGAATAAACTATTAAAAATAAATAATAAATAAATTAAATAAATAAAAATAATAATAAACTATTAAAAATAAATCCATACAAATCCTAAAATTTGTATGGAACCAAAGTAAACCCTGAATAGCCAAAGCAGTCTTGAAAAAGAAAAACAAAACTGGATGTATCAGAATTCCAGATTTCAAATTATTTTACAAAGCTGCAGTAATCAGAACAGTATGGTACTGGCACAAAAATAAACAGATAGAAAGACCAGAAATAAATACACAATTATATGGTCAGTCTTCGATAAAGGAGGCAAAAGTATGCAATGAGAAAAAGATAGTCTCTTCAATAAATGGTGTTGAGAAAACTGGACCACTTTCCTGCACCATACACAAAATAAATTCAGAATGGATTAAGGACCTAAATGTGAAACCTGAAACCATGAAAACCCTAGAAGAGCACAAGCAGTAATTTCTCTGACACTGGCTGTAACAACATCTTTCTAGGATGTCTCCTGAGGCAAGGGAGAGAAAAGAAAATATATTGGACTACACCAAAATAAAAAGCTTCTGCATAGCAAAGGAAACAACCAACAAAAATAAAAGGCAACCTACTAAATGGGAGAAGAGATTTGAAATGACATCTGATAAAGGGTTAATATCCAAAATATGTAGAGAACTTCTACAACTCAACACCAAAAAGCCAAATAATCCAATTAAAAAATGGACAGAAGACATGAACAGACACGTCTCCAAATAAGGCATATAGATGACCAACAGACACATTCAGCATCATTTTCAGGGAAATGCAAATTAAAACCACAATGAGATATCACCTTATACCTGTTGGAATGGCTAAAATAAAAAACAAGAAACAACAAGCAGTGGTGAGGATATAGAGAAAAAGGAACTCTCTTGCACTGTCAGTGGGAATGCGAACTGGTACAGGCACTGTGGAAGACAGTGCAGAAATTCCTCAAAAAGTCAAAAATAGTGACGCCTGCATGGCTCAGTCAGTTAAGTGTCTGCCTTCTGCTCAGCTGGGGACTGAGTCCCCTTTTGGGCCCCTGGCTCAGTGAGGAGCCTGCTTCTCCCTCTGCCTGTGCTCACTCTCTCTGGCAAATAAAATCTTTTAAAAAACTAAAAATAGAGCTACCATATGATCCAGCAATCACACTCATGTATTTACCCAAAGAATATGAAAACGCTAATTCTAAAGGATATATACATCCTTATGTTTAGTGCAGCATTATTTACAATAGCTAAATTATGGAAGCAACCCAAATGTCCATCAACAGATGAATGGATAAAGAAGATGTGGAATATATATATTCAATGGAGTATTATTCAGCCATAAAAAGAATGAAATTTAATCATTTGCAACATGTTTGGAGCTAGAGAGTTTTAAGGGTGCCTTTTGTGGGGGAGGTTTAAGATTTTATTCATTTGAGAGAGAGCGCAAGCAGGGGGAGAGGCAAAGGGAGAGGGAAAAGCAGACTTCCTGCTGATCAGGGTGCCATCCCAGGACCCCAGGATCATTTAACCTGCTGAGCCACCCACCAGAAGCTAGAGAGTATTATGCTAAGTGAAATAGGTCAGAGAAAGACAAACACCATATGATTTCATTCATATGTGGAATTTAAGAAACAAATGAACAAAGAAAAAAGACAAATGTAAAAACAGACTCTTAACTATAAAGAACAAACTGATGGTTACCAGAGGGGAGGTAGGTGGGGGGATGGGTGAAATAGGTGAAGGGAATTAAGAGTACACTTGCCATAATGAGCACTTAGTAATATATGGAATTATTGAATCAGTATATTGTATACCTAAAACTAAGATAACACTATATGTTAACTACACAGGAATTAATTTTTTTTTAAAAAAGATAAGTAATGGAGAAAATAGAAAGGTTAAAAGAATTATCCAATATTACCAACATAGCTTGTTTGTGGCAGTCAGAACAGAGCTGGGCTTTTTCCTGGACCCTATCAACAGTAGTATCACCTAATATCCAATAATGATAATACTAGCCTGTAATCATTTGAATTCTGTAGTTATTATCTTTTCCCAGAGTGGTAAAAATCCATAGATGAAAGCTTATTAAAAATAACAAGGAGGTACACAATAACCCATACCTCTTAGCATAAAGTAGGGAGAGCACCTTTTTTTGACATAGCATAGTTTTAAAAATTCCTCCGTAGTGCCAATGTGTTTAAAAAGAGACCTTTCTGAAACATTGCAGACTTCCTGTCAATTCACAGGTAGTTCATGTTTCATTTAATTTATCCCTGACTGTTAAGTCAAATGTAGAGGTAAGTCTAGGGTCAAATGGCATTTAGTTCTTATTGTTACTTATCTGGAAATAACAAGAAAGCCTTGTTTCTGTTAAAAAATGTAAGTCTATACTTTTTATATCGTAACAGATTCTTAAAATCATTGCCCTGGCTCAAACTCTTAAGCTGACTCATATGACCAACTCTGCTTTCTTTTGTAAAGAAAAGCTTCTAAATTCCTTATTAAAAACATTACATCTCTCAGGGTTGTTTTATATAACTGTAACCTTGGATTTGGTAATCTCAGCCCAACTATTTGATTAACGTAAATTTAAGTGGGAAAATTTCATAGTAGCAATACTTGATTTGGCTTTTAAAAATCATGATTAAACCAATTAGAAGAACTAATAATGTATTTAGAAATATCTGTAGTTGGACTAAAAATCAGGAGATGGTTTGCTGCTTATTTACACTGTTGCGATCCCGCTGGTAAAAATACTTGTATCAGATGAAGTTATCAAGTTCTAGATTTTTTTTCTTCCTCCTGCTTGAGGCTGAAGGTCATGCTAGTTCCTCTTCACTATTGTGTGTTGACTCTGTCAGTATGACTTCTTCATCTCCTTTAAGTGGTGTTTCCTCGTTTTGTTTTTTAAGGGGCTTGCCTTCATAATCATAGCCAAACCAAAACGGAGGGTCACTAGGGTTATATTCCTGCTGCTGAACTATAGACGACATTCTCTTCGCTGCCTCCCTGCAATAATAGTGATTTGCGTTAGACAGTTGCAGGAATAATTCCTAATGCAGAATTTTCAAACTAGAGCAAATTTGGAATTACAGAACTGTCACAAGTCGAATGAATGTCACAGCTCTCTTGCAATCCTGAGAGGGAGGGTAAGGGTAGTTAGGCAAATATGCAGGGTCCCAAAGCTTAAGTAGCTCAGTAGCCCTCTGGTTGAGCCAGTTCAGAGATTAACAGACTCAGAGAATGGGTAAGGAAACTATGCATGGCAATGGAGTGGAAACACCGAGGGCACTCTGTAGTGCCTTTGAATGAGCGTTCTGCCTGGAATTTCCAGTTTCTTTGGTGAGGGAGTACCCTAACCACCCAAACTGTGAACTCTCCTCATGCAGGAACCCTTAACCCAGAGTCCACAGATCCCTGTTGGATACGTGGATGAACTTCAGGGAGATCCATGAAGTCCCTGAAAATTGATGCAATTTTGTATCTAATATACATTTTTCTAAGGAGAGGGTTTGTAACTTTCATCAAACTTGCAAAGGTGTCCGTGACCAAAATGATTAAAAATACAATCACTTTCTTTCTTAGGAAGTAAGGAAGAAAGCAAAAAAAGCATCTAAAAGTCGTTCTGGACCCATTTTAAGATGGGGCAGGGGGGTTTCCACCCCCAAGCTTTTCTTAGCAGCTGGATGTCTTACGATTCAACTCAATTCTGACACTACCTACCCAGAGACAACACCGGATACCACAGGTTAAAGGCTCAGTCTCACTAGACTGCCCTCCACTTTAGATACCAATCGCGTCCAGGTTGGTGCTCAGGCGTCTGACTGACCAGCTATAGAGCAGAAGTTCCAACAACATCCCCCCGCAAACCCCGCCCTTCTTGGGTTTGAGTAATTTGCTAGAGTTGGTCACAGAACTCAGAGAAACATTTTGCTTACTGGATTGTATTATAAAAGGTGTAACTCAGGGATAGCCAGGTGGAAGAGATATATAGGACAGGGTGTGGGGAAAGGGTATGCCCTCTCCAGATGCACCACTCCCCAAATCTATGCACATTAACCAACCGGAAGCTGTCCAAACCCTGTCCTGTGAAGAGTTTATGGAGGCTTCATTATATGAACATGTTTGATGAAATCATTGCTCATTGGTGATTGATTTAATCTCCCCTCCCAGGAAATCAGAGGGAGAGACTGAAAGTTCCACCCCTCTGTTTATGGTTGGTTTCCCTAGCAACCAACTTCCATCTGAAGGTGCTTTCCAAAAGTCACTTCATTAACATAAACCCAATTGTGGTGGAAAGGAGTTTGTTATAAATAACAAGGCACCTATTTAACCTTTATGGCTCTAAACTGACTTCAGGAATGGGGTACAAGACCAGAAATTATGACAAAGATGCTCTCATTGCTCTTATTGACCAGGAAATTTCAAGGGTTTTGGGAGATGTGAGCTGAGAACCATGAAGGAAGACCAAATATATATTGATCATCTAAATGACCAAAATATATTTCTCATAAAATCACAATATCACGGCCTCAGAAAACAACAGTATATCTAACTTGAAAGTGCCTTTTCAAGGGTAGAACAGTGCCATTTTTCTAGGAAGTTGGTTGAATGTTGAGATCATTACTTTAAAAAAAAAGAGTAATTGACTATTACCATATATTACGTTGAGTTATTAATTGCAAACTTCTGGAAATAGTCATTGATAAAGAAGATGATATTACCAAGTGCTTTGAGTTAAATTTGTGCTCAATGGCTATATGATTCAGGCAGCACAATGAAATTGGAAAAGGCTGGGATGCCTCAGTTGTTTAAAATGCTATTTCATTTGAACCAAATTTCAGATGTATTAAATTATAACCAAATTCAAAAGGGAGACAACCATAGCATTGCTAATTCCATCTCTTATCACATTGCTTTTGGCATATATAATTGCCATCACATAATACAAAAACTAAAAACAAAACAAAAAACCACACATTTAAAGAACCATGTGAGTAAAAGCAAATTATATAAATTTCTAGTTCTGAGCCACCAATCCTATGAACTAAAACTTGACAAGCAAGTGTCTTCTCTTTAGAGAAGTACTTATTCTCAAATTTGAAAATAAGTTTATGGTCAAAGATGAAGTTTTGCGTTGTTAGTGTTTTAATTTTTTTTAAGTGTGGTCCTACATTTGAAACTTCTTATATGATCTTTATATGTCCTCTAAGTAGGACATCATTACTCAGTAATAATAGTGTTATATCTTTAGCTCTCCCCCATTTTCTTCTGAAGATTATTCTTGCTTTCCAATTCTATGGAGTTGAGATTGCCATGTTTTTGAGGGTGTTTTCCATGAGATTGTTTTCATTGAGTACTTACTGCAACATAATACCAAGTGTTGAGGTAACCTGAAGCATAAAATATTTGCATCAGTTTCAAATATAAAACACTACCCTAGGCAACAGAGCTTCATCATTACTTACCCTTCACCCCATGTCTGCCTATTTAAACTCAATCAGTCTTTCAAAACTTCAACCAGTCCAGCCTCTTGTAAAGACCCAACCCCAATCCCTTCCTCCTCTGACTTATATAGGAAGTTGATCATGGAGTTAATTGTTTTCCAATACATAGTTTCATGGCATTAATTGTTTGTCATTTTAAGCTTTATTATTTTCCTTTTGTTTGAGAAGGTAATAAGTTATTTAAGGGTGTATTCCATTTCTTCATTGACATCTTCAATGACAAGGAAAACAAGATATTTTCAGCAGTTTACACTGAGGGAAGCCCTTTTTGCTCTCTTCTGCAGGTTTGTTTGTTGCTATTCCCAGCACCCTCTTAGCCCCCTGCCTCCCAAATAGCAGAGCTCTGGACACGCGTACCGTATTTCACAGTTGTTGGTCATGATTCAGTGTCACAGATGACAAGATCAGTGCAATTACAGGCAATAATGGTCTTGACCTTTAGGAAACTGATGAGTTTGGGGAGTAAAAGATTTGTAAGTAATTCACCAAAGAATATGTAACCACTGGCCTCAGAAGAGCAACAGTTCTTGAGAGGTGTGATAAGCCATAGGATGATAAGTACTCTTAATGCTAAATTTAGTAACACTTAAATAATGGGTCATACTACAAGCTACAAGCCCCGGTAAATGCGATGATAATTAGGACAAATAATGGGAGTTTGAGGAAAAAAATAAAACGAGAGTTGGGGATACGGAATCCTCAATATAGACAAGAAAAATAGGGAATGAATAGGGAAGACTACTCATTAAATGCAACGCAGTGGGGCAGAATCAAAATGAGTTTCATGTTGGGCACTACCCATGGGGGATGTACTCCATGGTTTATGCTGTTAACTTTAAGCAGAGCAAGAGCAGTTTTATTTAAGATAAAAAATAAGTTTATTTGGGAATAACAGAAGAATTGTAGTTCAGGACAAGCAATGTATGGTAAACCATAGGTAAGTCCAAAAGGGAAGCTCAGCTTTTGTAATGTTTTCAGAGGAAATTGGGGAGGGCTGTTTTCAACAAAAGTTTATTGGAGAAGAACAAGAGTTTGAGGTTGTGGCAGTTTCTCACTGACTGCAAGTGGCAGGCAGTGCCTTGTTGCTGGGGCAGGGAGGGATCCTCCTTCCTTTTCTCAAAAGCAGGTAATAAAATTCCTGTGAAAAATGTCCTCCCTTTTTGAAATACAGTTGACCCTTGAAAAACACAAGGGTTACGGGTGCTGATCCCTTATTTCTTGTCTCCATGCCACCCTTACCTTAGCTCTTAGTGGTAAGCACTGCTCTTTGTTCTACCCATAGTCGTCTTCAGTGGAACTAAACATGCGAGAGTCCCCTGACCATTGGGGATGATGGTTACAGACCAGAGAGGAGGGAAGGATCAGGTCTCAGACCCTTCTTCCCTTCCCTTCTTCTGCCAGGAAGTAGGAGGTTAATGGCTTTCTGTAGTCTAGAGTATTTCTAAGGCATATCTTAAAGTGTGTATGGTTTCACAGCAAGCGTAGTGGGGAAAAAACCTGAAAATCTGAATCTGTCCTGGGGAAAATCTGGGTTTATTAGAATTTGAATGCCAGTGTAGACTACTCCCTAATCCACTTTCTCCACCTTTTAGAAAATCCGCAGCCCCTGAACATGCCGTCCTCACCACCTTACTTGGACCTTTGGCATCCATCCTTTTAGGACTGACTCCTAACACTCAGGACCTGGCCAACAGGACAGATCAGCATGGTCACTGCCAACAAATATCTCTGAGTTCTTTTTCAAACATCCTGTTTTGCTATGTGTTTGCACGTATGCACTTTTGAACAGTATCCAGAAACTTGAAAATGTAGAAATGAATGTTCCTGCCAGAAAGAACACACACACTCTCTTTCTCTCTTTTAAAGTAGTTTGGTATCGCAGTATGGTCAATATATGGAAGCTAGGAAATGCTGAAAAGAAAATACATGGTTAGGAATTACTGTGTGTTCTTTCTTAGCGTGCGTATGGAATCCTTTGACTCCCTTGCACTCTGGCTTGCCCTAAGTGTCTTTAAGGTCCTTGGATCTTGTAGGAGATGCTTTGGGAACCAAATCAGTGTGCTGCAGAGGTTAGTATTCATTACTCCTTTAATTGGTGAGACAGGTTTATCTGGGTTAATATAGAACATGATTTTCAAAATGATTGTCAGAAACATTGTGAAGTATCCCATTAAATGTTTAATAATAATGAGGTACTGAATTTTTAAGTGATTTTTGGGTTTTATAAATTAAAGGAGGTTTGAGGTGATTCCCATAATATTACTTGCCCTCACACATATTTCCTCCTAGTTTCTTGAGTAGGCAAAAAAGGGTGGGGGGTGTTGGAGCCAACACTAAGACCACCAGTAATCCAAGTAAACTGAGCTCAACAGAACTCATGTCTCCCCTTCTTCAAATCCTTTGAATGTTAGAGCTTTCAAAAAGCTTGAAAATCTCTAATCTATAGGCAAAAGAGCAACATAGTAATGATAAAGACAGAGGTACAAAGTATAGCTCTGCCTTTTATTTGTTTGTTGACAGTTATTTAAGCTGCTTAAACCACCTTTCTTATTCATTTTTATGGTAATGTGGGTATTTATGAGGATTAGATGAGATGGTAAACATAAAATAGGATTGACATGATGCATAGCAAATAATTGTTAAGAAATATTATTTGTTCATACTAATAATAACATTAAGTAGTTCCAGATCACAAAGGTCTTTCCCCCAAAGATTTTTCCATGAGCTGGAGAAGAGAACTCTGGTTAAATTTTATTTCCTAGCAATGGACCTCTCAGGGTGGCTGGCTAGTAATCCATGCTGCCAGCAACTGCTTACAGAAGGCCTTCAAGAAATCTCTGCCCTGCTCTTTGGGGCTCTAAAGGCCACCAAGACTCTACTCTTCAGAGTTGAAAGTTTTGGACTCTGGACACAAAAATGTCAGAAAGGGCCCTCTATTGTTTGCTAATTATCGACTTAACATCTCTTTTACCTCTTTGTGGTTCCGTCCCTCCTGGGTTGTGGAGACCATTGTTTGGGTCTTTCTCCCTCTCTCTCACTATGCTTTTCTTCCTTTCCATGCTTTCTTGTTTTTCCCACAGAGGGCCATACATTGAAAGGCTGGTTGGACACAATTGCTTCAAATCTAGTCAGATAAGTCTTGTTATGTTTATGATCATAGTTGCTAATTATTCCTCCTGGAATTAAAGGAGCCTAGATGGTGTCTCCAAATGATGCTTCTGGAACTGCTTCTTGTGATCTCTTTAGGCTCTGGGACTGGTAAAATGACAGCATATCTCATGCTGGAAGCTCTCTTGCAAAAGAGCTGTAGCCAGTTTGCTCATCTACTAAAAGTTTGCTACTCCCCTGGTTCAGCAGCACAGGCATCTTTGATTTGCAAAGCTGGTACAATATTTTTAGAGTCCATTGAGTATGGGGGAATTTATACATAGAAAAGTTTCTTCTGATGGCTGTAATTGGATTTTAAGAGCCAAATCATACAATGTTTTCATGTTCAAATGGAATCAAATGTGTGGGAGTCCAACACCTTGTGATTCAAAGCCCCTGCACCTCCTCCCAAACAAGAAAAATTTCCTCTCTCCCAACTACCAAATGTTCCATTTCACCCAGACAAAACAGCCACTGCAGTTAAGGGAGCCACATGAGCCCTTGTAAGAGCAAACAACTCTACTTTTTTAGAGTGAACCAAGATAGGTAAGTGATTAGACATCGTCATGTACTTGAGTCTTGAAAGGCTCATCCAAGGATTTAAGTGGAGAAGGAAGCTGCTATATAATCCTTAGAGCTGACCCCAAAACAACCTGACTCTGGCCAGGCCTTAACACTTCTTCAGAGTTTTCAGGACCAGGTATTCTGGGAGCTCCTTGGCTGAAAAACAGTGCCCTGTCCTAGAAGCTGGAAGTCAAGACAAGTACTCGGAACCTTACTAGTGCAAATGCTGAGACTCTCCAAGCCATTCTACTGTGGGGACTGCCTTCTTTATTGCTAGACAAAGATAGAATCAAAGGATTATAGGCCTCTTTCCTACTGGAGCTTAGCAGGGGTGGGCCTATGAGGAAGACTGAGGTGGTTTGGCCATTTTAGACAATGAGATGGACAAAAACCAGTTCCCCTCCAAGCCCTAGGACCATGTTTTCTTCTTGCTGGTAGGGACAGCCACACTTGGTGGTAGAAAACAAGAAAGACCCTGGCTGTCCTAGCTTGGGGAAAGGAATTTTTCATAGATCCAACTAGTTAACTAGAGTTTTGCATTGGGTTTTGTTGGCCAAGCCTAGCTAGTAGTAAAGTCTTACTTTGCCTTGTTTTGTTTTCTTCACATATTTTTTATCTAGTGACCTTGAAGCAGAGTGAGCAGTCAAAGGCAGGATTAGGATATTATCAGATATTTTGGGTCTTCTTAACCAAACACCATTATTTATCATGTTTTAATATCCCATACCATAATTAGGTTCATAGGGGCTCATGCCAGAAATTCTCCATTAATTTTTACTTAAAATCCCACTTATGAGAAGTTCAGTGATACTACCTCCCCAAAAAAGTGATTGTCAAAATGCAGTCAGAAGATTAGAAGCCAGACTGCTTTGTGTAGTATGTTATTCATTCATTGTCATCCTATCCAAAGTTGTGTGTTTAATGATATGACAAGGTTGGCAGGGACTCCCAGGACCTTATTTCATTGTACCCTTTTTCAATGAAGTTAATAATATCTGTGTCAGTCATCTCTAGACCTATTGAGAAGAGTTGAGTCTCCACTCCTTTTCAAAAAATTTCAGACCTTCTTCTTTTTTTCTCACTCAGCTACCCTCCCCTGAACAGGCCTGGCACTGAGAGTGCCTATTTTATAAGTAATTTTTGTGTGCTCCCCCCCCCCCCCATTTCATTTTAACACATACAGCTTTGGATCAGAAACCATTTTCTTCCCTCAGGCTTCAAGTGAGCAGATCTCATACTTCAGTTCATGCCGGACTGCTTACTTAAGAAAGTTCCTCTGTGAAATATATGTGCTTAAACTCATTATACTTTGATAATATTAATTCTTATTATTCATTTTTCCCTCCTGCAGAAAAGAACCAGACCTTCAGGGATTGGTCAAGAATTCTCATTTTGAACACTCCACAGTTTACTTCATCAGGTCATTTAAAACTACATTCACATTTATACTCTCCATCATGGGGAAAAAACTAAACAAAGAAGCAAATAACTGCTTTATATTTAAAAACTCACAGGGTAGACACCTGAGACCTTCTACGTATATAGACTGTTTATTTACCCAACTTTTGCTTCAATATAAACATTTTGCCAGTTATGGGAACCTCTGAAAGCCACTCTGTGTTACTAATGGCATCGTCACATACTCTGTTTTCTCAGAAAGTAGTTCTCAGAGCTTTTTGTATTCAGGTCGGTACTTACTTGGAAATACACCTGCAGTATTGCATCTTAAGGATTCGAAGTTGTTTGCAGCCTCTCTGAAGGTCCTCAAGCATTTGGTCAGTAAGCAGGATACAACCAGAAATATCCAAAATATGCAAGTAATGGCATTTTGCTGATAACACCTCCATCGCTGAGTCTGTAATCTGAACACACAGCCAAAGTGAAGTACTGATTATTCCAATGAACTCCATCCCACAGAAGAATAATGTACTAATCAGTTTGGCCACTGTAACAAAATGCCATAGACTGGATAGTTTATTTTTTTTAAGATATTTATTTTTTTGACAGACAAAAATCACAAGTAGGCAGAGAGGCAGGCAGGGGGTGGGGTGGAAGCAGGCTCCCTGCTGAGCAGAGAGCCTGATGTGGAGCTTGATCCCAGGACCCTGGGATCATGACTGAGCCAAAGGCAGAGGCTTTAACCCACTGAGCCACCCACGTGCCCCCTAGACTGGATAGTTTAAATAGCAGACATGTGTTTCTCACAGTTCTGGAAGCTGAGAAGTCCAAGATGCGGTTACCCACAGACTGAGTATCTGGTGAGGACCCTCTTCCTAGCTTTCAGATGGCTGCTTTCTTACTGTATGTTCACAGGGCAGAGAGATAGCTCTAGTTTCTTCCTATTCTTATAAGGACATTAATTCCATCATGGTGGCTCTACACTCATGACCTCAGTCTATACCTAATTACCTCCCAAAGCCTTACCTCCCAGGACTATCACACTGAGAATGAGGGTTTCAACATATGAATGGGTGGGAGGCAAAAATTCAGTCCATAGCAAACAGAAACAAAATTCTAGCCAGCTTGTCATGTGATGGGCCTATAACTCACGTTAGTGATTTACCTGTTCCCAGAACAGAAAAACTATGGTTCAGGTGGCACCAACAGATTTAGTGATCTTGCTGTTATTTTCATTTTAGAGTTCTCTACTTTGGATGGGTAACTTCATCAAAACTTCCTTAGTCATACCTGTCACACCAATATGAGCAACTTATGAAATGCTGCCATAACGGGATTTGGCTTTACACTCAAATCCACTTTGAGGCATCATCATTTTAGAAACACAGGTTTAATAACATAACATGTTACAAAGCTATAAAAAATAGGTATCCCCTGACGTTAACCTGCAGACAAGGTCAGATTACTCTGAGAAGGAATCTGAACCTCTCTGATGATTTGTGTGGAGAGTCTGGAAGCAGGTGAGTAGGTGAGACAGATGTTTGCAGGCAGGAGAAGAAAGAGCAGATTCCACAGAGACTACATGAATCTTACTCTGAGGAGTTCTGCTGAGGTCTCCAACATCTTGAGAGGTTGCCCAGATGCTCTGCAGAGATAATTCCACTCCACTTCTTAGATTATTTTACTTACTCAGGGTCTAGCTTTTGAATTCATAGCTAAACTGAGACTTGCTGTAGAATCAACGAGATCACTTTCCTCAAAGGAATTTTTTTCCAACTGGTTTTAATTTCTCATTTTAAATGTTTGAACATTCTAAAAAACATGCCATGAGGCTTGGCTCTTGTTTTTAATATAAAGTTGAGAGAATTATGCATAAAATCCTTCAGTTTGAAATGTAAACTTTCTAAGTTTGGAAAAATAGATGTTGTCATTGTCTAAGCATGGCCTGTTTTCAGAACATGCTCAGGACCAAGGTTTAACATTGTGCCTGATTCTCATAAAAATGCCTTCAGACATTCCTGCCATACTATGTTGGTCTCTGAGGATCTGGTGTCATTGAAAAGACATAGAAAAAAAACCCTCAGAATTGTAGAGAAAAAGAAAGACAGTGAGAGGATGGAAAAGTCCAGGACAGGTAGAGTTCAGGGAGCTAGGTTTTATTGATTCTGAAGGAGTGAAAAAGGAGCCCAACGTTTCCCACAGATCAGAAGCGCAAGATGTTCAATGACTGAACTGATGTTGTTGGCCCTTGGAACTCGAACTGGAGGTGACTGGCTAAATTCTTACCTCCCAGATACAAGGTCCTAATAGTCCTACTGAGCAGAGAGTGTTATTCCCATTTTAGTGGTGGGTAAGATGGGGTCATAATATACATACTGAACTTGGAGGTGAGCTGGTTGCAAGGAAGAGCTGGCCTTCCAGGAGATGGATAAGGTGACCATTCAAGATTGACTCCTGGGCTTTTGAGAAACCTAGCCTAGGATGATGAGCCAGACACCAATGTCTTTTGTGGCTCATCAAAACCAATATAGGTGAAAATATAATGCTATGTGTCAACTATATTGGAATTTAAAGTAAAATAAGATTTAATTTAAAAAAGCAATGTAGGTAAAATATGTTACACTGGACCCACAGCCTTACAATTTTTCTCAATGAGGACTATTACAATTGGCTTAAATTATGGTCACCACATCTTCTGAGTCAGGATACTTAACTTGACTCACAGAGAAAGTAAAGGTAAACCCTTCTTCTGTCTTACATTGAGGTTCTGGAATAATCTATTCCAGTTTTTTTACCCTGGGTCTTTGATATAGGGTAATTCATTTGATAATATCTTATTTGTGTAACATCATCCTTAGTTTCTAGGCTGCAAGGCAGTTTATAGAAGGAGCTTCTCCTTACCAAAAAGCAAGAAACAAAACAAAACACCCAAAATCAAACAAACAAAAAATCCGTTGCCCCAAGTCACTGGAGTCCTTATTTCTCTCATTCTACTTTCCCCCCTAATTAGTAGAGCCACTAAAAAGCCCATTCCGCATCTATGCCTGCTTTATGGCCAGGGTAATTCCCAGGCAACCATGTGCTGTCCATGTATTTACGTGTCTGTGTGCAGTGAAAACAAGAACTCTGCAGAGGGTCTACGGTCAGCGCTAAGTATACTTAGTTCTTTGACCCACTTCTAGAACCAGATGATGCTGACCAGAAAGACACTTGGTTTCTCTAGTTCTTTTTTTTTTTTCCCCAAGATTTTATTTATTTATTTGACAGAGAGAGCAAGAGAAGAGAAAGAGCACAAGCAGTGGGGAAAGACAGGCAGAGGGAGAGGACCCTGAGATCATGACCTGAGCTGAAGGCAGACACTTAACCGACTGAGCCCCCCAGCTGCCCCAGGTTTCCCTAGTTCTAAACAAGTGCATTGTTAAACAAAAATTTTGCTGTGAACTTTCTAGATTAATGTTGTCACAATTTACCACACCTTCGCCCCATCTCCTCCTGTTTCTTACTATAGCGCAAATAACTACGAATTAGGAGGTTCTAGCTTCACTCTCTTCACCCACCCACTGCACCAAACTGAACGGCCGCGAAGCCGAAGTTTCGGACGAGCTAGACTGTAGGGCATCTTGGGAGTCTGATGCTTTACTAAAAAGAAGCCCATCAGTGTGCACGACAGAAGACAGCACGGTTGTTCATGATCTTGTAAATTCTGAGGATATTTTAAAGATTTTTTCATTTTCTTCCCTCTGCATATTTTTCTTCCCCCAAGTTTTTTCTACTAATTTGTTCAACTTCAGAGGCTTTTCTGTTATGTCTGGTGATCCTTGATTGTCTGCCATTTATCAATAGCAAAAGGGCTAAACACTGATTAGAAGGTCTGAGTGCATGATGTGGGTCTTCTCTACCCAAACTCCAATGGTTAGATGGATTATTAGTTGATAAACCCCCAAATGTCAATATTTTTCTGTCTTTCATCCCGTGCTAGTCAGTCTCCAGAAAAGAGGCTTTCAGTCTCCTGCCTGGAGGGGAAGATCTGGCAGCCACATTCTAGGTGCTGTGTTGGAAGATTACTTGAGCATCTCTGAATTCAGCATTCGGTCACATAATTCCTATTTTCACTTTTGTACTCAAACTCTCAATTACACATAGTATCTCTCCCAGCCCAGCAACCCTCTGTTTTTAGTTTAGTTTTGTTTTGTTTTTTAAGATTTATTCATTCATTTGAGAGAGAGAATGGGCACGTGCATGAGTTGGGGGAGGAGCAGAGGGAGAGAATCCTCAATCAGACCCCCACTGAGCGCTGAGCCTGATACCTCCACCCATAAGATCGTGACCTGAGCCAAAACCAAGACTTGGACACTTAATCAACTGAGCCACCCAGGTGCCCCCCAGCAATGCTTTGTTTTTACTATCTTTAGAACCAGTAGTAGAGCATTTGGTTCCCACCCCCCCACCAGGACATTTGGCAATATCTGGAGATATTTTTCATTGTCATGGTAAGGCGGTGTGGGGGACCAGGTGTTATGGACACATACTGGGGAGAGGGTAAGGATGCTCTTAAACATTCTACAGGGCACAGAATAACCCCCACTACGAATTATCTCATCCAAAATATCAGTAATGCCAGGGTTGAGAAATCTAGGAAATAAATACCCAACCTTCTGCTGAAGGTAGGGAAGGGCAGGGGCCCAGGGGTGTGAGGTAGGGGAGGAAATCCAAAGATCTGTCTGTTTTTCTCAAGAACTTTTAAACCAGTCTTCCTCATTTTAGCCACCCTCTTAATCCGGTTCCAGGGGTAAACAGTGCTACCAAATTTGAAGATCATTGTATAAGTCAATTTTCCCCCCACCTTTTTCTACTGTTGGCTTAGAATTCAAAGCAGTCTCTGGTCTGTTATATTAGTCGATCTATTTTCAAACATCAAAAATTTTCTTACTCTTGTCTCCTCTCCTGTTTTTCCTACCAACAGGGGCTCCTACCCTTCTTCTGCAGTTCTGTAGGGTTTCAAGAGGGAACAAAATTATATGTGTAATCTGGAAAAAAACCTATATGTGTATATTCTATCTGCCATTTTGAGCCAGAATCAGAGATCTCTATTTCTTGACATGGAAATATGTCCATAGTGGGTTTTTTTAATTAATTTATTTTTTTAATAAACATATAATATATTTTTATCCCCCGGGGTACAGGTCTGTGAATCGCCAGGTTTACACATTTCACAGCACTAGTCTATAGTGTTTTAAGAGAAAAAAAGTAGGCTACAATGTATTTTGGAAAGGGTGATTCTATTCCAAAAGAGAAAAGGACAAAACATAAATCTTCTATAACTAATCTCTGTGTACATAGAAAAATATTCTAGAAGACTAAATATAAAATGCCAATAATGGTTATGTCTGGATGGTGGTATGACAACAGATTTTACTTTCTCCTTTTTGTTTGTATGTGTAGTCCAAATATTTTATAATAAATATGTATTTATTTCATAAGCAGATGTCAGAAAAATTATCAAGCACTGGAAATAAGACAAAAAATGATTACATGTCTTTTCAGTGTCATACTGGAACATTGTTTAACAGGCCTACCAGAGGAATTTTATAAGGAATTATGCCATACTAATGACTATCAACTAGGGCCAAAACTCAGTGAAGTTTACCTGTTGTAACCTGTTACATTTTTGTCCAGGAGAAATGTAAATTATTTCTATCTGGTAGAAACTACAACTTCAAGGTTATGGACTTAGTACCTTAGAGGACATTAACCAATTTTAGATCTACCCAACAATCATATTCTGGCATCCTTTTTCTTCAGTTCCTACAACTACTCGGTTTGATCAAATGCTCTATGAACTTGTTTTACCATTTTGCTGGTTCTCTCATTAATGAATTAAATAAACCTTTGACACATTTTCATATTTGAATGAGAATTGTTTTTAACTTTTTGAAAATTCTACTTTGAAACAAATGAAATCATAAAGCTATCTCCAGTTTGGAGAAAGGAAAAAAAAAATGTAACGAATACCTCAGACTTAACAAAATAAACGTGCTCTGTGATGCGTTTAACCCCTGCCTACTGCCCTGCCTGGGTTCTTTGTGCTTCAGCTGGACCTGTCTGAGCTCTGACTCCTGCACATACCTTTGGACAGCCAGCGATGCTGAGAGATGTGAGGCAAATGCAATAAATGGCCAATGCTTTAATAATCTCATCTGTCAGCTGGGGGCAATAAGAGACATCCAAATGTTCTAAGATCAGTGAGCCTTTGCAGAATGCCTGCAAGAAATTCCAAAGTCAGAGGGTTTTTTTTCTCTTAAGTCTTTATTTGTATGTTGTGTATATCTGGAGCTACCTTACCCATAGCAGTTTACTTAGTATGCATTTCAGTCCCTGAAATAGAGATATGTTACATCGTGTTGAGGAAAATAAAAAAGCAATTACATCCATTTTTTTTTTAAGCAAAAGACATTCACATACCAGCTTAACAGCTTAGCAATATTCAAATTCCTGTTAACAGAATTTGGTTTTCCTGAATTTAGTGCTAATGAGATTTTACCCAGGTGTTTAATAATTATTAGAGTTATATTAGACAAATGACTGGAGGGAAAGGAATCTGGAGGGGAGAATTAGATGGGAGACACTCTGGGTCTGGGGTTGATGGTATTAACATAACAGAAAGACCACAGTCTTTGGAATCAGGTAGACCTGAGTTTTAATTTCATTTCCACCACTGATTAGCTCTGAAAGTTTAGCAAGTCACCTCATTTTTCTGACCCTCAGTTTTTTCTTTTTTAAATCAGGGAAAATAATATCTACTCTCTAACATTGTTCTGAAATATGAAAATGTTCACCTGGAGTTTCTAGGGCTAACAAAGGCCTAGAAATGATTGGAACTTCTTCCGTTTACCTTAGTAGTTCTTAAGTTTCATTTTTCAGTTAAAAGGAAGAACTGTGTGAGAAGAATCCATGAGGAAATAACAAGAGTTTACAAGCCAGCAATTATACAAGAACAAAAAGATACACAAAAGTAAACCTAATAGTAGTTGTAAAAATATCCTAAGTCAAGATGAGTAGGAGTTGGAAACCATGAACAACTCAAGCTATACTAATACTGTACTTATAGAAGTCCCTCCCCCAAATTATAAAAAACTAGAAATTATCAACAGGTGCCCAGTCACTCTAGAGGTTTTGGCTCATTGAGAAGCAGCTCAAATTTTTAGAATACTAAATTGGAGACCTCAGTAAATGATAGTTGACCATTAATTTTAGTTATAAATATTAGATTTTAGTAACTAGTGAGTTACTAGTAAGACATTACTTGTTTATATGTAAAAATGGATATCCATCAGACTATATGTGATTTTCCTCTCAGACCTGAGGGAGGGACCTGGGCTGTTGGATCACTTGATGGCCATCAGGATGACTCCACAGGTAAGACTACCAGTGGGCTTCCCTCCCATTGAGTATGCTAATTTACAGTCTTTTTTTTTTTTTTTTTTTTTTTTTTTTGCCCTAAAGAAGACTGGGAAGAACCAGTCAGCCCACTATTTTCTTTAGCAACTTAGTAAAAGAGGGAAAATTTCCAGGGGCAATTTAGCACAGGAGGCAAAAGATAGTACTAAAAATTTTTGGTAATTTAACCCTCAATCACTGTCTCTTCCTGACCAACATAACAAACGGCAATTCCTTTTTCCTCTCACCTCATGTGGAACTTGTCTTTTTCAATGGATTCAGCAGTTATAGTACTTGACTTATTCCTGTATTGTGGCTAACTAATTTGTATAGAGATCTGTTTTCTCTAGCAACTAAGTGGTGTCAAAAAATGGAGGGGACAGCTTGTCATAAGATAGTGAGGTCCCTGTCATTGGAGATAACCAAGTATAGAGATTACACCCAGTGGTGGTACAGAGGGGAATCTGGCTTTGAAGGATTGGAATTATCTAGAGATTTAACAAGTTTTTCAAAGCAAATACAGGAAGTATCTCAGAGGTATTGTGTGGAACGCTATTAGATTTGTTTGTTTGTTTGTTTGTTTCAGAGGTAGAATTTAGTGATTCATCAGTTGCATATAACACCCATGCTCATTACATCAAGTGCCTTCCTAATGCCTGCCCAACACCCAGTTATCCCTCCCCCGCCACCTCCCCTCCAGCAATCCTCAGTTTATTTCTTAAGAGTTCTCAATTTTCATCTTATTTTTCCTTCCCTTCCCCTATGTTCATCTGTTTTGTTTCTTAAATTCCACATTTGTGTGAAATCATATGGTATTTTTCTTTCTCGACTGACTTCTAGTTCCATCCACGTCATCACAAATGGCAAGATTTCATTCTTCTTGATGGCTGAGTAATATAATATTCCATTATATAGAGAGAGAGACACACATATACACACCACATCTTCTTTATCCATTCATCTGCTAATAGACCTCTGGGCTCCTAACATATTTTGGCTATTGTGGTCATTGCTGCTACAAACATTGGGTTGCACGTGCCCCTTCAAACTACTACATTTTTATCCTTTGGATAAATACCTAGTGGTGCAATTGCTGGGTTGTAGGGTAGTTATATTATTAACTTCTTGAGGAAACTCCACTTTTGCCTAAGTGGCTGTATCACCAAAATCAGTTGTTTCCTGAATTGTTAATTTTTCTGCTAGATTTTTATACCCCCTTCACAAGCATCATATTTATAATTCGGTAGGTTCTAGATATATATTAGTTGGTTGGTCCACCCTTTATAAGTGTTTCAAGAATACAAAGAATTTGGGTGGTTTTTTTTTTTTTTAAGAATTCTGTTTTAATAATATAGGAATTCTTAGGTCACAAGGGGTAGGATAACATAGTTTTCTGTTTAGAGAATAGACAGAGTCCAAAGAACCAGAGAAAATTTACAACAAGAAGGAATATTTATGCTAAGAATAATTTATTAAAAGATGAAGTGAGCTTTAAAGAGATTCAAGGCGCTTAGTTTCTGAAAACCCTTACAGTTACATGTTACATCTGTCCATGTTTTGGACTGCTTGACTCAGTTCTGCTTCAAGTCTTCTTAAAACCTCTAATATTCTTTGAATTTGAACTTTCTCAGAGGTTTTAAAATTAAAGAATAACTTAAAAAACGTATTAGAAGGTCTATGATACATTCATGGTAGCATTCTCATCCATGGAAAATCTGAGGCATAAAGATTGGTCTCAGGCTTTGTGCTTGGCATAAGTCACTGCAGATCCGAGAAGTAAGTCCGAACTTCTCTTTTCTTTATAATTCATCTTTTCCTTTAGAGACATGTAAGTCATAAGTAACTTAAGTCTGCAGTCATGTTTCACCATAATCACTCATGAAATTCCATTTCTCCCCTACAGATAAGATTATTTTATGCTTTTCTGGCTCAGTGTTGCAGATTCTGACATATATTAGTGCTGTTGATTTTCTTGTCTTGGAACATGTCAGACTAAACTTCTTCCCAGACAAAATCTTTTGTAGTGAAGATGGGGAGAAAACAGACATTATCAGGTTTGGCTCCCAACCCACATATCAACCAGTTTTGCTGTGCGTTAACAATTTTGAAGTAAACCTCCACATCTTAGTGAGTTAAATCATTTCTTTTCTGTATGTCCTGAGCTGAGTCACAATGTGGGAAGGCTGAATGACCACATTCCTAAATTGGGTATGTAGAGGAGACCAAGTCTCACTGACATTTACTGACTATCACAAAGACGTGCTTCTGCCAAAATCCTGATTTAAGCCCCCTCAACAGGTGGCACTCTCAGCCCCAAAAAACTCCCCTTGTGGTGCATACCCATCTTTTGACTAGTTACCTCATTAGGTTCTGATTCATTCTACCACTAAGTTTTGTGGGTTTTTTTTTTTTTTCCTATTGATAATCTTGGGAAAATCTTGTACTGTCCAGAACCATTTTCTATGAAGACTGGTTTTGGCTGTTTCAAAGGCTAAAATACAACTTTCACAATTTTAAGTTATAAACTGGATTCAAAACTAGTTTCTTGGGCATCATATATCCCATTGAAGATAGCCTTGGTCCCACTAGACATCAGAGTAAGTGGGTGTAACAATGGCCTGGGCACAGTGAGCTGGGGAATCCGGGCATTGCCACCAAAACTAAACCCTGTAAAGCCTCACCTCCTAGTGAGATGCCTCTCCTATTCTCACCCTCCCTGCCGGGGAAACCAGACTGTTCCAGACTTAGCTAAGACATAACTTCTTTTAAATATGGAGGAGATTCAAAAAGGGTAAAGTCCAAAGCCCCAAACAGGCATTTCCAAAGATACTTTCATGATGCAGTTTTTTACCTAATTACATGGTAATTTGGGAGATAAGCTTTAGCTTCAAGCCAGCTCAAATATGGCTTACTCCACAAACTTTTCCCCGGTTCCTTCTTCTGGAGGAAATGCCTCTTCCAAATCCCTATAGCATTTAATTTTTTTGTCTTTCCCACTTCACCCTGTATTATAGCTATTTATATCACTGTTTTATCTTCTGCATTGACTATAGCTTCTTGAGGGTGGACTCCAAGTCTGATTTATTTTTGTGGCCTCAACATCTAGATGCAGAAGAGGTTCAAGATGAGAGAATGTCCAAAGAAAATGCCTCTTAGCATAGGAGTGAGGAAAACGAGCTCCCATGGATTGCTGTCAGGATGCTAAGTCCAGTCCTTCCTCACACCCTGTTTAATACCTGCAGTTATGAAGATGGTTAAGAGCACAGAGTCTGGGGCCCACCAGCCCGAGTTCATATCCTGCCATTTGGAAGTTCTGTGTCTCTGGATAAATTACCCACCCTCTCAATTCCTCAGTGATCTCATTTGCAAATAACATGGTACCTTAATATGGCACCTACTTCAAAGGGTTGTTGGGAGGATAAAGTGAGTTAATATGAACAAAGCAATTGGAGAGTAGCTGGCACAGAGTAAGCAGTCAGTAAATAATAACCAGTACCGTTATTTGTATTCTGCTTCTCTTGCACTCTTCTGCTGTATGGTATGATTGCCAGATTTTTTAAATGATACACCTCATAGTAAAAATATTTTAAGATGCACTTTCAATAAATGCATTAATATACTTACAAATTATATAGACATATAATTATTCAAATATATATTATTTTATATTCTAAAAATATATATTATCTTACAAATGTATAGTATATGGATCTTATATATGATATATTATATCATATAAAAATAAAATAAGACAAAAATAAATCTGAATAGAAGTTCTAATATATTCTTGTCACACTGAAATAGATCATCTTGTTCATTCCCCTAAGTAAATATTTTCGCTGGAGACACCTACTCAGAAGTGCACCTTTGGTTGTCAGTAGACCTTGATGATTTACTAGCTGCATAGACCCTGGGCATTTGGTAAAAACAAGAGAATTACTTTTAAAATGTAAAATGCAACAAGTACAAAAAGAGAGATCAAATGTGGGGAAATTAAAGAACAGAAAGGGTAAGCAGTCACAGAGGATGTATATTAGAAAGAAGACCTGGAAGAGAATAAAACACAGTATCTTTGAATTAGAATTTGAAAAATTCCAGAACAGTTTCAGGTGTTAGACTTTATCTCTAAAATAAAAATAAGCCAGGACTGGACTAACCAAAAGTCAATCAGGTATTTTTCTTATGGCCTTTAGGAGAACCTACACTTTCTCCATTTTTCTAGTAAATAAGTAAATAAATAAGTAAAATAAAATGGGTGCCCAGTGGCGCTCCTCCAGGGGCTTCTCTGGGACAGGAACACCTGAGAAAAATTACTTAAGCTACAATAATCTGCCTGAAAGTGTTGATAGGTTCCTCTTGCACAGCCAGCCACTCCACTTGTTCTCTTTCTCATTCTTTCGCAAGAAAATGGCAACTCAGAACTTTTACTCCAAGGACAAAGTCATGCTGTCCTCCTGTGAACTCTTCACTTAAAGATCTCTAGGAAATAATGAGTTCAGGAGCCATCAGTGCTGCTTTGATCTCCCATTTGGGGGCATAATGGAATAAGAAATGGTGTAATCAAGGGAGGTTACTCATTTATAAGAAAACTCAGAGGGCCTGAAGTTGTGTCTGTGACCTCGAGAAAGTTAGTCAACCTCAAGTTTCCTCACCTATAAGAGAATGAAAACAACTCTTAACCTATCTCACAGGCTTACTGGAAGATGGAAAGAAATTGTGTACTCCAAGAGCACTTGACAGATAAGACAGGTTGGCTTTTGTCTCTCAGCAGAGGAACTGGAAAAGCCTGGAATAATCTTGTCTGCCATTTCCGACCTGAGAACACAACCTCACCATCTTCCACATGTTGAAGGCTTTGGGATGAGGAGATACCATATGCAAAATTTAACTGGAAATTAATAGGGTAATTAGAAGTCATAGAAAATCATAGCTCCTGTGAGATGACATGCCACAGGTACTCAGCTCATGTCAGGTGAGGCATGATAAACAAAGCCCAGGTACACTGCATGACAGAAAGATCAGAAACAGACTGGCCACTTAGATTTAAGAAGTAAAAGGAGCATAAACTACTCTTGTGGGAAAGTGGGATTTGATGTTTATTTTTCCTGTCCTTTTGTTTGCCTTTAGACAATATGATAGGTTTTATTTAACTTTTGGCAAGTTTCATCTTTCACAGGATAAAATAATATTCCAGGAGCAGCTTAAAGTTTGGGAGGGGCCTCCAAAGGATTATCTTCCTTTTGACACATTCTCTTATAGTTCTTCTCTGTGGAAGCTCAACATGAAAACAACAGATGTGTGCATTCACTTAGCAAGTCTATCTGCTTCAGTTGTCCAAAAATAGCTCTCCCCAGTGGGAATGGGCAAGAAGCCAGGGCTGGTGTTGGGTGTTCTCAGTTTCAGCTATTTATCAGCCAAGGAAACATGGCACCCATGTCTCCAGGATCCCTTGGAACCTTACAGACTGTGGGAAAATGACAAGCTGTCAAATCCCACATCCTTTGAAGTCTGGCAAATTTCTTTTTTTTTTTTTTGTCTTTTCTTAATTATTATTATTTTTTTTAATTTTATTTTTTATAAACATATATTTTTTTCCCCAGGGGTACAGGTCTGTGAATCGCCAGGTTTACACACTTCACAGCACTCACCATAGCACATACCCTCCCCAATGTCCATAATAACCCCACCCCCTCTCTCCCAACCCCCCTCTCCCCAGCAACCCTCAGTTTGTTTTGTGAGATTAAGAGTCACTTATGGTTTATCTCCCTCCCAATCCCATCTTGCTTCATTTACTCTTCTCCTACCCCCTTAACCCCCATGTTGCATCTCCTCTCCCTCATATCAGGGAGATCATATGATAGTTGTCTTTCTCCGATTGACTTATTTCGCTAAGCACGATACCCTCTAGTTCCATCCACGTCGTCGCAAATGGCAAGATTTCATTTCTTTTGATGGCTGCATAGTATTCCATTGTGTATATATACCACATCTTCCTTATCCATTCGTCTGTTGATGGACATCTAGGTTCTTTCCATAGTTTGGCTATTGTAGACATTGCTGCTATAAACATTCGGGTGCATGTGCCCCTTCGGATCACTACGTTTGTATCTTTAGGGTAAATACCCAGCAGTGCAATTGCTGGGTCATAGGGTAGTTCTATTTTCAACATTTTGAGGAACCTCCATGCTGTTTTCCAGAGTGGTTGCACCAGCTTGCATTCCCACCAACAGTGTAGGAGGGTTCCCCTTTCTCCGCATCCTCGCCAGCATCTGTCATTTCCTGACTTGTTAATTTTAGCCATTCTGCGAAGTCTGGCAAATTTCTAATTCTATTGACTTGCCTCTGCAGTTGGGAACACACTAAGGCAGGGAGCAGTGGGGAACACTGAGCTTATTTCTTTTGCTCACAGCCTTTGAAGAGAGAAGAATGCCTAGGTATCTCGGTAGGAGTTTGTCTGTGACTCTCAGTTAATTCTAAGTGCCTTAGGTCTCTTAAGGGTATGTTGTTCTATTATAAAGTCTAGAAGACCATTCTTGGCATGGATAGTCAGGAAGCACAGATTTCTGTAACAAAGCTCTTACTTATTCTAGATTTTGTAGGAGATGCTTTTTCCACAATATCTACCAGATCTTTCTTCTTAATTCTACCATGAAATTCCTTGGTTTCCTCTCCTCAAACCCTGTAAAATGATTCTGAACCTGGTCCTTCTGGGATCTTCATCACTGAGAGTTTAGTCCATTATTTCCTAACAGTAATCTGAAATATTGGATGAGGTAAAGAATTTTCCTGAGCAGTAAGGCCAAGAGATAGTGGCCAAAGGTCTGGATGTTCTATCTCCCCATACAGAAGACTTCAGAGCATCCTTTGTATCAAGGGCCAAAGATTAAGGCCATTTTGGAAAGGGATCCTCTGTTTGTTGCTTCCCTCACAACTAAGAACAAACTACATCCCCGGAGAAGAGGTGGAGTTATTGAAGTCTCATACTTTGACAATTTTTGAATGATTTAATCTTAGAAACCAAATAGAAATCAATGTTGGGTTTTTAGAAAATTGTTGCTACGTGGAGCCAACACATCTAATCCATCTTTGGCATTATAAGTCAGTACATGTCAAAGGCCACGGAAACCACTAAACTACCAAGGGGGTGGAGTCAATGAACTGATGAGAGTGATTGATGGAAATCTTGCATAAACAACATGTTTGTGACTAGTCATAAAGCTTAGTGATTTGAAGTAAGAGTTTGAAATTAGAAAAGAGTCTCTAGAGGGTAATCTGCTTCTGGCTCCTAGGGCAAGAATGAATCAAACTGAATATTAGGTCAAGACATGAATCCAGTTCTTCTTACAGTTTAGAAGACATGTCCAGAAAAGGCTGTCAATGGGGTATTCTTGGGGAGGAAGACTCAAAAATGTTGCTGAATGAGGTGGGTATTCACTGGGCCTTTCTGACTTGAGTATTGATGTTTGCTCCACAGCAGTTGTGAGGGTTTCTGTTCCCTTGCACAGGTAATTCAGGGTACAGGACTGAGAACCCTGAGCCCCCACTTGGACTCAGCCTGGAGTAGCCTCACATCTACAGAACCGCTTGACCTACTGAAAAGTCCTGAATCAGGCTAAAAGTCAAATGAACAGCAGTGGATCTTAGTCTGCTGCTCTTCCAGCTGTAAAGTAGCTCATAATTTGCCCCATACAGCTATCCTCCCTAGTTCCTTATTCCCTGATCCCTCTTCTCTTAATTCTCTATTTATAAATCAAGATAAATCAGTTACTCAAGTAAAGGTCAAATAAAAAGCAAAATCGAAAGTTTGTAACACAAGAAAACAGATAAAAGAGGTTAAAGGTTAAATCAGAAAAGATTAAAGAAGAAAAGGAACTTGTTATCTCAAGTGTCCAAGCTGTTAGGTCAAGATTAGGGATCTCAAAAAAGAAGGGACTGTAAGAGAACAATGAGGGAAGTGGATGTTCTAGCATCTCTACTGTTGGTTATGACCCATAAACAAAAGTTGTCAAATACTTTTGTGATCATCAAAGAACATGTTAACCTAGGCTACAGCTGGGCTCTTAAAATTTATCAGTGGTACCATTTGGGAGATGTCAGTAAACAAGCTTGTGAAGAATATACACAACTATTAGGCAGAAAAGACACAAGAGAGTCAGTAAAGCTGAGCCACAACCACTTGCCTCTTATTTTTCTTATGTAGTTATAAATACCACACACTGCATTCTGGTCACAGGGCTTTAAAACAGATACTATCTCTGTTAGGGATACTTTTTTTTTTTTTCCCTCATAATAAAAGATAAGAGGAGGCCATCTTTGGATTTGAAGAACAATGATAATATCTAAATCTGAATCTTCCCTTTCTCTCAAAACCATAAAATCTGTAGAGGAACAAACAAAACTACACAGTACTCATATATTCACCCTTACAAGGAGACAGAAAACACTACAGCCTTCCAATTACTAAGTAGGATAAAAACAGAAATGAATTTCAACAGAGCTCCCTTAGCCTGCCTGCAGCTACCACAGGCCTCTGGAGTGAGAGAGCAGGAAAGGGGACTCTATCATAAGAGTAGAAGGGCAAAGAGAGCTTAAAGGAAGCACAGACAGAAGCGCTCACAAGAAGATAAAGTGTAACAGTGAATGCCAAAATACTGAATAGGACGTGGTAGTTCACAGTGCCAGTTACATGACTGAGCTATGGGAAAGAACTTGAAAATGAGGGTACAACAAATCTCCCAGGTAGCCAGATGCGTGGATGTCATAACCATGTCTTCCCCCTCATCCCTGTCCAAACTATCTACACTTCCATGGATTTTACTACTTCAGTGTTCTCCAACCCATCCCCTTCTCTCTAGCCTCACCGGTACTGTTCTTTTCAGGCTGCCTCTCTCTTTCCCCTGAACTATAAAAAACTTACTCACTTTATTCCTTCTATAAATCTTGATAGCTATCTTCTCTCCCCACTGTCCTTCAGTCTAACTTCTACATTTCTCCTTAAAGTTATTTTCCAGCAGATAAGCTTTCCCCGGCATTCCCATGCTAGATTAATTACTTCAACTGAATCCCCCCATAGATTTCTTTATCACAGTATTAAAGCCAGCATCCTGACTCGGGAATTAGACTTTATACCCTAGCTCATGTGTTTCTTTGTTTCATGACTTAGGGCAAGATTCTTAACCTCTTTGAACCTCAATTTCCTTATCTGTAAAACAGAATTAAAAGTATCACCTACCTTATAAGGTACCTAATTAACACACGGGAAATACTTAGGACAGTTCCTGGCCTGTAGCAGGTGCTAAATTAATGTTAGGTAGCAATCACCATGTGATGTTGGATTTTTCTGTTTATAAGTCTGCCTATTTGACTAGACCTACTTTTGTTTTCAAAAAATGAGCAGATTATCTCAGTGTTCACTACAGTGAAAGTCCAGTCCAAATGTTTTTAGTTCAACCACTGAGCAAGATTTTCATAAAATAAATCTGAGTGGGACAATTTGAGTACTGTCTTACATGAAGGCATGGAGTTATTCACCTAAGTTGAACTTAATCATTTAAGTTTTTGTCAACTCGGTGATTTCAAGTAACAGGAGGCTAGTGTTGTACTACGGAAGCTTAAGAATCTTTATGAATGGATACACTCAAAGTACCTGAACTTTGGGGCAGCCACAGGTTTCATCTGTATGAGCATAGCCAGCCCACCAGGCTGCACATTGCAAGGGGCTCAAAGAGAGCAAGCCCTTGACAACTAAAGTGCAGTGCTCACTAGCGGTGGTTGCCTACCTGCCCCGCTCACAGATAGTTCTCTTGATCTTGGCTCCGGAGCTCTCCAGTTCCTAACTTCATTCCTGGGTTCTCAAGATCTGATTCAAGCCTCAGTTACATTTATCACCCCTTTTGGATGCTACTGGTTCAGGCAGTATCCATGGATCCTGAAGTAATGATCTGGACTTCACTTCCCAGTCTGCATGAGAGTTTGGAACTTAGCAGTGCTGTTCTCAAAACAAGAAAAAAGGTGAGTGAGCTGAAAATCGACAACACTTCTTCATCTGTCAGATAATGGAGGTCACAAAGCAAACCACCACTCTGAAAACTATGTGAATACAGAGAATCAGGGCTTACTAGGAGCAGAAGCCTGTGGCTGGAGCCAGATCACAACTGAAACATTTAAAGGGTAATTGACTAACTGCCAGAGACTGAAAGTGAATTAGTTTGAGAGAAAAATTCTTGGGGCCTTACCTTAGCTGAGACCCCATACTCTGATTAATTTTACCTCCAAGAAGTATTAATTTTACCTCCAAGATAACTTACCCACTAAGTTATCATGGTAAAGATCAGAGAAAAATCCCCTCATGCTTCCTGCCAGGAGAGGGAAAAATAATCATTCTGAAATACCTCCAGAACATCTGTTCTCATTAACAAAAGCCTGATCTCAAGGGAAACTGTTTCACCAGAACCCAACCAACATGGGTTTTATGAAAGCCAGTCCAACCAGGGGTAAGGGAAATGCCCAACTACAGCCCCTCTAACCTTCTTGTCTTACCTAAGTATAGCCGAGGCAGGGAGAGGGGTTGGAAGCACTTGTAAAGACCAAGCCCTGGGGCACAGGCCCATTAAAAGACTGAAACCTGATCATATGAATATAGAATGAATCTCCCCCAACAACACACCTAACTACCACACAAATAGGGTTCCTGTATAATAACACCTTAACAAAAAGATTAGAAATCATATAAAATATATTCTTAGGCTACCGTGGAATGAAACTAGAAATCACAAAGATAGCTAGAAAATCCTAAAATATTTAGAGATTGAACAACACACTCCTAAATAAATATGGGTCAAAGAAGTCTCAAAAGAAATTTTATGCATGTTGGAAAATATGTTTAGTATCATAATCCTAGTGAAAAACAAGGATCCAGGGTGCCTGGGTGGCTCAGTGGGTTAAACCTTCTGCCTTCAGCTCAGTCATGATCCCAGGGTCCTGGGATGGAGCCCTGCATCAGGTTCTCTGCTCAGCAAGGAGCCTGCTTCCTGCCCCCCCAAACCCCAACTGCCTCTCTGCCTACTTGTAATTTCTGTCAAATAAATAAATAAAATCTTTTAAAAAGAAAAGAAAAAAGAAAAACAAGGATCCATTTTCTTTTTTTTTAATCATTTTTTTAAATTTATTTTCAGCATAACAGTATTCATTGTTTTTGTACCACACCCAGTGCTCCATGCAATCCATTTTCTTTTTAACTGGTTTGTTCTCTTATACTATTTTCAAGAAAATAGCAATTTTACTTATGTAGTGTTCTTGACTTTTTTGGATGCTTTTACATACATAAATTTATTTAGTCAATTATATCTAAGTTCCTCTGGATAGTGCATTCATTCATTCATAGGAGTAAAAATTAATAAACTATCTCTTCCAAGAGCACATTCTATACTATCTTCTTAGCATTAGAGCAGTCTGGCCGTCAAGATTACCTGTTTTCCGACTCTGTTTAACTGAGGTAAATAAATTATCAAATCATTATACTAAATATGTTCAATTTTCATTTGCCAGCATATATTAGTTTCTTCTCCATTAAATAGAATAATAAGCGTAGTAATAGGTAATATACATCACGCACTCTGTATAAGGAACCATACTAAGTATTCAGATTTTTTGTTTTTAAAGATTTTAGTTATTTATTTGACAGAGATCACAAGTAGGCAAAGAGGCAGGTGGGGGGGTTTGGGGGGGATGAAGCAGGCTCCCTGCTGAGCAGAGAGCCTGATGCGGGGCTGGATCCCAGAACCCTGGGATCATGACCTGAGCCTAAGGCAGAGACTTTAACCCACTGAGCCACCCAGGCGCCCCTATCCAGATATTTTATATCATTCAATCTTCACATCAGGAAGACTGTTTTCTTATTATGCCCATTTTTACAAGTGAAGAATCCAAGGCCTGGAGAAGGAAACTAACTTGCCCAAAGTTATACATCTTCACAGACTGAACCTGTCAAATTCTGTCTGGCTGCAGAGCAGATGCTGGCAAACTGCCAAATTTTTACTTGCTGGCCAGATCTGATCTGCCACTGTAAAGAATGGCTTTTACGTTTTTAAATGTTGAAATAATAAAAAAATAATATCTCATGTGAAAATTATATGAATTTCAGGTTTTATTTTCCATAAAGTTTTATTGGGACACAACCCCTGTCATTTGTTTATGTACTGTCTAAGGCTGTTTTTCACCCCACACCAGCAGAGTTGAGCAGTTGTGACTGAAATGTATCACCTTCAAAGTCTGTAATGGAAGCTGTCTGGTCTTTACAGGAGAATGCTACAGAAAAGTAACAGGAAGAGATGACTCCTATTCTAGAGTGCTAGTTCCTGCCTGTCTCGTGATTATAGCCACTATAGGAGCAATGAATTGCTATGATACTAAGTGAATTGCTTAAGATTATGTGGCCAGGCAGAATCAGGATAAAATTTAGGACTTTGGATTGCTAGGCCCACATTTCCAATATTATATCATTGCCTTTGCTATCAGCGCTAATGTCCACACTTTTTAAAAAAATCTCCACACTTTTAATTCACATATTTAATTTTTAAAATAAAAATATAAACAAAAAGATCATTCTTTAACAGACCAACTTTTATGATTTGCTTTCAATACTGATCACCATTTATTTGGTCTTAGCCTAGAAATATAATCTCGCAGCATCTCTATATACAATTTAGGTATAATAAATATACAGACACATTGAAAAATGTGTATAATATACACTAAAATGTGCACATATATTCAATTTACACATATATACTAGACACAAAGATGTACACGTTTACATCTAAACATGCAATCTAATGTATGCTAAAACTTACATTTAATTTGCACACATATGCTATACATAGGTATACACTGCCATACATATTTATGTGTAAACACATACACACACTTTTCACTGCACACACCCATGTAAGTCCTTGTGGTAAGCCATAACTAAGCTTGATTTCCCCCTCCTCTTTTTTTTTTTTTTTTTGGTTAAAGATTTTATTTATTTATTTGACAGAGAGAGACACAGAAGAGAGAGAACACAAGGAGGGGTAATGGGAGAGGGAGAGGCAGGCTTCCCACTGAGCAGAGAGCCAGATGCAGGGCTTAATCCCAGAACCCTGAGACCATGACCTGAGCTGAAGGCAGACACTTAATGGCTGAGCCACACAGGCGCCCCTCCAATGCCCTTTCTTAATTAACTACCTCAACCTACCAACACCGAAACAATAAAAAAAAATTTGTCCAGCTGCAAATGACCTACATAAAGAAAAATATGTACATTTGTATGTATGATTATTACAGTATGTATTTATAGCATACTTCATTCCCCAAAATGGGAATGAGAAATATAAACTAGATAAAGAAGGGCAAAAAGCAATTAGAGTAAATAATTGTATTTATTCCATTGGTTATATCCAAAGAAGACAGAACTTCCATTTTATCTGTATTGCAACATCCCAATTAAAAAATTGCCAATTCTTTTGCCAAACTGGACAGTTTGCTAATTAAATGCTCAAGGAAAAGATTTCTTGAGAAATGCTCTGTTACGACTGCATCAAACATCTTTTCCAAAATGTGTGTGCCTTTCAAGAGCACCAAATAATTTTAGTTTAACATGATCATTGAATGTCTAATGTTCTCAGGAAAAAAAAAAATCAAAGTTGGAAGAAGTAATTAAAACCAGATCCTGAGTCAGTACATCTGAGACTCCAGACACTTAATCTGCATGTGCTGTGGTTTCCAGTAAAACACTAAAATGAGGTAATTTTTTATTCTTATTATGGGCATGACTCTTGCAAAACCTAACCAGGGTAAAAATGTTTATCTCATTTTTTCTTAAATCATCAGGTTGAATATAAGTTTCAATGCCTTGTGCTAAAAACAGAATCTCCTATATTTACCTTTAAGAAGTAACAAGAAAGTGAATTCTTGATAAATTGTAGATAATCTAAATATCTCAATGCAATCACCTTATCTGACTCCCTTCTCTTTTATAAATCCAAATAAGGAATTGTGAAATTGGTTATGTGTCATCTTCTCCTTTTACCTTCCTTGTCTCATCTCTTTTTGGACTTAATAATTGGGCTGGAGGAGGCACAGAGGAGAAAGATTATTATATGCCCAGAAATGTGAACCCGGGAATCTTAGAAGGGTAAAATTGGTTAACAGCCACAACACACACACACACACACACACACAAGCAGGGAGGACAAAATGAGATGATGAAAAAGAGGAAAAATTTTTTCATGAACTTGAATAACTGATCTTGTGTAACTAATAATTAAATAATATTGTAACTCCCATGCTCCTGTTTTCCCCCTTTTTATTTTCTCTTTTAGATGAAAAATATATATCAATTTTTAAAAGATCACATCTTTTTAAAAATTTTATTTATTTATTTGACAGACAGAGATCACAAGTAGGCAGAGAGGCAGGCAGAGAGAGAGGGCGGGGGAAGTAGGCTCCCCGCTGAGCAGAGAGCCCCATGCGGGACTCCATTCCAGGACCCTGGGATCATGACCTGAGCCGAAGGCAGAGGCTTTAACCCACTGAGCCACCCAGGCGAACCAAGATCACGTTTTTTTCACTCATCCGTATGATTGTGTGATTAGCATATGGAAGAAGTGCTTTTATCTAAAATCTAAGAGTACCTGGAACCCATAGAGTCAAGGAGAAATGACAGAGAGCACCGGCTTCCTAATACTTAGCCTCGTATTTTGATCAGTACTTTCTCATCCCAAGGAACGTTTTAAAGAATCCATTAGTAAGTGGTGTAAATTAAGAGGCCCTGTCATCACTGTGATAGGTTTCAGTACTACTTAATGATTTGTAGTTAGTGGTCAAATGTAATTGATCACCATATAAGAAATATAACACAATATTAGAACTGTTAACATGTTTTATCTTAATAAACCTTTATTCTATCACCTTGTCAAAGACCTTTTAAAAGCCTGACTAGATCATATTCATGGATAAAATTTTATGTAAATGTATGTTTAAATTTAAAGGAACTGCAGTAGGGTGAATCATTGTGTAAGCTTAGAAGAAACTTTCAGCTTTTTCTCCTAGTAGATTTCAGGCATGTAAGTGTTTTGCAACCCCTTTGGGTACTGTAGAGTTAAAATCTTGTCCTCCGTGAAAGTTGTTAGTCTTCTCTGGGATTTTGCTTTGAAAGATATGATTTCTTCTCTTTAACTCTTTGTACAGTTGAATACACACTAGGCAGATTCTTTGGGAACTTGTTAGAACCTTAGCACCCAGAGTCTGAAGGTGAGAAAAAAATGGCATTGCTTGACACTAGTTCCTCTTAAAGGAGATTTCTTAATGGTGTTACATTTTCCCCTTATGTACCACTAATTGCCCAGACATAATGAATTACAGCAAAAATAATTTTAAAATAAATTTGTTCCACTAAGCCATGTTGTCAGTCAACCATTTAGAACAGGAATTTTCCGTTTCTACTCTTTATTTCCATAAAACTGTAGTTAGATTAGTTTACTGAGAAAGGTATAGGACGTTGGACAGTCATTAACCTCTCTCGGCCTTAATTTCTTCCCCTATAAAATTAGGGAGTTGGTTTAGATGGTTCTAGGATTCCTTCAGCTGCAAAACTCTGAAATTCTGTGCTAAAGTCTAGACCACCTTTTGACCCAGCATCCTCGATAGCTCACCATTTATATAATATTTTAACACTCTTCTGTGAGTCATGTTTGAACTTCTTGTAATGTCCATTTCCAATTCACAGAAGAGAGCTTCAAGTTTGTGATACTCTGTAGAATTCTCAGCTATCAGCTTGCGTTATCTTTAATAAATCCTTTTATCTCAGAGTTTCTTTGAAAAAAAAAAAAATGTTTTCCTAGCTTTAGCCCTGAGTTTTTATAAGTGGTTGGGGTTTTTAACTCTCAGGACACATTAAATGGAGTTTCCAGTGTGTTTAACAGTTTGCACATTCCTAGGTTATTGGTTCTCTTTAAAAGTGTTACCTTCCATGATTTACTAATAGGTTACCAGATGTTGTCCTGGTTCAGTGCATGGATGGACCTATGATTGTGGTTTTTCTTCTTTTAACAGCACACTGAGATGCTTAATGTTGTAATAAATGTTACATTGAGGCTTGCTCACAATAGCTATTTTACGGCTCCTAGCACATCCCTCAAGACCAGATCTAGGAAATTTACCTTCTCATGAGCTCTTAAAGTACCAGCTGAGCACATAATCATCTATCCTATCCAATTACTTAGCTCGTGCTTTCTGTTATGGTAAAACATGCTATCCACTGTGTTTGAGTATCTGAAGTTCCTAATTGTTAAGTACCTGGTATAATTTTTCAAACTCTCCCAATTTTCATGGTTAGATTATATAACATTTTTATCTACAGAATATTTTCTTTATATGAGAAGACTTTTACCACATTTCATTTCATCTTTCTCCAAGTGAAATGTCTGCCTATCCTTATTTATCCCTTAAGTCTAACATCAGGAAGGGAGAGTAGATAGGAAAAATAAGAAAACAAATTCTTTTAGTTACCTTAAGCTGTGGAGGCCTGTGTAAAGTCCAGGAGTTTATTTTGTCTTAACCAAGATCACATATGAGTTAATACATTTGCAATCCTCTTATTTTTTTCTACTATGACCTACAAAGTTTATTCAATTTGTGCCTAATTTTTAATCATAATTCTTTAACAGAAGACCTTTATTATCTTACCGTAATTCCGACATCGGTGATTTTATAACACTCAGATAGAGAAAGTTCCTTTAATTTTTTATGTCTGGAAAGTATCATCAAACCCTAAAAATATTTAATATAAAGATCACTTTGTGATTATAATTTAGGCAGTATATTTCTAATATATTATATCTAATATATTATATCTAAATATATTTAACATATATTAAATATGTTATATATAATATAATATTAAAATATATATTATATGTTATAGCATATATTATTAAATATTATATATTAATCGAAATATATTCCAATATATTATATCTAAAAATATTTAATATAAAGATCACTTTGTGATTATAATTAGACAGTATATTTCTAATAAAATAACAACCATTTATGTAAACTAAAAATAATAGTTTCTATCTTATATTTCTTTACACTTTAATTATAAAATCACTTTGGCTAGACAACATTATTAAATAAAAATTTCAGATTTTCTCTAATGTTTTGTAAGAAGTATGACAGAATCTTCCTGAGACAAGGGAAAGAAGAGCAAAAATAAACTATCAGGACTACATAAAAATAAAAAGCTTCTGCACAGCAAAGAAAACAACCAACAAAACTAAAAGGCACCCTACTAAATAGGAGAAGATATTTGCAAATGACTTAGCCAATAAAGGGTTAATAACCAAAATATATAAAGAACTTATACAAATCAGCACCTAAAAGATGAATAATCGAATTTAAAAATGGGCAGAAGATGTGAACAGACGTTTCTCCAAAGAAGACATCCGGATGGCGGACAGACACATGATCATCATCACTCATTATCAGGGAAATGCAAATCAAAACTACAATGAGGTATCACCTCACACCTGTCAAAATGGCTACAATCAAAAACAAAGAAACAACAAGTGTTGGTGAGGATGTGGAGAAAAAGGAACCCTCTTGCCCTGTTGGTGGGAATACAAATTGGTGCAGTCACTGTGGAAAACAGTGTAAAGGTTCCTCAAAAAATTAAAAATAGGACTACCCTGTGATCCAGCAATTACAGTGCTGGGTATTTCTCCAAATACAACAAGAGAAATTAAAAGGGATACATGCATTCATATGTATATAGCCAAATAATGGAAGCAGCCTGTCCATCAATAGATGGATGGATAAAGAAGGTGTATGTGTATATATACACATATATGTATATGTATAATACATATATCTAATATGCAATATAAATAAATATTATATATACATAATTTTTAAAAGAATGGAATCTTGCTATTTGCAACATCATGGATGGATCTAGAGAGTATAATGCTAAGCAAAATAAGTTAGTCATGGAAAGACAAATACTACATGATATCATTCATATGTAGAATTTAAGAAACAAACAAGCATGGGCGCCTGAGTGGCTCAGTCAGTTAAGCAGCTGCCTTTGGCTGGGGTCATGATCCTGGGGTCCTGAGATGGAGCCCCATGTCGGGCTCCCTGGTCAGCAGGGAGTTGGCTTTTCCCTCTCCCTCAGGCTCTCCTCCCTGCTTGTGTTCTCTCTCAAATAAACAAAATCTAAGAAAAAAAAAGAAAGAGAACCAAAGGAAAAAAAGAGACAAACCAAGAAACAGACTTTAACTATAGAAAACAAACTGATAACCAGAGTGATTGCCGAAGGGGAGGTGGGGGGATGGATGAAGTAGGTGATGGGATTAAGAAGTGCACTTGTGATGAGCGCGGGGTGATGTAAGGAGTTGTTGAATCACTGTAATGTACACCTGAAACTAATATAACGCTATATTTTAACTATACTGGAATTAAAATTTTTTAAAATAGAAATATAAAAAAGAATAAAAAAGAGGGCATTAGCTACTTTTTAATTTTTCCGCCTCTTACCCCAGTACCTAGCATAGGAAGAAGGAAAAAAAAAGTGTGACAGAATCCCAGAACCAGAAAATTCCTTGTTTCCTGTGTCCAGGTACATATAATCTGAATCAATATAAACAAATCTTAAAGACCCCTAAACTTAAAACTTTATTTTGAAGACAGTTCATGTGGCCAATTAATCTATTTGTCAGTAAATTTCTGTGTATGCCTAACCTAAAAAATCTGACATCTTTAGCTCATTTTATTATGTTTAATTGCTTGGAAAGGGAACAGATCTTTATATAAAGGCCTACGGACAAATAATCATTCATCAGTAGCCTACCTTTTCCATTTAAAAGCTTTGTTTCTTTTTATTTAAAAAAAAATGACTGTACTTTTTGGTTCTTAAATTTTTTAATATGTGGTTCTGCCGTTCCATTTCTCAGTACTTTCCCCACTAAACTGGGGGAACTGACGAATATGCCTCATGGATGTCATTCTCCTGTTTTTGCGTTCAGGATCACTTTTATTGCACTTCCAATGAGGTGGACAAGGGCAATTGCCTCTCATTCTATGGTCCCAGAGCTGCCAGACAGAAACAATACCAGAAACGGTACATTGGTTTGTCCTTTTAAAATTTTATTTGTAGGACTGGTTTACATTTAGTGATCTTAAATACAACACTTGGACCATAATTGAAAATGGTTTATGAAAATATTATATCCTGTTTTTTTTCACTGATGCATTTATTAGGCCTTTTCATTTAAAAAAAAAAATCCAGGTCAGGGAAAGAAGTGCTTGACAATCTACTTAATTGAAGCCACTGTTTAAATTGCAATTTCTAATTTCTTTTAATGGTTTTTTACACCATCCAAAAATAAAGTCACTCCACTCATTTTAAAATTTTTATTGCAAATGTGGATTCTTTTGTTAGGAACACATTATGTTTTCTGCCTCCTTGTTTCAAAACAAAAAATTACTAAGCCCTGTGGAGCCAGCAGATGTGGTCTAGGTTCCAGATGCAGATGCTATTTTATTCATGTTAGAAGAATTGGAGTTTAGATATTCCAACAGAAACCAAATTGTTTAAACAAAAATAATAAGAAATGCAAGGCTTGTCTCATTGCCCTATACCTCATAATAGCTAAAAGTATTTTATTAGCTTATGGAGAATTTGTCCAGTGAAACTATCTCTGGAGTTTTCACTTTTTTTTTGTTCTACTTTCATATAGTCAAGTTAAAATTTTTTAAAATGAACTGGAAATGAGGTATACTTGCTAAGTATAACATTTGTCCAAGTTCTCTTTACTACTTTATTCAAGATTACTAAAAGTTAATATTAAAATAGAAGATTATATTTCATTACTACAATTGTTCACTAAAACATATGGCCTCAAAATTTAATTAATTAACATAATTAACCATTAGCTTAATGCAAATCAAAACCACAATGAAATATCACTACATAGCTATGATGATGGTTATACTTAAAAAAGACAGATAAGGAAAATCCAGTCTGGCAGTTCTTCAAAAAACTAAACATAAAGTTACCATATGACCTAGCAATTCTACTCCTAGATATATACCTGAGAAATGAAAAAAAAATATGTCAATACAAAAAAACTTGTACTCGAATGTTCCATAGCAGCATTATTCATAATAATAAAAAAAAAAGGAACAAGCCAAATGCTCATCAACTGGTGAAAGGATAAATAAAATGTGTTATATCCATAAAATGGAATATTATTTAGCAATAATCAAGTATGATGCATACGACTATATAGATAAACATTTACATGAATAAAAGAAACCAAACCCAAAAGGCCACGAATTGTTTGATTCCACTTATTTGAAAAGTCCAGAATAGGCAAGTACGTAGAACCAAAAAGCAGATTAGTCATTGCCTAGGCTGGGCTGGACAGTGGGTTGGGGCTAGGGAATGACTGCTTGTGGGAAGGGAGCTTCATTCTGAAGTGATGAAAACGTTCTGGAATTTGATTGTAGTGATGATTGCCTAACTCGATCATCAATATACTAAAAACCACTAAATTGTACACTTTGAATTCTTGAGGTTTACAGTATGTCAGTCATCTCAGTAAAGATGTTTGTAAAAATTGACTGATCTAGTAATCGTATAGCTAAGTACAAATTTAGGCTGTTCCTACAGCATCTCTCAGTCCAAGATGAATGCAGAAGTTTCTCAGACCTGGATGGCCAGTGTATTAGCAAAACAGGGAGCAAGAGATGTCATCATGCTAATGTGCCAGACAAGTTATCACAGGGCCTGGATGCTCTAAGTAAACACAACTTTGCAACTGAGCAGCAGCAATTCTAAGCCAGCTGGAGGCCTCCACTGAAAACTGTGGAGTGCAAGTGTGGAATGCCAGCATCTCAGAACAAGTGAAAGACTATTTCAGTCAACGGGATTCAGTTTTCAATGGCTTTTTGACTCAGAAGCTTTTCAGATTCATGACCTAAAGAATATCAGAGCCAGCTAGGTAAAATGTAATACTTGGCCCCACGAGGTTCATAATGCCCCAAATCAGGTGTTCTCTGAAACACTTGTTAAGTGCTTGGGATCAAAGTCCTGGAGGTGCCAAACTTCTGCTTCTAGAAGGGATGGAAAGAGGAGTACAGGAAGATAAGTCCAAAATAAGGAGGAATGAGGAATCAACAAAAGGGAGTGACGGGGCTTCCCTGGGGCAAAGGGCAGGTGGATCCTTCTTTTTACGGATGTTGTAACCAAGAAAATGTAAATCCTCCTGAAGCTCCTTCAAAAGTCAGCCAGACTCATGAATGTTTTGCTGGAAAGGTTTTGGTTTATTTTCCTCAAGTATAGGAAGGGAATAAGTTGTAGTCGGGTGTAACACAGAGGAAAGCTACTGGCATGGTAGGCAGGATTGCAGGTTGTATGAGAATGCAAGCCCCAGGAGCTCTCGAGAATCCTAAGGAGCAGTTTACCCCTCCCCAGGCCATGGAGCTGAGGGATTGGGATCTGAGGGGCTTAGGAATTCCTAATAATTGGTTTATATTACAGCTCTGGTATCAGGTCCACAGAACGGAGCATCAGAACATAAGACTCAAAAGAAAGCAGGCATCAAGTCCCGAGAGACTTGTACATTATTCTAAAGAATTTGGACTTCATTCCGTGCAACAGAGTTAAACAAAGTGACTCTGTTTATAGTACATAAGTGACATACATAATGCAAAAAAGAAGGAGCAGGTGTTTTAAGAAAGGTATGAGGACCACAGAGCAGGGCCTGGTGGTTTAGAAATTTCCATGGAGGAAGGGGAATTTGAATTGAGCCTCAAAGACAAGTAAGATTTTGACAAGCAAAATAAGGAGAATTTGGGGGCTGAGGAAACAGCATGAACAAAGACTTCATTAGGAATGTGTGAATTGTTTGGGAAGTAGTTCAGTTTAGGGTCACTGGAAGTTGTGGGAGGGAACACTGAACCCTGCCAGGAACAGCTCCACGTACATAAGACATTTCAGAGCAAACAAATCCTTGAAAACTGTTCTCCCCCACGCCCCCCATTTTACATCTGGAATGATTTAGCTGAGGTAGATAGACATCAGCCATGAACTAGTTACCAAATGTTGGAATGGGTGTGTGTGTGTGTGTGTGTGTGTGTTTAGCATATAGCTGAGTCATAACACCTATATTCTCTTCACCTAAACTCACTGATTGTAAACATTTGCTGCCTTTGCTTAATTATTGTGTGTGTACAAACATACATTGATTTTTAATATATCCGTGAATACAGTTTTATATGTATACATGTCATATATATAATATATATATTTTGTCTATATATATATACATATTCTTGAAGCATTTTTTTTTAAACTGGAAGTGTATACTTCTAAGTTCCCTTCACCTAATTTGCCCATCCCCCACCTCCCTCCCCTCTGAACAAACCACTAGTTTGTTCTCTGTATTCATGTTTGAGGTTTTGTTTGTTAATTTGTTTTATTTTCAAGACTCTACATGTAAGTGAAATCATGGTTATTTGTTTTTATTGAACTTATTTTCTTAGTGTAATATCTTCTAGGCCCATCCACGTTGCCGCAAATAGCAAGAGCTGATTTTTTTATAGCTGAGTAATATTTCTGTGTATGTGTGTGTGTGTGTGTGTGTGTGTGTATTCCACTATGTGTGGAACATTCTTTATCCATCTACTGAATACTTGGGTTGCTTCCATATCTTGGCTGTTATAAAAAATGCTGCAGTAAGCATAGGGGTGCATATCTTTTCAAATAATGTTCTCATTTTCTTTGAGTAGATAGCCAATAATGAAATTGTTGGATTGTATGGTATTTCTATTTTTAATTTTTTGAGGAAACTCCACACTACTTTCCACAGTGGCTGCACCATTTACATGTCCACATGGCAACAGTGCAGAAGAGTTCTCTTTTTTCCACATCCTTGTCCATACTTATTATTTCTTTTCTTTATGATACTAGCCATCCTGACAGGTATGAGGTGATATCTCATTGTGGTTTTGGTTTGCATTTCCCTGGTGATTAGTAATGTTGAGCATCTTTTCATATGTCTGTTAGCCATCTTTATGTTTCTTTGGAAAATGTCTATTTAGGTCCTTTGCCCATTTTTCCATTGGATTCATTGGGTTTTTTTGGTGTTGAGTTGTGTAAGTTCTTTATGTATTTTACATATTTACCCCTTATCTGATATATCGTTTGCAAATATCTTCTCTCATTCTCTAGGTGAACTTTTGTTTTGTTCATGGTTTCCTTTGCTCTCCAGAGCTTTTTATTTTGGTGTAGTCCCAACAGTTTATTTTTGCTTTTGTTTCTCTTACTTGAAGAAACATATTCATAAATACGTTTCTATGGCTGATGTCCAAGAGATTACTGCCTATGCTTTCTTTCAGAAGTTTTATGGTTTTAGGTCTCACATTTAGGTCTTTACTCCATTTTGACTTTACTTTTATATATGGTTAAGAAAGTGATCCAATTTCATTCTTTTGCCTTTTTTTATAGCTCCCCAGTTTTCCCAACATCCTTTATTGAAAAGACTTTTTCCCCATAGTATAGTCTTGCCTCCTTTGTCATGAATTAATTACTATTAAGTGTAGTTTTACTTCTGGACTTTCTATCCTGTTCCATTGATCACTATATCTCTTTTTGTCAAGAAGCATGCTCTTTTTTTTTTTTCTTAAAGATTTTATTCATTCACTTGACAGACAGAGATCACAAGTAAGCAGAGAGGCAGGTAGAGAGAGAGGTGGGGAAACAGGCTCCCTGCTGAGCAGAGAGTCCGATGCGGGGCTTGATCTCAGGACCCTGGAGCCAAAGGCAGAGGCCCCAACCCACTGAGCCACCCAGACGCCCCAAGAACCATACTCTTTTGCTTACTGTAACTTTGTAGTATATCTTAAAATCTGGAATTGTGATAACTCCAGCTTTATTCTTTCTCAAGATTGCTTTGGTGATTCAGAGTCTTTTGTTGTTCAAAAAAAACCTGTAGGATTATTTGTTCCAGTTCTTTGAAAAATACTATTGGTACCTTGATAGCGATTTCATTGAATCTATAGATTGATTTAGGTAATATGGATATTTTGACAGTATTAATTCTTTTAATCCATGAGCATTGTATACCTTCTTATTTGTTTGTGTCATCTGCAATTTCTTTTATCATTGCTTTATAGTTTCCAGAGTACAGGTCTTTCACTTCCTTGGTTGAATTTATTCCTAGGTATTTCATTCTTTTTCATGGAATTGTAAACAGGATTATTTTCTTAATTTCTCTTTCTGCTACTTCATTATTAGTATATAGAATCACAATAGCTTTCTATATATTAATTTTGTATCCTGCAACTTTACTCAATTCATTTATTACTTCTAATAATCTTTCAGTGGAATCTTTAGGGTTTTCTATATACAGTGTTGTATCATGTGCAAATAGTGACAATCTTACTTTTTCCTTACCAATCTGGATACCTTCTATTTCTTTTTCTTGTCTGATTGCTATGGCTGGGTCTTCTAGTACTATGTTGAATAAAAGTGGTGGGAGTGGACATCCTTGTCTTGTTCTTCATCTTAGAGGAAAAGCTTGCAGTTTTTCACCATGGAATATGATGGTTCTATATGTTTCTCATATATGGCCTTTATTATGTTGATGTATGTTCCCTCTAAACTCACATTGTTGAAAATTTTCATCATGAATAGGTGTATTTTGTCAAAGGGTTTTCTACATTTATTAAGATGATCATATGGATTATATCCTTCCTCTTCTAAAGGTGATGTATTGGGAGAGGGTGGTGGGGTTATGGACGTTGGGGAAGGTATATGCTATGGTGAGTGCTGTGAAGTGTGTAAACCTGGCAATTCACAGACCTGTACCCCTGGGGCTAATAATACATTATATGTTAATTAAAAAAATTAAAAATAAGAAGAAAACTAAATGTGATGTATCTCATTGATTGGTTTGCAAATATTAAACCATCCTTTCATCCCTGGTATAAATGTGTCATTAAATTTAGGTTACTAATATTTTGTCAAGGATTTATACATCCATGTTCATCAGTGATATTAGCCTGTAGTCTTTTCTTCCTTCTTTCTTTCTTTCTTTCTTTCTTTCTTTCTTTCTTTCTTTCTTTCCAGTGTCTTTGTCTGGTTTTGTTATCAGGGTAATAGTGGCATCATAGAACGAATTTGGAAGTTTTCCTTCCCCTTCTATTTTTGGAATAGTTTGAGAAGAATAAATATTTTTGTTTGTTTGTTAGAATTCATCTGTGATGTCATCTTTTCTTGGGCTTTTGTTTGTTGGGAGTTTTTTGATTACCAATTCAATTTTATTAGTCAAAATCAGTCTGCTCAAAGTTTCTATTTCATCCTCATTCTGTTTTGGAAGATTGTAACTTTCTAGGAGTTTATTCATTTCTTCTAAGTTGTCCAATATGTTGGCATATAATGTTTCATAGTATTCTCTTATATCTGTATTGTTAGTTGTTAGTTAGTTCTCTTTCATTTCTGGAAATATTTTAGTCCTCTCTCTTTTTTGATGTGCCTAGCTAAAAGTTTTTCAATTTTGGTTATCTTTTCAAAGAACCAGCTTTTGGTTTTGTTTTCTTTTCTATTGGGGGGGGGATCTATTTCATTTAGTTCCACTCTATTCTTTATTATATCCTTCCTTTTACTAACTTTGGCCTTTCTTTATTCATCTTAGTCTAATTCCTTTAGGTGAAATGTAGATTCTTTATTTGAGATTTTTCTTGTTTTTAGGTATGTCTGTATCACTATAAACTTCTCTCTTAGAACTACTTTTGCTGCATCCCAAAGATTTTGGACTGTTGTGTTTTCATTCTCATTTGTCTCCATGTATTTTTTAATTTTCTCTTCTTCATTGACCAATTGGTTGTTCAGTAGCATGTTGTTTAGCCTCCATGCATTTGTGGGGTTTTTGGTTTTTTTAAAGAATACCATTCTTTTTTTTTTTTTTTTTAAGATTTTATTTATTTATTTGACAGAAAGAGATCATAAGTAGGCAGAGAGGCAGGTAGAGAGAGAGGGGGAAGCAGGCTCCCTGCTGAGCTTAAAACCCCAATGTGGGGCTCGATCCCAAGCCCCTGAGATCATGACCTGAGCCAAAGGCAGAGGCTTAACACACTGAGCCACCCAGGTGCCCCATTTGTGGGTATTTTTTTTTAAAGATTTTTTTTTTTTTTATTTGACAGATCACAAGTAGGCAGAGAGGCAGGCAGAGAGAGAGAGGAGGAGGAGGCAGGCTCCCTGCTGAGCAGAGAGCCCGATGCGGGACTCAATCCCAGGACCCGATCCCAGGACCCTGAGATCATGACCTGAGCCAAAGGCAGAGGCTTTAACCACTGAGCCACTCAAGCGCCCCCATTTGTGGGTTTTTTTTAAGGTTTTTTTTCTAGTAGTTGATTTTTTTTCTTGTAATTGTAATTTTTTTCCTTACAATTTTCTTATAATTGTGTTCAGAAAAGATGCTTGATATGAATTCAATCTTCTTAAATTTATTGAGACTTGTTTTGTGGCCTAACATATGATCTATCCTAGAGAATGTTCTATGTGTATTTGAAAAAAAAAAAAATATATATATATGTGTATTTTATGTATTTAAAAAAATACACACACACACACACACATATATATATATATATATGTGTGTGTGTGTATTTTATATTTTATATATATATGTCTATCTATATATATCAATCAGAAACAATGACTGTGAATAAGACTAGATGGACCTAACAGATAGACATATATATGTCTATCTGTATATATCTATATAATAAGACTAGATGGATATAGATATATACAGATAGACATATATATGTCTATCTGTTAGGTCCATCTAGTCTTATTCACAGTCATTGTTTCTTTGTTGATTTTCTGTCTGGTTGATCTATCCACTGATTTAAGTGATGTTAAAGTCTTCTACTATTATTGTATTGTATTATTGTCAGTTTCTCCTTTATGTCTGCTTAGCTTTATGTATTTAGATGCTCCTATGTTGAATGCATAGATATTTGCAATTTTTCTATATTTCATATATACGTGTGTAAATATGAAATATATATGTATGTGTGTATGTATATGTTATAAATTTGCCTGAACCATTTGAAAATAAGTTTCAGATATTCATGATGCTTTATCACTAAATATTCTCTTTGTATCTCTTTAGGAATAAGGACATTTTCCTGTGTATATATAGTATAATATATATAGAATATTATAATACTTAAAATTAACAGTAATACTGTACTATCTAATATAAAGCCAGTATTTGGGTGTTTTTTTTTTTTTTTTAATTCCAGGACCCAGTCAGAGTTCATTCGTTGCATTTAGTTGTCATGTGTCTTTAGCCTTTTTTCTTTTCTTTAAATTTTGTCTTTTAAGACATTGACTTTTAAAGATCCCAGGTCAATCACTACTTAGAATGTCTCACATTCTGGATTTTTCTGATTGTTCCTTAGGATTAGATTCTAGATTAAGAAAATTCTGCAAGAAAAATGAACTATTAGGATTTTATCAAGATCAAAAGCTTTTGCACAGCAAAAGAAACAGTTAACAAAACCAAAAGACAACTGACAGAATGGGAGAAGATATTTGCAAATGACATATCAGATAAAGGGTAGTGTCCAAAATCTATAAAGAACTTAGCAAACTCAACACCCAAAGAACAAATAATCCAATCAAGAAATGGACAGAAGACATGAACAGACATTTCTGCAAAGAAGACATCCAGATGGCCAACAGACACATGAAAAAGTGCTCCATATCACTCGGCATCAGGGAAGTACAAATCAAAACCACAATGAGATATCACCTCACACCAGTCAGAATGGCTAAAATTAACAAGTCAGGAAATGACAGATGCTGGCGAGGATGCGGAGAAAGGGGAACCTCCTACACTGTTGGTGGGAATGCAAGCTGGTGCAACCACTCTGGAAAACAGCATGGAGGTTCTTCAAAATGTTGAACATAAAACTACGCTATGACCCAGGAATTGCACTACTGGGTATTTACCCTAAAGATACAAACATAGTGATCTGAAGGGGCACGTGCACCCGAATGTTTATAGCAGCAATGTCCACAATAACCAAACTATGGAAAGAACCTAGATGTCCATCAACAGATGAATGGATAAAGAAGAGGTGGTATATATATACAATGGAATACTATGCAGCCATCAAAAGAAATGAAATCTTGCCATTTGCGATGACGTGGATGGAACTAGAGGGTATCATGCTTAGTGAAATAAGTCAATCAGAGAAAGACAACTATCATATGATCTCCCTGATATGAAGGAGAGGAGATGCAACATGGGGGATTAAGGGCGTAGGAGAAGAGTAAATGAAACAAGATGGGATTGGGAGGGAGACAAACCATAAGTGACTCTTAATCTCACAAAACAAACTGAGGGTTGATGGGGGGAGGGAGGTTAGGAGGCAGGGTGGGGTTATGGACATTGGGGAGGGTATGTGCTATGGTGAGTGCTGTGAAGTGTGTAAACCTGGCGATTCACAGACCTGTACCCCTGGGGATAAAAATATATTATATGTTTATAAAAAATAAAATTTAAAAAAAAAGGAAGAAAAGAAAATTCTGTAAGAATACTATCCACGTTCTCTTGCATCCCTTTAGGAGGCACATACGTAAAGTGTCCCATTATTGGAGATGCTTTTACTCACTTGATTCAGGAGGTGACTATACATCCTTCATTAGAGTATATTTTTACTCTCCATTTAATAAATAATCTGTGGTGTGATTCTTTGAGACCACAAGAATACTGTTTCCCAAAAACCTTTTTGTCAGTGGTTTTAGCATTAATTGGTGATCCTTGCCTAAATCACTTATTTCATTGGGAGCTGCAAAATGCTGATTTTTCTCACTCTACCATTCCTTCTGTATTTATTAGCTCTTTTCTACCTTTTCTACCATCATTTCTCTTCAGTTTTGCTGAATATTTTGGGAGGTATTTTGAATAAAATGACTATTTTAGAAATAACAATTATTGCAGTTAATTTTTTGTGTTACCTTAACAATCTTTAAGTTTCTCCAAATTCCTGCTGAGCACATATACACGATACATTTACTGTTTTGGTTGGTGTGATTATGTTACTTGTTGGCAAAAGACAACACACTGAGGAAAATAAAAACACCAATATTTTGCCATATTATAGGACTGAATATTTGGTCATAATTTAAAAACAAATGAAACATATTTTATAAAGGAAACTGATGTGGATGAAACGTTATGAAACAAAGTTTAACATTCTGAAAGTAATTTATTCTTTAAAACTTGTAGATGGCTTTTTTTCTGAGACACTGTGTTTTTAGATAAAGTTTGGAAAGACGGTCTAGGAATATTAATATTAGAATAAAATAGAGTGTAATTTATCTGACAGCCACATTACTACAGATCATCCTCGTTTATACTATGTTTCAGTTTGAAACTGTCAACACTTTAATACAGGCACACCAGAAGAGTAAATAAGCATACATAAACTTTATAATCTGTCTTGAATATGATTAAAGAAACAATTTCTTAGAAAAAACCTACATAAAATTACATAAGATTCATAGTTTGTTCAACTTTTAATTCATTTTTCTTGAATAGAGTTTAAAAGCAGTAGCTTGTAGGCTTTCAAATTAAAATACTAAAATAAATCTCTCTTCCACAATGGTAGATAAGCCATTGTAAAGATATGGAGAAAATATGAAAATATGACAAATGATTAATAACTACATTATTATAAGCAATTCATACAAATTATAGAAGTACTGAGACCCCCAATGTATAAGTGAGTAAAGAATATCAACAGAAAATTCATATAAGATGAAATATAATTGTAATGATAAGCAGCACATATAGGACAAAATTATTAATATTATTGGGATTTTTTTTAATGCAAATTCAAATAACAGTAAAGTTTTAATTCCTAGTTATTTTTGTGAAGTTAAAACAGGCACTACTGGTAAAGGGGTGTAAGGCTACCAGATTTATTTTATTGCCAATAGCAACATAAATTGCTACAACCCACAGGGAAAGCAAGTGGCCAAAACAACTAAATGTCCAGTTCAAAAGAAGAGAAAAATTGATGGGGGGAAAATTTATAACAACTTCCAAGGCAGGCCTGCTTGTCTTATTCCTGTTTTTACACTCAAACCTAGAATTGCTACTTTAAATATAATAGGACCTAGCTAATAATGTATCAAAAGCAAGAAGAAAGGGACGATGAAAAGAATGAATGAGTGAATGGATGAAATTTCTCAATATTTGTGAAAACTAATTTAGAATAATTTGGAAAAACCTATACACGTGTCCATTATTAAGTCTTTTCGTACACCTACAAAGAATTATATAAAACGTTAACACCAAGCTTAATTCCTTTACACAGACCGACGGTAGTTCTGGGCAGTTTACTGTCTGTTCCAAAAAACTATAATAGCACAAAGCACCAATATGCAAGCAAAATGCTAAAAAATTTTGGGGCACAACTTCTTCTAATAGATCAAAATATACCCTAAATCTAGCACGGGGTTTGTTCTATTATCTAGCCTAAGCAAATTCTCTCCACTTTCTTTTTCTTTCCTTTCCCAACCAACTTATCAACTCCTTTTTTAGAATTTTATAGTGTAAGAAAATGGTCCAGCTTCATATTTTTTCCTTTTTCTTTTTATTTTTTTAAAATTTTTTTGAACTTCTTTTTACCCCCTTTCTTCACCCCATAATTTGAGGTCTCTTCTGATTTGGCTAACACACATTTTTCTGGGATCTTTGCCACCCTGTTAGTATTTTATTCTCTCACTCATATATTCTTATCTGGATAAAATGACAAGGCGGAAAAACTCACCACAAAAAAAAGAGCAAGAGGCAGTACCGAAGGCTAGGGACCTAATCGATATGGACGTTGGTAATATGTCAGATTTAGAGTTCAGAATGATGATTCTCAAGGTTCTAGCTGGGCTTGAAAAAGGCATGGAAGTTATTAGAGAAACCCTATCTGGAGAAATAAAAGAACAAACATCTAACCAAGCTGAAATAAAAAAAGCTATTAATGAGGTGCAATAAAAAATGGAGGCTCTTACTGCTAGGATAAATGAGGCAGAAGAGAACATTAGTGATACAGAAGGCCAAATGACAGAAAATAAAGAAGTTGAGCAAAAGAGAGACAAACAACGACTGGACCACAAGGGGAGAATTCAAGAGATAAGTGATATCATAAGATGAAACAATATTAGAATAATTGGGATTCCAGAAGAAGGAGAAAGAGAGAGGGGTGGGGGAGAAGGTAGATTGGAGCAAATTATTGTAGAGAATTTCCCTAATATGGCAAAGGGAACAAGCATCAAAATCCAGGAGGTGCAGAGAACCCCCCTCAAAATTAATAAGAATAGGTCCACACCCCGTCATCTAATAGTAAAACTTACAAGTCTTAGTGACAAAGAGAAAATCATGAAAGCAGCCCAGGACAAGAAATCTGTAACATACAATGGTAAAAATAGTAGATTGGCAGCAGACTTACCACAGAGACCTGGCAGGCCAGAAAGAACTGGAATGATATATTCAGAGCACTAAATGAGAAAAACATGCAGCCAAGAATACTATATCCAGCTAGGCTATCATTGAAAATAGAAGGAGAGATAAAAAGCTTCCAGGACAAACCAAAACTAAATAAGTTAGTAAACTTCAAACCAGCTCTACAGGAAATATTGAAAGGGGTCCTCTAAGCAAAGAGAGAGCCTAAAAGTAACAGATCAGAAAGGAACAGAGATAATATACAGTAACAGTCACCTTACTGGCAATACAATGGCACTAAATTCATATCTGTCAATAGTTACCCTGAATGTAAATGGGCTAAATGCCTCAGTCAAAAGACACAGGATATCAGAATGGATAAAAAAGAAAATCCATCAATATGCTGCCTACAAGAAACTCATTTTAGACCCCAAGACAACTACAGATTTAAAGTGAGGGGGTGGAAAACAATTTACCATGCTAATGGACATCAAAAGAAAGCTGGGGTGGCTATCCTTATTTCAGATCAATTAGATTTGAAGCCAAAGACTATAATAAGAGATGAGGAAGGACACTATAACATACTCAAAGGGTCTGTCCAACAAGAAGATCTAACAATTTTAAATAACTATGCCCCTAACGTGGGAGCAGCCAACTATATAAACCAATTAATAACAAAATCAAAGAATCACATCAACAATAATACAATAATAGTAAGGGACTTTAACACCCCCCTCACTGAAATGGACAGATCATCTGAGCAAAAGTAAAGGCCTTAAATGACACACTTGTCCAGATGGACATCGCAGATCTATTCAGAACATTCCATCCCAAAGCAACAGAATACACATTTTTCTCTAGTGCACATGGAACATTCTCCAGAATAGATCACATCCTGGGTCACAAAGTAGGTCTCAATCGGTACCAAAAGATTGGGATCATTTCCTGCATATTTTCAGACCACAAAGCTCTGAAGCTAGAACTCAATCACAAGAGAAAAGTTGGAAAGAACTCAAATACGTGGAGGCTAAAGAGCATCCTACTAAAGAATGAATGGGTCCACCAGGATATTAAAGAAGAATTGAAAAAATTCATGGAAACAAATGATAATGAAAACACAACTGTTCAAAATCTGTGGGACACAACAAAGGCAGTCCTGAGAGGAAAATATATAGTGGTACAAGCCTTTCTCAAAAAAACAAGAAAGGTCTCAAATACACAACCTAACCCTACACTTAAAGGAGCTGGAGAAAAAACAACAAAGAAAGCCTGAACCCAGTGGGAGAAAAGAAATAATAAACGTCAGAGCAGAAATCAATGAAATAGAAACAAAAAAACAATAGAACAAATCAATGAAACTAGGAGCTCGTTCTTTGAAAGAATTAATAAGATTGATAAACCCCTGGCCAGACTTATCCAAAAGAAAAGAGAAAGGACCCAAATAAATAAAATCATGAATGAAAGAGAAGAGATCACAACAAACACCAAAGAAATACAAACAATTACAAGAACATATTATGAGCAACTATACGCCAGCAAATTTGACAATCTGGAAGAAATGGATGTATTCTTAGAGACATATAAACTACCAAAACTGAGCCAGGATGAAATAGAAAACCTGAACATACCTATAACCAGTAAGGAGATTGAAGCAGTCCTCAAAAATCTCCCAACAAACAAGAGCCCAGGGCCAGACGGCTTCCCAGGGGAATTCTACCAAGCATTTAAAGAGGAATTAATTCCTATTCTCCTGAAACTGTTCCAAAAAATGGAAATGGAAGAAAAACTTCCTAACTCATTTTATGAGGCCAACATTACCTTGATCCCAAAACTAGACAAAGACCCCATCAAAAAAGAGAATTACAGACCAATATCCTTGATGAACACAGATGTGAAAATTCTCACCAAAATACTAGCCAATAGGATCCAACAGTACATTAAAAGAATTATTCACCACGACCAAGTGGGATTCATTCTAGGGCTCCAAGTTTGGTTTAACATCCTCGAAAAAATCAATGTGATATAATACATTAATAAAAGAAAGAACAAGAACTATATGATACTCTCAATAGATGCTGAAAAAGCATATGACAAAGTACAGCATCCTTTCTTGAGCAAAACTCTTCAGAGTGTAAGGATAGAGGGTACATACCTCAATATCATAAAAGCCATCTGTGAAAAACCCACAACAAATATCATTCTCAATGGAGAAAAACTGAGAGCTTTTCTGTCAAGGTCAGGAACACGGCAGGGATGTCCATTATCACCACTGCTATTCAACATAGTACTAGAAGTCCTAGCCTCGGCAATCAGACAACAAAAAGGAATTAAAGGCATCCAAATCGGCAAAGAAGAAGTCAAACTATCACTCTTTGCAGATGATATGATACTTTATGTGGAAAATCCAAAAGACTCCACTCCAAATCTGCTAAAACTTGTACAGGAATTCAGGAAAGTGCCAGGATACAAAATCAACGCATAGTTGCATTTCTATACATCAATGACAAGACAAAAGAAAGAGATATTAAGGAGTCGATCCCATTCACAATTGCACCCAAAACCATAAGATACCTAGGAATAAACCTAACCAAAGAGGCAAAGAATCTGTACTCAGAAAACTATAAAGTATTCATGAAAGAAATTGAGGAAGACACAAAGAAATGTAAAAATGTTCCATGCTCTTGGATTGGAAGAACAAATATTGGGAAAATGTCTATGCTACCTAAAGCAAGCTACACATTTAATGTAATCTCTATCAAAATACCATCCATTTTTGGAACTGGAAGGTATTATGCTTAGTGAAATAAGTCAATCAGAGAAAGACAGCTATCATATGATCTCCCTGATATGAGGAAGTGGAGATGCAATGTGGGGGGTTTGGAGGGTAGGAAAAGAATAAATGAAACAAGATGGGATTGGGAGAGAGTCAAACCATAAGTGACTCTTAATCTCACAAAACAAACTGAGGGTTGCCGAGGGCAGGGGGGTAGGGAGAGAGTGGAGGGGTTATGGACATTGGGGAAAGTATGTGCTATGGTGAGTGCTGTGAAGTGTGTAAACCTGGCGATTCACAGACCTGTACCCTTGGGGCTAATAATACATTATATGTTTATAAAAAATTTAAATATTATTTTAAAAATACCATCCATTTTTTTCAAAGAAATGAAACAAATAATCCTAAAATTTATATGGAACCAGAAAAAAACTCAAATAGCCAGAGGAATGCTGAAAAGGAAAGCCAAAGTTGGTGACATCACAATTCGAGACTTCAAGATCTATTACAAAGCTGTCATCATCAAGACAGTATGGTACTGGCACAAAAACAGACACATAGATCAGTGGAACAGAATAGAGAGTCCAGAAATAGATCCTCAACTCTATGGTCAACTAATCTTTGACAAAGCAGGAAAGAATGTCCAGTGGAAAAAAGACAGTCTCTTCAACAAATGGTGTTGGGAAAATAGGACAGCCACATGCGAAAAAGTGAAACTGGACCAGTTCCTTACACCACACACAAAAATAGACTCAAATGGATGAAAGACCTCAATGTGAGAAAAGAATCCATCAAAATCCTTCAGGAGAACACAGGCAGCAACATCTTCAACTTCAGCCGCAGCCACTTCTTTCTAGAAACATCACCAAAGGCAAGGAAAGCAAGGGCAAAAATGAACTAATGGGACTTAATCAAAATAAAAAGCTTTTGCACAGCAAAGGAAACAGTCAACAAAACTAAAAGGCAACTGACAGAATGGGAGAAGATATTTACAAACGACATATCAGATAAAGGGCTCGTATCCAAAATCTATAACAAACTTATCAAACTCAACACCCAAAGAACAAATAATCCAATCAAGAAATGGGCAGAAGACAGAACAGACATTTCTGCAAAGAAGACATCCAGATGGACAACAGACACATGAAAAAGTGCTCCACATCACTCAGCATCAGGGAAATACAAATCAAAACCACAATGAGATACCACCTCACACCAGTCAGAATGGCTAAAATTAACAAGTCAGGGAATGA